>NC_142705.1:23133890-23733890 GCF_029339155.1 Prunus mume
GGTGTTCTTGGCTGCACCGACCATTTCCTCTATTCAGTTTGCAAAGTAATAGTAAAAGGCAAAAAAGTAGTCCCTTTCTTACTAGGGTACTGTTCCCTTTTTATAGGGAAGTGAAAGTGGGAGGTTGGTGTAGATTTTCGATGTGGGACTTTGTGCAAGTCACCACGGTGGTGACACGTGTCATGAGAATTAGGTTTAACAGTTTGTGAGCTTTGGCGTCGGGAGTTTGGCGGAGTGCTTGGCACCTCGGAAGAGTGTCTTCCTTTGGCGGGAGGGCGTGTACCGCGTGGTGCTAGTTGTTTGAGGCTGGATATGCTCGGTTGATCATGGTGTATGCAGTAGTCCCCCAAGTTGCGGTCAGAAGTGACTTAGGTTGGGAACTTAAGCTAACGTGATCATGGCGAGCATTCCCAGTTGAGTGGGAAGCAGTAGGGCGATCCCTAGTCCCCCAAGTTGTCAAGCTAGAAGTTGCGTTAACACTTGGAAGGTATAATAAAAGCTATGTTAGCCTCAGTGTTTGTTGGTAGCTGGGTACCTTTAAAAGAAAAGTAGACTTGGGTTTTGGAAGCTTGATGAAGAAAATCTGGGCCCCTAGTGTTTATATTGGGTCCTTCATTTAGTAACAAAGGGATAGGTGGTGAGAAATAGGACTTAGGTCCACAAATTTCAACAAAAAACCCAAAAGGGCCTTGGATTTTAAGAGAAAAAGCAGAGCTTTTGTTGTAAGGTGGGCTTTGGAATTTAAGCGACAAGGCTCTAGTGGGCTTGACAGGAACCACATGAACCTCCTAAAAAAATAGATGCTCCTTGCCATTCGGCAAGGTTGCAAAAGTCCCAACCTACTGTGCTGAGACTTGTGGAGCTTGGTTGCCCTAGGCAAAAGAAAGTGGTTTCGATGTGAGCAGTAGCCGGGGCATGGGCCCATAGATTCTTTTTCGCAAGGGGAGTGAGCTGGGATCATTTGGGTAGGCTGGGCCTTCGGCAAGGTCCTTGTTTTGGGCAAGGACCCGGGTATGTGGCCAGGGTTTGGCTCTTCCCTTGTTTTTTTGAAGCTAGACCTGTGGTGAGCTGAACTTTAGAGTGCCCAAAGCTTGCATGTGAGCCTCCATATGTTTGAATGCTCCTTGCCGTTCGGCAAGGAGTCAACAAGACTTGAGGCCTGGCTCGAGATTCATGTGTCTTGGCCAAAACAAGGGGCTGGGTTCTTGGGCCTAGGGTTAGAAATAGGGGGGGCTGGGATTGGTGAGAAGAGTATAAAAAGACCCTTATGTCTCTGCCGTTCGGCCAAGAGAAGTCCCCCTGTGTCAGCAGCAGTAAATTCGGCTGCTGTCCTTGCGAGTGGAGTGCAGTCCTTGTGTTGTTGTAGCTAGGACTTTTACTCTTTTAAGAGTCCAGGATTGGATATAAAGGCTAGGGTTTTGAGAAAGAGGGTGTGCCTCGGTTTTGTTTTTTTCTGAACTGCCGTTCGGCAAGTCCCATTGAACTTTTTCACAAACTAGATTAAAAAATTTGGGTCAATAGAAAGGCTGGGTCATCTGAGCTTGGAGAAAGGTAACCTTGAGTGGTCCTTGGCAAGGTGGGTCAATAATTTTTTTTTGGCATCGTTCCATTAAAGCTCAACCATTGCGCCCTTGCGAGCGGCAAGGAGTGGTTTGAGTTTTGGAGCTTCAGGTTGGGTGATGGAATCTCGTGAGTTGGCGTGACTTGATTGGGTTCTCTTTGCCATTGGGCGGTTAGGCTAGGAGTTGGGTGGTCGAGCAAGGTCTTTGGAGTTTAGCAGGTTGTGGTGTTGTCTCACATTTGACATGTGAGACTTAGCCTTCTAAGCCGGCAAGAGTGGGGAGGGTTGAGTTGATTCTTGGAAGGAAGAGATCGGGTGGGCCTTTGGAAAGTTTAAGCTACAGTGGATCTCTTAGTCTCTGGTCTTCGGCAATTTTGCGGCAAAGGGTTGAAGTGGAAGAAAGTCTCTGTCTGGCATCACTAGTGATTGAGGCTTCTCCCAAAGTTCTTCCATGGAGGTTCCCGTTGGCCAAGTGATTGAGCTCGGTGGTTCCGGCTTGGCAAAGTGCTAGTTTCGGCCCGGGGTCAAGGGACCTTGATTCAGCTTGATTATTTGAACCTTCTTGTGTGGGTGTCTAGATCACATTCGACATGTAGGTTTACAAAGACTTGAGAGCTTGGTGATTCAGTGAGTTTTAGCAAGAGTGGGCAATTAGGCGGTACTTAGCGGGTGCCTTGAGCGTTTTGGTGAGATGTTGTTCATGAAGCCTCCATGTTGTACCTAACCGCACCCGTTCGGCAAAGGTGTTTATAAATGTTTTGAATTTTTGTTTATTGTTTTCTTTTTCTTTTTAAAAACCTTTTGGCGAGTCTAAGTATTGTGTGGGGTGGTGAAACTAGAGTCATTTGGAAAGTTTTGAGGCCATTCGATTTGAGGCCCATAGCTTCACCGGACGTAGCCATTTGGTGTGGGTTCTCTTTGTTGAGAGGCGGCTATGCAGGTACAATATGTATCTTAGCACCTTTAAATTTCATGAGTCCCCATTTGGATTTTCATGGTCCTTAGTTGACAAGTGACCTAGAGACGATGTCTTGATGATTGTTGGTGTTGTGTAGCTAGTTTCCTTGTAGTCGGGCATCAAGGAGGCGGGTCGGATACTGCCCAGTGGTGTTGCGTCTCGGTTTAAGCTTGAGCCAGGCTAGGAGTAGGCATAAGCTAGGTGCTTGGCCATTTGGAGCTAGACCCGGCAAGGCATTTGGGCTTTGGGAGCTTTGAGGCTAGTATGGGTCCTTAGCGGGCTGATACTGAAACAAATTTGGAGTTAGACATTGCAGAAGTAAGCGGTGGGCTTTCCTTGTGACACAGGTGTCTAGATCAAATTCTGAGAGTAAGTTCTTGCATTTTGGAGCCTCCATTTTGTTCTTGCCCATCCCTTCTTTCGACAAATTAGCGCTCCATATTTTGTAGGTGTTAGCAATAGCTGAGTGAGTTAGGGCTTGGGCTTTAGCTTGGGGTGGGCTTTGCAGAAAGCTAGGCCATTTGGGGATTCGGCAAGGGCTTGGGCAAGGTGAGCTGGGCTCTTGACCAGAGAGCTAGGCCTTTGGTGACCTTTAGGTAAGACATTGTCATAAGCCCCCTAATTTTATTGTTGGTTGCTTGGTTTTTTGGGCTAGGCTCCTTGAGAGCTAGGACAAGTCGGGCTCGAGCCATCTTGTTGGGCAAAATTGAATTGTGAGGCCACCACTTGTGCACCTCCATGGGCCTTGCCGTTCGGCAAGGTCCCTTCAACTTCCTCCTTCGTTTTTTTTTTTTTATTTTCACTAATTTGAAATTGCAAATGCTGTGTAGGTACAAGGATTTGGGAGGGAAGGTGAAAGGGTGCTAGGGTTTCTCTTGTAACCCTAGGGCCTTATAAATAGGAACTTAGAGTGACGTAGGCATCATACTTGGAGATTTTTTGAGAAAGATTGTCAGAAAGTGAGAAGGAGAAAAAGATTTCCAGTGAGATTTTGGTGGTGGTGCTAGGGCCAAGGAGATTTCCAGGTAATTTCCGTGGTGGTGCAAACAAGGTTAGACCTCATTTCCCTTGAATTTCGAAATGAAATTCAACTTTTAGTATGAACATGTTGAAGATTAGGATGAACACCTTCAGCATGAGTATGAAAATGTTGAATGTATGCATCTAGATCAAAAAACATGTAGAGGTCGTCCAATTTTGTGTTTTTGTGCTTGGATCCTCTTTGCATGTGCATTAGTTCCTTTTTCTTGTTTCTGCATGTTGTAGATGTCTGAGAGTGAAGAGGCCAGTGAGTATGTTTGTTATGAAGATGAGAGTTCCCAGATAGAGGGTTTTGTAGAAGGGCTTATAGAAGCTAGGATGGTAGTTCATGGGGGTGAGATGGCTTGGGACCATCATTGAGAAGTGCTGAATGAGGCATATATGGAATCTGACGAGAAGAGAGTATAAAGTGTTAGAAGCCGGTGTTGATCGGGTTCTAGCCTTGCACATTACCGGAGGTGGAGCTCGGCTGTCAATCGAACATCACCATCAGTGCAGTGGGGTATAGCGTGGTTTTGGACCAGAGGGTGGACATCAGGGTTGGTGTCCCGTTGAGGAAAGCGGAATACGCTACGAAGCCAAGTTGGTTGAGCGGACGATTATAGTGTGCCACCTATGTGGCACGAGGTTACCAGTCTTTGCGGATGTAGTAGAGATATCCTCTGGAGGTTCGGTGATGATATTCACCGATATGTACAGCATGGTCTCGGACTACCGTTTCATCCTTGGTACAGATGATCTGGCCAAGTTGGGGTATCGTCGGGACAATACAATCCCAACTTTTGGCTATTCTGCATGGAGTTTACATTGTAGTGGTTGGTTGGGTTGGGAGCCAACATTTGGCGGTTTATGTACTTGTATTCGATCTCAAGCAGGGGAACCTTTGGTGGGTACAAGCCAGTGCCGGAAGGCAAAGGAGAGAGGTTATTTTATTGGGCATAAGCCGAGTACGCAGAAGTCTTGGCGGAACAGATGGTGCTTGGCCTATGGTGATTGGAAGTGTCCTCCAGGGAAGACCGTCTCGGACACATTCCAACCCACTTCCAGTCGATAGGTCCTTAGCCCCATCCCTTAAGACTAGTTGTGTTGTAGTGTTTTGACGCTTAGGTCTTTATTTTTATTTCATTTTTTGCTTGTGCAAGTATAAATGGCTGAGTTGATATCTAAACTGTTGTGCAGGTTCGGTGAAGTGGGGACCGATCTCCAAGGAGCGAGAAGACGAGGTTGAGAGTGAGTCACTTTGTCGAACCAGTGTGGTTGAAACTTAGTCACCAGAGAAGAACATACAAGTCAGGACTCTTGCAAGGGAGTAAGTACAGGTCCTTCATTGTTGTTTGTCTTATGATTCTTTTTGTGGTTGAGACTAACTTGGTTTTTGATGTGCGATGGCAGGATCATAAGGGAAGCACAAAGGTGGCCATGGATCTAGATGATCTGAGATCAGCTTGGTGAGGAGTCTCGGGCCAGAAGGCGGAGAAGGAGGTGCTCAACAGGCTGGGGCGTCCCAGAGATGATGAGGGCTGGTCTCGATGTCTTTGGGAAAAAGAGGCTGGAGGAAGCTCACGGGCGTGATGGGGACAAGGCGAGGCTTCCTCCCTTCGACCCAGGCGCCAAGCTCCCTTTGGTATGGATGATGTTTACGCAGGGGGTGGAGAAGGTGGACTTCTACGGCTGCGTCGGCGAGAAGAATGAGGTGAACTGGCCATGCATCGGCGGAGGTTCCCTTGGTGAGCGTCTTCTGGAAGGCGTGAAGAGTGACCAGAGGTTACGGCAGGACCGGCTACCTCCTATGCGGTCGGGCCCGAAGACGCTCGACCAGCCTATGTAAGTTGGCTTGCCTTAAGACTCTGTTCATATAATTGAATTTTCCTTTAGCTGATCATGCTTTGTGTTGCGGCGTATGGCGAGATGTATGCGTGAATATGGCCAAGGCGGATAAGGAGATCGAGAGGTTGAAGAGGCGCAATGAGATGGCCAAGGATAAGATAGCGAGGCGCAGGAGGCCATCAAGAAGAACACCAGGTCTTTGCAAAAAGCGGCGATGGCCAAGGAGATGGAAGAGCTAAAGCGGTCGAGGGCGAAGAGGTAGCTGCCCGTCGAAGCGATCAGTCGTTTGAGGTTGGCGGGTGAGGCTACATCATGGATCGGATGGTGGCGATGTAGCTGGGTTGGGAGGAGCTGGTGGCGATGTTCAACCCTTCGGTGGAGATTACGGTGGCGAGCCTCCCTCATCTAGTCGTACCGCGATGCGCTCTGGGCGAGCGAGCCAGCCACCACGGATGCTCCATCGATCGAGTCTTGAAGGCGTTGCCTTCTTTATGTATTCTAGCTTTTTAGTTTAAACACTTGATGTTTATTTTGATTATGTATGAACGTTTTTCCTTGCCTGGGGCAAGGTTACTTTGATGTGCTATGAGATGAGACTTGTTGTCATTTGATATCAATTGTGCTTAGCAAAAGGAGAACCATGTGATTGATGAAAATGAGCCAGGGTCGGGCGTTCATTAAATATGTGCCGGAAGGCAAAAAGTACAAGAGTTGGTTGAGTCAAGGCTCGAGACCAAAGTCTAAGAAAACATAATGGCCTAGAGTCTAGGTATGTTTACTTATAGTAGTACTTGAGGTGATCAGCATTCCAAGGATGAGGCAAGGTTTTGCCCTTGGTATCACGAAGCTGATAAGTGCAGGGCGGACTTTGGTAACTTCATAAGGACCTTCCCATGTTGGGCCCAAGGTACCTTCAGTGGGATTCTTGGTGGCCAAGGAAATCTTGCGCATGACCAAGTCCCCAAGTTTGAAAGCATGGGCTTTGACTCGGGAAAGTCGTAGTACTTAGCGGCGCTGTTTGTACTGCGACATTAAGCATGTTGGATTGGTCACGAAGCTCGTCAATGAAGTCGAGGTTCAGGGCTAGCTGCTCGTCATTAGCCTCGGCCTTATAAGTGGAGGTGCGGTATGTGGGCTGGCCAATCTCCCTGTTGCCACTTGCTTCGGTACCAAAGGAGAGAGAGAGGTGTTTCTCTGTTGAGTCGGAAGGTGGTGTGATAAGACCAGAGAACCTCTGGGAGTAGCTCCGGCCAGCAACCCTTAGCTTTGTCAAGCTTAGTTTTTAGAGTTTTCTTGATGATCTTATTCACAGCTTCCACCTGGCCATTAGATTGAAAGCTTTATCTTGAGGTTGGAACAAAATTGCTTGAACTTTGCATTGTCAAATTGCCGGCCATTGTCCATGACGATGGTGTTGGGGATTCCAAAGCGACATATGATATTTTGCCAAAAAAAGTTTCGATGCGGGCTGCAGTGATGGTGGCTAAGGCCTCAGGCTTCAGATCCACTTAGTGAAGTAGTCCACTGGCTACAATGCATACTTGACTTGGCCCTTGCCCTCGAGCATAGGTCAATGAGGTCAAGTCCCCATTGGCGAATGGCCAGGGACTGACCATGGTATCAATGGCTCACCGGTGGAAGTTGTGGGATGTTGGCAAATCGATGACACTTATCGCGCCACGGGTGAAGGTGCAGGCATCGGTGTGAAGTGATGGCCAAAGTATCCTGCGAATGATCTTGTGTGCTAGGAAGCGGCGCTGAGTGGTTGCCATAGATACCCTCATGAATCTCTCTTAGGACATAGGTACATTCCTCTGGGGTCGAGGCACCGAAGGTAGGGGAGGCTGAAGCCGGCGCTTGTATAGGGCACCATTGATGATCAAGTATCGGGTGGAGCGATAGCGAACACGCCGCGCTTCAGCAGGATCAGCAAGTAGTGTCTGGTTCTACAAGAACTGAGTGATAGGGTCCATCCATGTAGGGCTTTGATCGATGACACAAATGAGTGGTGCCCGTGTACTGGGCTGGTCCAAGAACTCGATGTGGATGTTTCGACCTATGCCCTGCTCCATCGCCGAGGCTAGCCTTGCTAATGCATCGACATGGTGTTCTCAGGCGTGGCACTGGCCTATGAGATAAGCATTGAAAGTTGTAAGCGGTGGCGGGTATGTTGAAGGTAGGTGTCATGAAAACGTCCTTGGTCGTGAAGTCCTGGTTGACTTGGTGGACAACAAGCTGCGAGTCGCTGAATATTTGGATTTGCTTGGCACCCATCTCCTTGGCTAGGCGAAGGCGGCTAAGAGTGCCGTATTCGGCCTCATTGTTGGAGTCGTGGAATTTGAAGCGGAGGGCATACTCAAGGGCAACCTTGGTGGGGATATGAGAACGAGGCGGCAGCTGCACATCCCTAGGCATTGGAAGAGCCATCCACATACAAGGTCCATAAGGGCTGAGTTAAGTCTAGGGAGCCGTTCTTTGGCGGCGTGGACTGGTTCGAGGTAGGAGTAGGCGTGATTGCAATCGAGGTGGCGGAGTATGGGGTTCGGTGGTCGGATATGAAATCGCCACGGCTTGGCCCTTTGCTTTGCTTGGCGGGGTTTGTAGTGGATATCAAACTCACCAAGTTCAATGGCCTACTTGACTAACCTCCCGAAGTCTCTGCCCAACACTTACTGAGTGGTTGGTTGGTTAAGACATGGATGGTGTGAGCTTGAAAGTATGGCGGAGGCGTCTAGCCGAAACTACCAGGGCGAAAGCAAGTTTCTCAATGTCTAGGTATCGAATCTCCGCATCTTGCAATCCTTTGCTCACATAGTGCACCGGATGCTCAGCACCTTCATGTGGTCGAATGAGCACTGAGCTAACCGTATGGCCGAGGCGAGAGGTAGATGGTGAGGCGTCCCGGACTTCGGGGTTGACAATAAAGGGGCTCGGCACATGTACACCTTGAGCTCGCCGAATGCCTGGTCACATTCGGCATCCGGTAATGTTGCGTTGCTATCCTTAAGTGTCTTGAAGAATGGGGCGCAACGATCGGTGGCTTTAGAGATAAATCTGGTCGGGCTGCAACACGCCAGGTAAGGCTCTAAATGTCCTTGATAGTCTTGGGTATCATCATGTCCAAGATAGCCTGGATCTTCTCTGGGTTGGCCTCAATACCTCTTTGGCTGATCATGAAGCCAAGGAATTTGCCGGAGGCCACCCCAAATGCACACTTGGTGGGGTTTAGCCGCATCTTATACTGTTTCAAAATGGTGAACATGGCAGAGAGGTTGGGGATGTGCTGGTCAGCAGTGCGACTCTTGACCAGCATGTCATCAACATAAACCTCCATGGTGTTGCCAATTAGTGGAGCGAAGATCTGTTCACGAGCGATATGTAGCCCCGGCGTTCTTGAGGTCGAATGGCATGACCTTGTAACAGTAAAGGCCACGGTCGGTGATGAAGGATGTATGAGCTTGGTCCTCGGATGTATGAAGATCTGGTTGTACCCTGAGTAAGCATCCATGAAGTTGAGGAGGGCGTGGTCAGTGGGCGTCAATTAGCTGGTCAATGCGGTAGAAACTATCCTTTGGGCAGGCCCGGTTGAGATTTGTGTAGTCTACGCACATGCGCCAACCCTTCCTTGGTTTACGTACCATTACCACATTGGCTAGCCAGGTGGGATAATCCACCTCCTTGATGAATCCAATGGTGCTCAGCTTATCTACCTCCACCTTCATGGCCTCATACCGCTCTGGGTCATAAGCACGACGCTTCGCCGAACGGGTCGGACGGCAGGATTAATGCTTAGCCTATGGGAGATGACGTCAGGTGATATGCCCGGCATATCGTTGTAAGACCAAGCAAAGACTTCAGAGTTGAGGCGGAGGAAGGCAATAAGATCGAGCGAAGCTCTTGTGAGAGGAGGTGCCGATCCCGACTCGATCCGGATATCCTCATGGAGAGTGACCATTCGAGGTCCTCACGAGTTCGGCTGTTGGGTGGCGATTCCTCCCTAGGGTCTTGTGCGCTCGGTGCCGGTAGCGAGGTGGGGCTAGGGCACAGGTTATCGCTAGGCCTCACCCCTATGTTGGCGATTGGTAGACTTTCTTTGCCAAGCATAGCGACGGCGCCAAGTTGATCGCCACGCCGTGCCGTGCCATGGGGCGTAGGAAATTTCAACATATATGTGTGGAAATGAAAATCTTCATCTAGACCATGGCGGGCGTCCAGGATAACGTTGTAGGTGTGGGGCAATCAATAATGAGGAATGGAGGGTGGCCGTTCTTTGCTCCAATAGAGATAGGGAGATGAATGCTCCCGATAGGTGGACCACATCCCGAAAAGGTCACGAGGTGTGGCCTCGGTCGAGCAAATGAGGCGGACTGGATCTCATTGAATGCATCGACAAACATCACTGCCGAATGTCTACCAAGATCGCCCAACGTCAAAGTTAGATATGTCGGCGCGGATAATGATTGGGTCATCATGAGGAGGATAATGCCACGCTCCTCCTCCTCGCAGAAGGTAATGGAGGTCGGCATGTTTTTGTCTTGGCAAGCGTCCTGCTCGATCTTGAAGACACAGTGCCTATAGGTGCAACAAACATAATGTTTGATGGAGTTGTTGGAGGTGCCAGCCATAGTTGGGCCACCACTGATGGTTGAGATCATGTTGATCTACCGTTGGTGAGGGTTAGGTGGGGGTGGGAGGTTGTGAACGTATTTATCCAGCTTCCCCTCGAGAATAAGTCCCTCAATGATGTTGCGCAAGGCAACACAAGATTCGATATCATGGCCACCGAACCGATGAAAGCGACAAGACCCTGTGTTAGGCATAGGCTTGCTGCCTGGTTTCCGGGGTGGAGGCTGAGTTATGATAGGTGCCTCGTGCACTAGGACATTCTCATAGGTAGTGTTGAGGGTGGTGAAGACCTTGAACCTAGGTTTGGGTGAGAATGGGAGTGGGGCCCGGTCATTTGTCCTGGGGGGGTTGCTTCCACTAGACGGTGGTGGTTCCCATGTCTTCCCGCTTGTTATTGTTGAAGGTATCTTTGGTAGCTATCCTTCCTCTTGAAGTCTGGGCACCACAGTGTTTAGTGTAGAAGCGAGAATGTTGAGGTGGAGCCGGGATGGGTACGGTGGAGGATCGACAAAGGATTATCTTGGGGTGGTGGGCGCTTGAGTTGAAGTACTCGACCTTGGCATGAGCTGCTGCTTCATCATTTCGGCATATGTGTTCCAAGGGTTCTTGTGGACCAGTGCGAAAGTTGGACTCTCGGAGGCCACTCTTGAAAGTACTGGCGACACGATCATCGATATCACAGGCGAGAGGAGTATTCGTGGTGAACTGTTTGCGTACTCGAAGGCTCGTCCTCACCTGTCTAAGCATGTATAGGTCGTCCGCGAGTAGAGCGATCGGTGCGGATCATGAAATGGTCGGGAAGGCTTGTTTGCATCAAATGTGTTGATGGTGCGGGGTTCACTGTAAAACCGATTCGGGCCACGCCCGAGAGTGAAAGGGAAGAGGAGGCACATGCCTTCGTCGGTGAGGCCCTTGCACCCCATGGCGGTGGAAAGAATGTATGTGGGTGAGAGGATCCTCTGTGCCCGTGTAGAAGGCGATCGGAGTGGCTAGATGTCCTTCTCTTGGTGGTAATTAAGGATGCATTCGGTAAAGGGCCCAGGTCGTGGCTTTGCCCGAGAGGGTTGGTGGTTGCTTTGTTCGCTCTCCAGCGCGGACTTTCTCGAAGAAGCCTCATTGCGGGTCGGTATGAGGGAGAATCTCAGGTCTTGGAGGTGCCGGTGTGTGGGTGGCCATGGGCTGGGTAGAATTCTTCGGATGCCTCGGTGTGATAAGACTCGTAGTCTTCTAAGTAATCCTGTCCCCAATTCTCCAAGTCCCCTATACCTTCTCCAAGGGGTAGTTGGGTAGGCCTTGGCGGGGCCCAGATGTTTCATCTTTGGGTCTTGGAGATTAACAGAGATAAGAGGGGTTCCGTTTGATGGTTCGAGATCGGTCCTGCAATCCCAGACCTTTGTTGGTTCATGGGGCGGTTCCTTGGCGGGAGATGCGGAGAAGCCGCGACTTAGTCATTCGGATAAAGTGCTCACCGGGCCTAGGCCGGGTTGGGACATTGTGGTAGGAGTGCTCATGGTTTGGCTGTACGCTCGAGTTCTGGTAGGGCTGCGTTAGGAGCCTTGGGTGCGATTCATCTCGATTCGCTTGGTGTGCGGTAGTCATGCTCGAGCTCGGCGTTCTTAGAATGAAGATGGTCATATTTCTCGGACATCCACAGTGACACTAGCGAGGCTCTCGATTCTGCTGGAGATTGACATCTGCTGAAGGTCTCCTCTGGGAGGTACCCCATGGGGATATGGTGCGAGTCCCTTGGCTATCCTCGGTAGGCATAGGTGAGTGTGGAGTGAAGAAGAGGCGACGGGCGGATAGGAAAAGGAGCAGGTAGTAGAAAAATGGGATTCAAGTATCGTTTCCCACAGACGGCGTAAGCTGTTGATGCTCTTTTGGAGAGGTCAACTTAGAGAAAAGGGATTTGCCTTGAGGGAAAGTGCGGGCCTTCAATAAAGGCTAGCTGCAGAAGACAAAAATAGGGAAGCGATCGTTAAGCTCCGGGCACCGTGTGGTGCCGCCGAAGGCTCTCCGATGCTTAAGTCGCTAAGAAGGGTAACTTTGCAGAGTAATAGTAAAAGGCGAAAAGTAGTCCCTTTCTTACTAGGGTACTGTTCCCTTTTTATAGGGAAGTGAAAGTGGGAGGTTGGTGTAGATTTCCGATGTGGGACTTTGTGCAAGTCGCCGCGGTGGTGACACGTGTCATGAGAATTAGGTTTAACAGTTTGTGAGCTTTGGCAGTCGGGAGTTTCGGCAGGTGCTTGGCACCTAGGAAAAGTGTCTTCCTTCGGCAGGAGAGAAGGCGTGTCTGCCTTGGTGCTAGTTGTTTTGAGACTGGATATGCTCGGTTGATCATGGTGTAAACATAAACAAACCATCAACATAATCAAAATAAATATGAATTGGATTTCAATTAAATTAAATATATTCTACATATACAAAATACTGAAAATAAAAACTCACAATATAAACAAACCATCAATATAATCAAAATAAATAAGAATTGAATTTTAATTCAATTAAATATATTCTACATATACAAAATAATGAAAATAAAAACTCACACTATAATCAAACCAACAATATAATCAAAATAAATATGAATTAGGTTTCAATTAAATTAAATATATCATACATAGTAACATAGGGTTTAGAACTTACTTGAATTGTGAAATTTCACAATAACAATGAGCAAATACAAAGAGAGTAGCTGGTGGCACCACCACAGCGACAACGACGACAGCACAAAGGCACCTCAATGGCGACAGTAAGAGAGGAGATGGAGTTGAGGTTTTGTTGGGGGGTGGGGTGTGGAATTGAGTTTGGAACTTAGAGTTGGAGGAGAAACAAAAAAATTGGGGTTTTGGAATGGAGGAATCAGAGTGGAGAAGCGATGGTGGAGGATCGCTCGTCAAATTTTATTTTTTTCTTGGACTTCAAAGCAGCGTCATTTTGGCCAGGTCATTTAAAAAAATTCCACAGGCCAAAGCGGCGTCGTTTTGCCCAAGTTGTTTTATAAATAAAAAAACTCACGTGCGACCTTCTTCTTCAACCTCGAACCCTTCCTTCTTTGGACATTTCGTCGACCACTTGGTGTGCAGCTCCAAGAGGTCGCACTAGCAGCTCCAAGGTACCTCTAAGCTTATTTCCATGGCTTCCAAGAAGTTGTGCAACCCCACTAACCCCATTGTGGCTCCGCTTCTAAACATGTGGCCTCTTATCCTTTTTAGCCGAGTGATAATAGCTGTGAAGTGCATCATTTATGTCCCTAAAATATACCCTTAAAGCTTATTTATTTACTAATTGTTTATTTTAGTAAACTATAATTTTAATTTGTCAAATAAAATTTAATATTATTTTGCATTGACTTTGGCCAATTTTATGTAGGCAAATAATATTGGAATTATGTGGGTAGCTTACTGGAGTGCAAAAGATATGAAGTAAAAGAGAAAACTAAGTTAATTGATTGGAGACTCATCACGTGCTAAGTAAGAGACCATGACTTATCAAAAGAGGAAGCTGACGTGCATGCATATGACTGTGGAGAAGTTAAATTCAAGGAGGAAAATAAATCCTAAGCGGTTAGGGTTTCACTGATATAAAAGGGAGTTGCTTGCTATGTCTCGGGGATTCTGCTTTTTGGGCCCAAAACACTTTGTTTTTCTAGAGTTATATTTCTTTGTTATGGAGAACTAACTCCCTAGCTAAGGCTAGCGGGAAAGCCTTCGAGATACTATCTGATTTTGTTAGTTTGATTCTAATGGAGCTTTAATGTTAAATTCTTATTTATGGATTGAGTGCTATTAAACGAACCCTAAAATTAACTGAGTACACCCTACTATCAAACTATTTATTGAATTACTAATTTATCCTATTATAAAATGACCAAAAAGGATATATTGAATTGTGAATGAAATATAATATTAATAAGTACACCCTACCCTACTCACCATATTCAACCCTAATTCAGAAATCTATCTCAAATGAAAGTTATTTCAGGCAATTTCATAATAAATAAATAAAATAAAATAAAAAAGCAAAAACACAATACAATAGGCATCTTGATTCTTCTATCATCATATATAGCTAGCATATACATAGTTCATCAACAAATGTAGGCAATTCCCATAGAGTAGTAAAAGAAAATCATGCAAGCAGATAAGCTCTCAAAAATTTCAAATCTTACAATCAGAAGGAGAAAATCGCACAATCCTATTCGCCCCTACTACTCAGAGAACCTTTTAAGCTATTGGGCAACTTGTATTTTTCACTTTCCTATTAGCTATTAGTTATATATAGTCCCTTTATAGTTTATTCATAAGTTCCCAACATAAAATTCTGAAAAATTATAGACTATTCAACAACCATTGCCGAGTGTTCATTGGTATTCGCTAGTGTCATCAACAACATAATATTTAAATTAATGAATCGATTTAGTGTTGTGTGATATTAGGGTGTCATGGGTATTTTTGGTAGTTAAATAAGGTGTGCTTAGTTAATTTTATATTTTGATTTAAATATTAGGATGCACTTATATCATAGGGTGCACTCAGTTAACTTTAGAGTTCGTTTAGCAATACTCTATGGATTTGTTTAATTTAATTTTAGTTTTTCTCTTTGATCGATTGATGGGTACTTGATAATCTTATTCATAGGTTCAGTCAAGCTTTTCCCATAATTTAATAAAAATATCCATGCTTTTGAGATTTGATAAAAATTAGTAGATTGCTTTGATAGCTTTTTGTTGTAGGTACAAGTTATACTCGAAATTCTCTCTAAACGAAATTAAATTGGATTTTAATTAATAAAAATTAATAGATTTATTGATAGCTTTTTGTTGTAGGTACAAGTTATACTCGAAATTCTCTCTAAACGAAATTAAATTGGATTTTAATTGTGAACAATCATAGTGAAAATCAAACTAATGAGATTACATATGTATTTTGAAGATGGAACCCTGACGTCTTAGTGTTTTATTATTATTGAACTTTCTTCTAATCTTTTAATCACATTCTTCTTATTGCAGTAATCTTATATATTTTGTGCACTTTAACACCGCTCTCGGTGGATATGATACTCGACTTGCGAGATTTACTATTGTGCGACATCTGCACTTGGGTTTAGAAAGCACCGAGAATGGCATTCTTCATTCATTTTTCTTTTTCCTTCTTGGCCATGCAAAAGCTTTTAATGCATGATGTGTCCTAAAGATTCTTCCTTAGTTGCTGTTTCTTTTACACGTGCTTGAGGTTTTCCAAAAAGCCAAAAGAGTTATATGATACAAATTTGATTTCCTGTTTTACCCTTGGGCAAACAAAAACACAAACGACGTCAATCCACAAGGGTAAAATGGGAAACCAAGCTCTTCCAGCTTTTTGTAAATCCTCAACTACGTTGTAAGCAAGCATGATGATTCCATCCCTTTTCCCAAATATATTTTTGAGCCCAATATTGTCCTATTTTATATTAAAAATACAAAACACACAAGATCCATCGTCCCTAATTGAAAATAACGCCCAGAAGCAAAAAGCCAAACTTAGTCAACATAAATTATTAAAAACAAAATTATATATTCTCTACTCTAAAAATCCATCAATCATCAACAACTGAAACATCATTAACATTTTCACAAAACAAAAACAAAAAAAACATAGCATTAACAAGGGACTCAAGCCCTCTATATTTGATGATAAAAATTATGCAAGAATTATCAGCATTGACGATAAAAATTACCCGGCCACGTTTGGATTGAATGTGCCATGGGTGGGAAATCTACATTTGCTTGCCAAGTTTTGCAAGAGTCGAGTGTGCTGACTTGGTCCACGAGTTCGGAGCTGCTCGATATGTACTCGGTGACTCGGTAGATAAACCCGTTCTAAAAAAAGAAATGTTGACGTCGTTGTCAAACCACAATTGACAAGAGACAGCAGCACGACGAAGGAGGC
Organism: Prunus mume; assembly: GCF_029339155.1. Lineage (NCBI taxonomy): Eukaryota > Viridiplantae > Streptophyta > Magnoliopsida > Rosales > Rosaceae > Prunus > Prunus mume. The sequence goes on from NC_142705.1 coordinate 23,149,834, forward strand.
CAGGATCCGAGCCTTCAAGGCCTGCATTTCCAAGAAATGGTGATGGTGAGACTCGAGAGAGGTCTGAAGTTGGAGAGGTCGACGAAATGGTGGTGGAGAGACTCGAGAGAGGTCTAAAGTTGGACATTTCGAGTTCTGAAGTTGGAGATGGAGGCAAAATGGTGGTGGCGAGAGGTCTGAAGTTGGAGGCGAAATGGTGGTGGCGAGACTCGAGAAAGGTCGAAGTTGGAGATGTCGAGTTCGAGCTCCTAATTTTCACTAAAAATGCAAAAGCTAATGCATGATGTGTTTTAAAGATTCTTCCTGAGTCGTTGTTGCCAAGCTTACACGTGCTTGAGGTTTTCAAAAAAAGTTGAGTCCGAAGAGGCAGGTATAAAGAAGGGTTGAAATAGATAGGATCGTAAGAATAAGGGTGAATATGAATGGGTTTCTCATACAGTGAGACATTGGTTTTGGGTTTCCAATAATGCCATCCCATGGTTGGAACGGCTCTGAAACTCATTCCTATCCACCCATCTTCTTACGATCCCATCTATTTCAACCATTCTCTATACCTACCTCTTCGGACTCAACTTTTTTTAAAACCACAAGCACGTGTAAGCTTGGTAACAGCGACTTCAGGAAGAATTTTTAAAACACATCATGTCATTAAAAGCTTTTGCATTTTTAGTGAAAATTAAAAGCTCCATCTCGAACTCGACATCTCCAACTTCAGACCTCTCTCGAGTCTCGCCACCACCATTTATCCTCCATCCTCCGTCTCCAACTTCAAACCTCTCTCGAGTCTCGCCACCACCATTTCGCCTCCGTCTTCAGAACTCGACATATCCAACTTCAGGACCTCTCTCGAGTCTCGCCACCACCATTTTGCCTTCATCTCCAACTTCGGACCTCTTTCAAGTCTCACCACCACCATTTCGCAGAAATGCAAGGCTTGAAGACTCGGATCCTGGCCTCATCGTAGTGTTCTTTGTCTCTTGTCGGTGGCTTGACAACGCCGTCCACCTTTCTTTCTTTAGAACGGGTTTATCCGCCGAGTCACCGAGTACAGATCGAGCGACTCCGAGCTCGTGACCAAGTCGAACACGCCCAACTCTTGCAAAACTTGGCGGGCAGCGTTGTAGACTTCCCACTCCATGGCACCTCCAATCCAAACGTGGCCGAGTAATTTTTATCGTCAATGCTAATAATTCTTGCATAATACCAAATTCAGAAACTGCAATTACAAATTCAGACCGCTCTTGGTGTCAAAAGTTCCAGAGGCACTACTCCAATACCAAATTCAGTAAACTGCAATTACATCAATACAATTCATGTAAGCTTGGTGAAAAAAATTAATCATACATTTTAAAATATTTGCATAGTTGGTTGTCATATTTATCATACTCCAGAAAACCCTTCCAAGTATTGTCTAGCTGAAAATCAAAGACCTTTCCAGCATAATGAACATTTAGTATAGGATAAAATAAAATCTACTTGTAAGTTGAATTCTAGTTTCAACAATTCTAATAACTTAAAATAATTAAGAAAAACAAAGTAACACACATTTAATCACATGGTGAAGCTGTTGAAGAATCCAAACTACTAAATAAAATAGCACTCCATATTAACAATGAACAGTAGTCAAAAGTCCACAACTTTTATCCAAATCCTTTTCAAACAATTTACATATTTATATTCTGATTCCGGAGGCCTGTTAGGTTTTCAAGATACCTTTTTGCTCATGTCAGTCTTCCTTATTTTTAGGACCTTTCCTCTTGAGAGGGGCAATAGTATACTAAACTCGCACACACTACAAAGATGCTAGGACTCTAACCCAGAACCTTTCCTCAGAGTAATTGGTTCCTTCGCACTTATGTCAGTCTTAGAATAGCAACGAACCTTTACAGAAGACAGTTGTTGAATTTTAAAAATACTCTTACCAATGTTTGATAAATATCTACTATTTTTCTTTCTTTTTTAAATATATATAATAAATTCAAGATTACTTCAAATTGACAGGCTTAGTAAATCAAATATGTATATAAATTTTTTTTGATATTTCAGTCCAAAAGTTTGAAGGACAAACGATTTTTCATTTTATATAAGAAACTGGAATGTTATAAAATGATGTAGTAAATAGATCTTACAAGATCTTTGAGAGATGCCTAGACAAGTTTACTATATGTTTAAAGGGCCTGTCTCATTGTTATTAATTATGAATGGGGAATCTGTTTATTGCTATTAATGTTCTACTGGGAGTTAAGAGTTTCTCTAGATGTTATTAATGTTGCCTGGGAACTGGTTATTAACGTTGTATGGCAACTCTGAAGGATCCTCCTGGAAAGGTCTAGGGTAATTAATGTTGTATTATTAGAGGAATAAGCCTTGTGGTCAGAGGACTCAACCTAGAAGAATTTGTATGGAAGTATTATCAGTTTGTGAAAATTCCTAAACGTTCTCCTTGATTTCACTTTAGAAATTTAAGCTCCAACGATGTTTGGAGTAGTTCTCACCTAGCTGTAACAGTTTGATGCACACCTATTTGCTTGGGTTCATATGTTTGGCTCTAATTACATCATAAAACAAAGAAAAAAAAAAGAGTATAAAACAAGATGGAGATCCATCAGAAACAGCGAAAACCAAGGACAGCCAATGAGAAAAAAGAAATAAAACAGGCATCAAAAGCCAAACAAGGAAAACCTAATCCACGAGCTTATGAGAAGAAAACAGACCAATCCAGAAGGATCAAGGGGGTAATCCTTGAAATGTTTAGAGATGTAAGCCCAAAGACAAGAAAAATCCGATTCTATATCAAAGTGAAGTCACCTAATTCTCTCTCTGATAAAAGATTCTTTTGTTTCTTTCCACCACACTACCAAAAAGAGGCTGAAACAGCACAATTCCAAGAGATAGTTCAATAGTTAACTCTATCACCCAAATGATACATTGATCACTAACTCCATACTCTAATTCAGCAAAAGACAATAAAAAGATTGTCTCATGTTATCCATCAGAAGGATGCCTAGCTCAATGGCAAGCCAAACCTTTAATATTTTGTAACTTTTCCATACAGTTATGATATAAGAAGATTTTTTCTTTGTTGTATTCGGTGGGTTATAGGACAAACAAGCCCCCCGTTTTCACATTTTTTCCATTATCATCAGAAACTATAGTCCGAGGATTCAAAAAAATCATCTTGCAAAAGCATGTCATGAGAAGAAATACAAGTTGCTTGATAGTAATAAGCTCATGTAGAAGCAGTGTAAATCGCTCTTGACAATATATCCACAAAATTGAATATGATAACTTAAGTCTAAGAACCAAAACTCACTTGGTTATTTTTGTGATGATATTCAGCTTCTATTCCAGCTGCTGGATCCATCTGTAATTTAAAGAAATGAACTTCATCTTTAATAAAAAGTTACATTGAAAATGAAAATCTCATAATATCAGAAGGGACGAGTGAGGGAGAGCACACATACACACACAAACAGCATATTAGTTAGACATTGAGAAGCAAAGAGTGCTTACATTGTCAGCCAGGGGATTCCAGTAATCAGTGATGGCAGGTGTTCGAACACGTTGAGGATCAGTTAAAGCATTCTGGACATGTCAAAAGTCTCTTGAGAAAAAATAATAGAAAATTTATTCAAATTAATTTTGTAGTTAACATGATTGAAAGGCAAATCTTACGACATAGTTTCATGTTTCTCCCTCACTGGTATTGGCTTGGAAGGCAAAAACGAACTCAGTAGAATCTTCCCATCACTTCTAGCATTGAAAGGATCTTCTGCATGACCTCTGTTCCTAGTTGACTGACTGTCCTTGGTTTTGCTTTGCTCATCCTGAATCGCACGAAGAGATGCAAATCCTTTTGGGATTTTAGCCCCACCCCATGCAGGGCCTTCACTTTTTGGGGATGGTGGGGGTGGTGCAATGTATTTGGGGGCATCATCAAGAGCGCCACTCAAGAACATAGAAAGCCCACCCTTTTTATTCTTCTTCTTGGAAGTTATTGGTGATGAACACTTATTCTTTGTTAGGTTTAAATTGTCCTTCTGAACACACAAAGCTGACTCCTTAGTAGTTTGGTTTGTCATAATCCCTTCACTCACGGCATCTTCCTCCTATCAAAGGTACAATTCAAAGAATTTAGCAAATGGGATGAATTATTGCACATATCGTTAAAATATGCGTTCCCACTAAGTTGTAGATAATATTTTAACCAGGGAAAGGGATACCAAAAATCAAGCCTTGTTTAGGAAGAAGGCAATAATCCAATAGTCATTACAAAATGCAAGTTCAGAGTAAATCGGACACCAACATCAAGTAAATGAAAGTGCAGTTAAAACTATTAAAAAATGGGTGCAAGCCTTGATGTTCAATCAAAATATTTTACCATCTAGGTGGCATAACAAGCTATGGAAAGTAATAAGGGTGAGACCAAAATCATCATCTTGTATTTTGCATAAAGATTTTTATCGCAAATGATCCCTGAACATATAAAAGCCCTCACTTTAGTCCTCAAACTTTTGAATCAATCAATGTGGATCCAGTCTTTTGGTCCACATTCTGACCCCAAAAAAAAAAAAAAAAAAAACTTTAGGTCCACACATTAATTTGATCCTTGTCGTCGCATTCCATCAAAATTTTCGCTAAAACTGGTCTTGTGTCATCTGACAAACTTTAAAGGGCTATTTTTCATTAAAATATAGCTCATCCACCCAATACACAAAATAAAGCTCACACCTCTTAACAATTTCAGGGACCATTCATGATAAGAACCCCAACGATAATGCAAAACAGCAAGTATGAAGTTGTTAACCATCATAAATCATGCACGTCAAAAAATTGAAAAGATTTCAAACCCCATTCAAAGATTCAAACATCTCAATTAGCTGGAAAAAGACGATTTAGTGAATAACCATCTTTTACTAAAATCAATTCAAACCTGATAAAACGAATTTTGGAATGTAACAAGCTCACCTTATGTTTTGTGGTTTGAGAGATTTCAATACTCAAGAAATCCTTTGTGTGTTTTGGTTCTACTTCATCTCCCGGAAAAGAAGACCCTATATCCACTGGTGTGGCCATCTGTTTGTTCTTTCTCCTCTGTTTTTTTGATAGCTCAACCCTTTTGTTCCCTTTTCCATCAGGCTGAACTGAAGATGAAGCCTTCAATTGTGGTGTCTCAACTGGAACACCAAGCTCAGCAAGCTCGCTTTCAAGAGCTGGCCTCGTCTGAAGCTTTGTAATTTGCTGGTCATCAAGAAGTTGCCCACTAGACCATTTTGCTTCAAGCATCTCAATCTGCTGCAACTTTTTCCGCAAGGCTCGAACTTGCTTGCCGATACCATGATTTGGATCATCCTTGGGCTGTAGAAAGGAATCTGGTCTTTGGTGTATTTCATTTTTCGATGTGGAATGCTTTGTATGGCCGTCACGTGTCCTTTGAACCTCATTCTCACTATCGTCCTCTTCACTATAAATAGTAGCAGGAAAAATAGCTGTAGGAGTCGGGAGAAGACGGTAACTCCATGGTTCAGATGACCTTAGGTCCAATATATTTTCAAGTTTAGCTAGAACATCTGGTGAAGCACTAGCTATAGCTTGTGATGATACGTAAATATATAGTCAAGGTTGCATATGGCAATGTCCTGCAATAACAAACACAGCTTCAATAATTAAATAATTAAGTAGCCTGTAAACTACAAATCTGCAAAAACTTGGATCACAAGTCCCATAAACAGAAGCATGATGAGACAATACTACATCGTCTTGTAGTTCCTCAAGTGTTCAAGACAATAACCTGCCCTCCACTATACTTTTATCTTCCAAAAGAAGATAAAGCAGACTGTATTGGAGACATCGATAACTAAACCACAAAAACTTACTTGGAAAAAAAAAACACTCAAGGGCCACCCAGAAATGGCACATACAACCTTATATATTAGGCCCAAGAGCGGTGATATCCAGGTGACCCAACAACAGGAATTATATATATATATATATATATATTCAAATCACAGATTATTATGACATGAGGTCCAAAATTCCTGTTGTATAATAATTACAGAACGTAGGCAGATGATCACAACACAACCAAAGAAAGCCGGACATAGATTCAAATCAGATACAATTTGAAACAGGTTAAGAGTCTCATAATTTTCCTTCAAATATAGAGCAGTCCATGAGGAAGAATACCTCACAATACTTCTGTAAATCATCTGCCACGAGTGAATCAGCAATTTCAAGCAGTTGAATAGCATTTCGTGGCTCCACTAGATTCTCTCCTGCCACTTTTTCACAGAGACTTTTTAAGGTTGGTATGGGCCCCTTATCTGTATCATCGTTTTGGATAGTAGGTAAACGAGTATCGGACTCCATATCATTGAACATAAGATCTTCGTCAAGCTCTTCTAGCTCATCTTTGACATTTGACTTCTGCTTCTGAGGGTTCTTCACCACATTGGAAGGATAGACAGGATGATAAAGGGAACCAATAATCAATATGTGTGTTTCACCTACAGAAACTGAAGTAGCCCGTTTCGTACCATGTAACCGAGCTGCAACTGGTGGCTTATCCTTACCTTTCTTCCCATCCCACATGTAAACATCACCTGTAGCTGTAACGGCAGCAGTCCAGTATTTCCCTGCGGATATGTTCACCATATTTCTTCCACCCAGTACAACTAGACAAACAAAAAAACATAGAGAAGATTAGAGATTGACATGTGTTGCTCGAAAGGATTAGACATTCAACAAAAACACTATTATGCTAAAGCAAAACCTGTTGGCATCTTAGATCAGGATCTGATGAAATCCAATAAAATAATGCACCATCATCTGTCAGAGCCATGCTGTGTACCATCCCTGCAGCTATAGAAACCACATGAAGCCGTTCTTTGCGATGAAACTTCAAAGTGGTATTTCCGCTCTTTTTCAAGTTTCTAGCAACTACAACACGTTTGGCCGTAACAATTCGATGACCCCAAGTGTATACCTGGTACATATATACATACAGGATTTAGCTCAACTACAGCCAATAGGTGGAGAAGTATTAACAAGAGAGCCCAGGTAATAAAATAGGTTGAAAATGTATCTTGAACTGAACAGAAGAAAAAATCTAATATTTGAGCCTTAGTGAAGAATATGTACTGTTAATTCGGGTTAAAATTACCTCCCCGTCAACTCCCAAGACAATTGTGTGAAATTTTGCTGCTGCAACACCCGTAAAAACCTTGCCTTTCAAGTATTCAACTCCTCTTGGAGTGTAGTTTGACGCAGAGCTAGATGTACCATAGCCAAGCTGACCCTCCCTATTGCAGCCCCATGTGAAAACTTCACCATTATCAGAAACAACAGCCGTGTGCTTGTTTGCTGCAGCAACTGCAACAACTTTTGATCTAAGGGAACTCACTCTTCGAGGTGTAGGTTGGGTGTCCACAGAAGTGTACCCAAGCTGACCCTCTGCACAACATCATGTGAAAATAATCAATTTTCCATAGTCCTCAGATGCTAGCAACACATAGATCATAGATAAATCTTTTACTAATGCCAGAATACATTAAAGGAAAACAATCAATTTTCTCATATATCGAATCGTGCAAGGACCCAGTGATTAAAGACAACTAAATTTGCACTTCTTTTGTTATGACAGGTAAGTGGTTTGCAAATTGCAAACACTTTTGGTTGGAAGTCCTCATATGATTTACCTCCGTTGGATCCCCAAGAAAAAACTTCTCCACCCTCTGTAGCAATAACAGTGTGATGTTTAGCTGCAGCAATTGCCTTTACCCGATGGGACCCTAGACCAGAAGTCACCAAACGAGGTGTGATAACTGCAGCTTGACCACTGAAATGCATATAATAAAATGGAACTGATTCATGCTTTGCAAAAGGTACAACTAGCTAAAGCAAGAAAATTTCAATTGATTAGCCACTTTTATATGTAAAAGGCGACAGAATTCAACTTTTAGTCATACAGAGAATAAAACCAGGGATTAATATGGCTTCTATGTTTCTTGCATCTCAATGTTTTCACAAGTTCAAGATAAAAAGTTCTGCCGACTTAGAAATTACATTCCTACTTGCATCATTTCTATTTCCACAACGACTGGCGCATTCGTGTCCTTCTGTACATGAAAAGGTTGAAATACTACACACTCAAATTTGATAATATGTTAAAGAATATCATTTATTAAAAAAATTACCAAGTCAAAAACTTTTCAGTAAATTATTTTTAGATAGTACAGGGAAATGCTAAATCAACCAAGGTTAAAGCCTCTACTATGTTGGACAGGGGCTACGTAGTATCATAAATGTTTATACCTGTGTATATCAAAATCTGGGTGACCAAGTCGTCCTCATCTTCCAAACCACCAAGTGTAGACTTCTCCTTGAGAAGTGACTGCTACACTATGGAACTTAGCAGCAGAAACTAACTTGATTAAAGAACCATGAAGAGCATCCACCTTGCATGGTAACTTTTGTATGTGTGCGTTTCCAGTTCCAAGTTGATAGTTTGTGCCACTTCCCCAACTATAAACCTCTGTAGTAACTAAAGACAACAACAGCAATTCAGCAAACCTCTAACCACAAGTATACACAAGTACATGCAGTATGAAACAGTATATGATCCTCATAAATCTTGGCAAAACACAGCACTAGATACCAGAATTATGTCCATCTTGAAGAACTTGCAAGACAGGCCCCGATAGGAGATCGATAGGTGTCCGAGATTTAGAGTCCTCCAGTGAGATACAAGCACCAAACTGGAGAAGTATACTTGCCACAGCAAGATGACCAAAATGCAGAGCCCTGTGAAGGCTACTCCATCCGGATTCCCCATCCTGCAATAAATGATATGAAGGGCCATGCAAAGATAAATCATAAAAATCGGTTTCCACATTTAAGAAAAATAAAAACCTGAATAGAATACAACATCTATTTATAGATCAAATATTTCAACTTTCCAAGTATTTACCTAAAAGGGCAAGTTAATTATTCAACTTTAAATGCATTATTTATATACCACATATTTCAACTTTCCAAGTATTTACCTAAAAGGGCAAGTTAATTATTCAACTATAAATGCATTATTTATATACCACATATTTCAACTTTCCAAGTATCATTGATTATCTTAATTTTTCGAATTTCAATGTATGATTGGTTATACATAGTTACGAACTTCATAAAGTTCAAATTTCATTTAATTATATGTTCCTTCAAGAAGACATGCTTGGTAAATATTTGGTTCAGAAGTTTTCCCTTAACTTGTTTTAGAATATTAAATAATTATGTAAGACAAGATTTAGGAAAGATTATAACAAATACGACACCAAAAGAAATACTACTTATAAAATTTCTTTTCCCAACCTAAATGGCGAATGATATGGCCACACCTCATCACCATATTCAGGAAAATAAATAAATACATCATCACATGTCAGCTTGCCATGTTGATTGCAAAAGAATGTTGGTAAAACTGTTGGGTTAGATAACACTGTCCTTAGAAAAATTATATACTAGGTGACAGGAAGAGAAGACAGAATATCATCTCAAATTTAAAGGTGCAGGTGAATCAAAGCAAGAAAAGCATTAATCATTTAAGTATAAAAGCATATAAAAGAAACAACTTGACAGCCACTAGCAAAAACATAAAAGCATTCATGTAAATTTAAAAGATTAGTAAAGCAACAAACCCTAGCATCTGGGTCAGCACCAGCTGTAAGAGAGGCGCCGCTTAGGTCAAAAACAGAAGAAAGAAAAAATTATACCCGCCAGACAAGAGAGAGAGAGAGAGAGAGAGAGATCGACGAAGGAGCGACGCCGGTGCTGTCGCCGAAAGATCCAAGGTCTGGAGAGACGAACTCGGGAGAGAGAGGCGCCGCTTAGGGTTTTGATTGTGAAGAAGAAAGAAGAAGACACGAAAAGAGAAGAGAAGACTGACTGAGTGAGAGAGAGAATCGCGTGTGAAGTGAGAGGGTTAGGGAAAAAAAAAAAAAAAAAGGGCTGAGGATACGCTGCAAGCAGGTTCACTGAACCTTTTATTTTGGCCAATCAAACGACGCCACGTGTAATAAATATATATAATTAAATATTTACCGGTTCGGTTCAGGTTCACCGGTTCTGAAAAAATTTGACCTGAGAGCCGAACCGTTGACTTTTGGTTCGGTTCAGGTTCATGGTTGACTTTTCGGTTTGGTCAAAAAACACTATTTTTCGGTTTGATTTGGGTTGGTTCGGTCGATTTGATCGGTTTATCGGTTTTTATGCCCACCCCTACTTAACAGTTGGCTTACAATTGAATGACAAATCAAAAACACGTTCAACCTAATCCCCATATCACCCGACGGCCTCAAAATGCAAATTTAACAAAAAATTGGCATTGCCAAGAAACCGACGGACGGATAAACTCACAATTTCGAAATCCAGATAAGAAAAGATCATAGAAAAAGCAATTGAATTTGAAGAGCACCAATTAAAGCGAATTAAATCCACCACCAGAAAAACAAAATGAAAACTGAAGTCTAAAGAAGAAAATGAAATATGAACCAGAATGGCAATAAACCAGCTAATCACACCCATAAACCAGAAAACAATCAATCCCCATTTTCCAAAAACTCCAAAAATCAGCAAAAACAGAGATAATTAGCTTAGAGATATACTCAACAACAGAATTGAATCGCATCGAAATCTCAAAATAAAGCGTTAAAAGAATTACCCAGGATAAGAACAATATATAAATCACCTGATTTTTCTTCTGCGAGAGAATTTTCACTTGTTTAAATTAAAGCAATAGAGTAGAATCCTAAAACATATAGGCGGGTGATGTGCCTGTTTCGCTGTATTGAAGAGTATCGAAACGGATAATATACCTCACCACAAACAAAGGCTGAAAGGCATAAACGCATAAACGCTCTCTGAGAGAGAGAAGCCGAGAAGCCAAGTCTTGAACTAGAAGGGCATTTTGGGGATTAAGAATATTGGGTGAACAAAAATGAGCTTGTACTTGGTTTGACGAGCATTGCGTGCGTGGGGGCGCGATGGATGAAAGAAGCCTTTCTCCTGATTTGGTGGCACGTTTTGCTACTTGGCTTTTGGTTAAGACTTGATGGGTTGGGTTTGGTGTGTCTCTCTCCGCTTGACATGGGCTGCTCATAAGGCAAAAGTCTTACCTTGTTTTCCTTTTCTTTTTGCACTTTTCTTTGTAATTTTATTTTTTTTCGGTATTTTTTTTATTATTATCATCATTATTAAATTTGTTAGTTTATTTTTCCTACTTTAATCCACCTACACAAAAAGCTTTAAGCGTCGACATTCAAAAATCTCACAAGTTGTTGTTAAAGAAAATGTTGAAACATAAGACGTTTCATTAAATAAGAGGTCATATTTATAATTCAACAGTTGCCAAATTCTCATGTAAATCGGGATTTAAAGTAATACAATTAACATAAGAATTCTTGATATTGGTACACAAGTCATGCCACAATATGTACATCATTACAAATCATGTGGTTAGCACGCTCAATAGCATATCTCCTGATGATAATCTACTTTCACTCCACTGTCGAGCATAGTTAGAAGGTATGGAGATATTTATAGGTAGGGATAATCATTTGGTCAAAGAGCCCGTGGGCCTATGGCCGCCTGGCCCATCGAGCAAAAGCCCGGCATGCCCGACTCAATATTTAGTGGACTTGGGCTTGGGCTTAGGTATGGGCAAAGGCCGTTTGATCCCCTGAAGGCTCGACATGCAAAGCCCCTGAAGGCTCGACATGCAAAGCCCATTAAGGCTCGTTTTGCTACTTGGTTTTTGGTTAAGACTTGTTGGGTTTTGTGTGTCTCTCCACACTTGACACGAGCTGCTCATAAGGCATATCATTATTATATGTGTTAGTTTATTTTTCCTACATTAATCCACCTACATAAAAAGCTTTAAGCGTCGACATTCAAAATCTCACAAGTTGTTCTTAAAGAAAATGTTGAAACATAAGATGTTTCATTAAATAAGAGGTCATATTTATAATTCAACGCTGGCCAAATTCTTATGTAAATCGGGATTTAAAGTAATACAATTAATATAAGAATTCTTGATATTGGTCCACAAGTCATGCCAACAATATGTACATCACTACAAATCCTATTGTTAGCACGCTCAATAGAATCTCTCCTGATGATGATTTGCTTTCACTCTGCTGTCAAGCATAGTTAGAAGGTATTTACTGGTAGGGGTCATCATTTGTCCCACGAGCACAGAGACTCTTGGGGCTGCTGCCCATCGAGAAAAAGCCGCCCAACTCGATATTTAGTGGGCTGGGCTTGCACTTAGGTGTCTAAAGCCAAGCCAAGCCCATATACCCGGCCCGTAAAGTCCATTAAGGCACATTTTGCTACTTGGCTTTTGGTTAAGACTTGTTGGGCTTGTTGTGTCTCTCACGCTTAGCATAGGCTACTCATAAGGCAAATCATTATTATATTTGTTAGTTTATTTTTCCTACTTTAATCCACTTACACAAAAAGCTCGAAGCGTCGACATTCAAAATTTCACAAGTTATTGTTAAAGAAATTGTTGAAACATAAGACGTTTCATTAAATATGAGGTCATATTTATAATTTAACGGTGACCAAGTTCTCATGTAAATCGGGATTTAAAGTAATACAATTAATATAAGAATTCTTGATATTGGTCCACAAATCATGTCAACAATATGTACATCACCACAAATCATGTTGTTAGCACGCTCATTAGCATGTCTCCTGATGATGATTTGCTTTCACTCCGCTGTCGAGCATAGTTAGAAGGTATGGAGACATTTACAGGTAGGGGTCATCATTTGGCCCACGAGCACATGGGCCAATGGGGGCCCGCCAGCCCATCAAGAAAAAGCCCGCCCATCCCGATATTTAGAGGGCTGGGCTTGAACTTAGGTGTCTAAAGCCAAGCCATGCCCATAGGCCTAACCCGTTTCAGCCCATGAAGGCCCCACCTGCAAAGCCCATTAAGGCACATTTTGCTACTTGGCTATTGGTTAAGACTTGTTGGGTTTGGTGTCTCTCCGCGCTTGACACATGCAGATCATTATTATATTTGTTAGTTTATTTTTCATACTTTAATCCACCTGAACAAAAAGCTTTAAGCGTCGACATTCAAAATCTCACAAGTTGTTGTTAAAGAAAATGTTGAAACATAAGACGTTTCATTAAATAAGAGGTCATATTTATAATTCAACGGTAGCCAAATTCTTATGTAAATCAGGATTTAAAGTAATACAATTAATATAAGAATTCTTGATATTGGTCCACAAGTCATGCCAACAATATGTGCATCACTACAAATCATGTTATTGTTTGCATGCTCAATAGCATGTCTCCTGATGATGATCTGCTTTCACTCCGTTATTGAGCATAGTTAGAAGGAATGGAGACATTTATAGGTAGGGGTCATCATTTGACCCATGCGGTCGTGGGTCGATGTGGGACCCCTTGGCCCATCAAGAAAAAGCTCGCCGGGCCGATATATAGTGGGTTGGGCTTGGGCTTAGGTGTCTAAAGCCAAGTCCGGCCCATAGGCCTAGCCCGTTTTAGCCCATGAAGGCCCTGCCCGCAAAGCCCATTAAGGCACGTTTTGCTACTTGGCTATTAGTTAAGACTTGTTGGGTTTGGTGTGTCTCTCCGTGCTTGACACGGACTGTTCATAAGGCAGATCATTATTATATTTGTTAGTTTATTTTTCTACTTTAATCCACCTACACAAAAAGCTTTAAGCGTCGACATTCAAAATCTCACAAGTTGTTCTTAGAGAAAATGTTGAAACATAAGATGTTTCATTAAATAAGAGGTCATATTTATAATTCAACGGTGATCAAATTCTTATGTAAATCAGAATTTAAAGTAATACAATTAATATAAGAATTCTTGATATTGGTCCACAAGTCATGCCAACAATATGTACATCACTACCCCATGAAGGCCCAGCTCACAAAGCCCATTAAGGCCCGACCCGCATGCCCATGTATTTTATATAAATATAAATTTAGTTTGAAAGTAAAGGAAATGGAGACACTCACAAGGGGTTTCAAACCCTTACCACTTTCATCTCAATCAACAACTTATCCACCATGCCACTGACAACTTAATGATTATATTCTACACCATTTGATATTTATATATGCTTCATCAAACACCCCTTGCCACAACTAAATTTAAGTCATATCAATAATGTGTGGAGCTACATCAAACTATGTCAACTTAGTAGGCACTTTTTCCATGTCCTCTTTTAGAGCTTTATAGTGAAGAGAATGTCACAAGAGTTCATATGAATTTTTGTTGTAGTTTTCTAAATTTTAATTTATGTATTGTGAATTTATGAAATGAACAAAATAAAAATGAAAATGAAGACATAGAAATACACCAAAACAAAAAATAAAATAAAATAAAGAATTGACAACAAAATAAAGTAGGCCCATTTCGGCCCGGCCCGTTGGGCTTAACCTAGCCCGATGGGCTTTTTCAAGCCTAACTCATGGGGCGGCCTTGGACTTTGAATTTTTTTCACAAACCCAACTTGGCCCGGCCCGACATTTCTTTCTCCTCTTTAAAGCCTAGTCCGCCCAGGGCCGACCCATTGACGAGGCCTATTTACAGGTGATGAGCGTGAAAAAGAGAAAATTTCAAAATATGACATAGATACTAAAGAGAACTTGAAAAAAATAATTTAAGAGTTCATATAGACTCATAGTTGAACTTACAATCATAGTTGGCCCATCCAATCCGTTGATGAGCTAAATCGTACACGATTATCTTATCTTTTAGAACAAGATCTGCAATTGAAGAAACAAAAAAATGTCATAATTAAGACGACACATTTATGATTGAGATACACAGTTTTCAAAAGCAAATTGTGAACATCAATATTTATCATTACAAAAAATAATTGCAAAGTGCTCAGAAAGCCATTGCATTGTGCACCACTAGGTAGACTAGAAAATACATTAGTTAGCATAAATCCCAGCATAAATAAGTTTTTGAACAAGTAAACACACTGAGAAAAATTGAAAAGAATTCATCCAACCAAATATCAATAAAAAAAATTTCCACAAAGATTCAATAACCAACCTAATTAATTCAAGGCCTAACCTCCTAAAATTGTCACCCCTCCCTAAGCCTTTTGAAAACTAATGCACCACACAATAGTAGGTACCTGTAACACACTAAAAGAAGTTTGGGCAATAATCACTATTTTTTTAACCAATTATCATATAAGTTACTAGTGTCCTTTAACATAGGCAAATTTTACTCTTTATTGGTAAGTTGAGAGTCGAGACTATTAGTAAGTTTATTTTCCGGTAACTATTAGACAAAAAGAGACTAGGTTAGAAATGTGGCTGTCTTGGTTATGCAAACCAACGAAAATCAGTGGCTCTAAACCCTAGTCTTTATTTCCTTCTCCCATTCCATTTCCCACCAAAATTCACAATTTGATAATAAAGATTACAAGCAAAAAGAAATAAGAGAAAGACTTTCAAGAGACATACCATGGCGGAACAAGGGGACTGTAAACAATACTTGGCTCCAAAATCTCACCAAGAACAAGTATACCCCCTCCATTGTCATCTCCCTTCAAACAATGAGAGAACAATTTAGGAGTTAAGCCTTGAGATGACAACTGTGATATAACAGACAGAGGCCCTTGGCTAAACCCAAATATCCTATCCAGTACTGTAAGTGTACTAGTCAAAACCTTAGACTCATAGGTACTGCACCTGTATGTTTCCAACACCATCAGCCAAGGCAATTTCAGAATTAATTCAATCAACAGAACACAACATACTTACTTATAAGTCATAATCAGAGAAATTATTTTGCATAATATTACTTATAAGCTATATTATTAAAAAAAATTATTTTATTTATTCAGAAAAACATAAAAATTTAATTTATAATTGGGCCTTGCAAGGGCCGGGCCTTCATGGGCTCAAACGGATTTGGCCTATGGGCTGGGCCTTAATGGGCCTTGCGGGGCGGGCAGCCCATTGAAACAATTATAATTTATTTATTCATAAAAACATAACAATTAATGGGCCTTGCAGGCCGGGCCTTCATGGGCTCAAACGGATTTGGCCTATGGGCGGGGCTAAACTTTAGACACCTATTTTAATATACACAACATTAGAAAGAAAAATAAATCTGTTTTCTTGTAAACCCAGTTACCAAATTTAGACAGAAACCCAGAAGTTTTCATGGTATTTGTTTCTTGGATTTCGACCTCCATTCAACTTTATTGTCTGATACAGCATCAAATCTGAGTTCATGCTTGTAAAAAAGGAACTACAAAGTAAAGCAAAAATAATAATTTATAAATAAACACCAAATTATGAATAAATGTTAGATACAAACTACTTATAGAAAGGAAAAGAAAAAAACATCAAAACAAATATTGCATTGTAAAAAGATAAAACTTCATTGGAAAAAAGAAAAGAAAAATTTAGTCCACCCTTATAAAACTTCATGGTTATGCTCTTATTATTAAGGGTGGTTAAGTGCCTTTAAAACAACTCACCCGAAAATAATGGATGCTAAAGAGTCAGCAATATAGAATTGCCCTTGAATCCGGTCAAAATGTAGTGTATCCGATATGTAATGACCAAGAGTCCTACTTCCATATGCATATTGAATAGTGTAACTGCACTGGTTAGTCTAAGAAGAACATTTGGCTTGAAATCCGAAGGTGCACATTGAACAGGGGATCAACCGTGTTGTTGATGCGTTGGCAGAATCATAGAAACTGATTAGGTTGAATTAAAAGAATAGAAAAAGAAAAAACATATGACAATTTAAAGCTGCGTGTTTTGGTCTGCACAAGGGTAAAATGGGAAACCAAGCTCTTCCAGCTTTTTCGAAATCTTCAACTACGTTGTAAGCAAGCATGATGATTCCATCCCTTTTTCCAAATAGATTTTTGGGCCCAATATTGTCCTATTTTATATTAAAAATTATGGTGTAATTCAAACAGGGGGATACAAAACACACAAGATCCATCGTCCTTAATTGAAAAGAACGCCCATAAGCAAGCAGCAAAAAGCCAAACTTATTCAACATTTTTAAAAATAAAATTATATATTGCCTACTCTAAAAATTCATCAATCATCAACAACCGAAACGCATTAACATTCCGACAAAAAAGAAAAACAACATTAACAAGAGACTCAAACTCGCTATGTTTGATGATAAAATTATGCAAGAATTATCAGTATTGACGATAAAAATTACCCGGCCAGTTACGAATCGAAGGTGCCATTGACTAGGAAGTCCACAATGCCGCCCTCCAAGTTTTGCAAGAGTCGGGCGTGCCTAACTCGGTTACGAGCTCGGAGCTACTCGATCTGTACTCAATGACTTGGCGGATAAACCTATTCTAAAGAAAGAAAGGTCGACGGCGTCATCAAACCACATTAGACAAGAGACAACAACACGGTTACGAAGGCCAGGATATGAGCCTCCAAGCTAGGGCTCATCAATTGGCCGGGCCGGGCATTTAATGGGCTTGGGCTGGGTAGGGTTTTTTAGAAAATTCAAAGCCCAAGCCCGACCCATGGGCTGGGCTGAAAAAGCCCATTGGGCCGGGCTGGGCCTAGATGGGCCTACTTCATTTAAAAAAATATCATAAACTTAATCATAAGGGCATTTTAGTCCAAATTTGAGATTAAACTCACTTAATTCTAATATTTTCACATCAAACCAAATTCATAAAACACCCAATAAAGTCACACAACTTAATAAGATTTTCCACCAAAATAATAAAACCACGTATTATTTTTGAGGTTATTACATAATTAGACCGTAATACGTTTTAAGAAATAATTTTAAAAAATAATAAGTATCAAATTTTTATTTTTATTTTTAAAGGATGGTATGAATAAATATGCAAATATTTGGTGATGTGTTCAAGAAAAACATGATTATATTTGGTGGTACGATTATGTTTCGTGATATGATTATATTTGGTGATGTGATATGTTGTTCATCTTATATACATATATATATATATATATAATTGTTGAATTAATAATTGACACAAATTAACGTGTTAATCATCCAATTATAAACTAGGAATGAGTAAAGAAAAGTAAATGAAATGAAACAAATTATATATGTGATTTAAGTGATATAATCCTAAACCTAAACTCTTCTTTATACATAATTATATATGTATGCGGGCCTAACGGGCCGGGCTTTCTTGGGCTTAATCGGGCCGGGCATATGGGCGGGCGGGCCCCCATCGACCCATGAGCCTGCAGGCCAAATGATGAGGCCTACTCCAAGCCCTGCATTTTCGTGAAATGGTGGTGGCAAGAGAGGTCCGAAGTTGGAGCGGTGGAGAGTATGCGAAAAGGGTTGGAGATGGAGGAGGTGGGTTTTTTAGTTTCCTCATAATAGGGCTGGGCACGGTTCCTAAAACTTTGTTACTCGAGAGACCCAAAAGGGATTGTGGCTGAGGAAGAAGTGTTGGGGTTTTCTTTTTTTGCTATGTTTGAATTTTCTCTAGTGGGAATCAGTTGCAGGTTATAATGTAGAATATGCGAGGGATGCGATCCTTAATAGTCCACTGTTGGCAGAGCCAATGTCTCGGGGACTTGTTCTGAGATTGAATCTTTAGGACCATGCAATTAAGAGGACCTTTTCTTATATTGGAAGTGGATCCCGAACCTGCCCTCTTTGATTCTTTGATCCGTCTTAGGGCCCGAGTGATGGACTCGACCCGAGCGGAAGTGCGATGTGTCTGGAAACTTGGGATCGTAAATGAATTAGGCAAAAGAAGAACTAGAATTCGAATTCTTCACCCCTCCCCTTGTACCAAGAATCAAGTTCAAAACAGAAGGATAATGGGCTCGTCTGTACGATCTCACTTTCCTTTGCCACTCAAGTGTACGGCATCTGCCGTGCTTAGGCCCCTTCTTCCCTTCCCTAATGAAAGAGCCCATCGCCTGCCTTAGTTCAAGCACGCTTCCTTTAATTTTGCCTAATTAAACTGTGACATGACAAATAAAGAAGTAACTCAATGTTTGCCCCATTGAAACGGTTGTTTAGTTCTTGAACTTGCCTATCTAAAATAATACGAAATAATTCAACATGATAATTATGCAAGTTTGTGATTGGTTGAGCTCTAAGTTGCCCTCGCCTACTAGAGTGAAACATATCATCCATGTTAGGCACATCAATATCATGTTTAACACAAAAATCAGAAACTTCCCTAAGTAAAGATTCCCATCCATTCTTCCTTATCACATCCAATCAATGCTTACAAACTCCAACCAATTTCATGGCATTCTTAATATCTTGATCTTTTCTCTGCAATGCCTGTGACAATTCATTTGAAACTCCCAATATATCTTTCATCAAATGTAGACAAAATACAAAATTAAATTATTGCATCCAATCCAATAAATTATTTGCTTCACATCTTTGTTGGGAACTTGATCCATCACTTGCAATTTGTTCAAGTACATCAATTATGGATGAGAACATGGTCATAATGCTTATTAAAGTACTCAAGTGTGAACCCCAACGTGTATCCCCATCACATTTTAGGGTAGTTTCTTGATTTTGGCATTTCCCACTTAAACTCTCACCACTACTAAGAGCTTCAATAGCTGCAGCATTTGTTTCTCTCAAAAAATATTAGCACGTTTAGATGAAGCTCCAACAACATTTACCATAATAGAAATATTGAAGAGAGACTCAAGTTGTATGTTATTCTTTGCCAAGGCTACAAGAGCTAATTAAAGTTGATGAGCAAAACAATGAATATAATAAGCACACTCACTTTCCTTCGTAATAAGACTTTTAAGGCCATTGAACTCACCTTGCATATTACTT
Organism: Prunus mume; assembly: GCF_029339155.1. NCBI lineage: Eukaryota > Viridiplantae > Streptophyta > Magnoliopsida > Rosales > Rosaceae > Prunus > Prunus mume. Next base: position 23,169,700 of record NC_142705.1, read on the forward strand.
GCACCAACATAACCTTGCCCGCACAACCTAGGCATGCTCAATTTATGTTTACAAAATACATCATCAAAGACTTTTTTAAGTGAAAGAGCTGTGGTACTAGTAACATGTTCAATTCCAATGAAACGCTTAACTACATGTCCATTATTATCCACATAACGTAGTACAACATCCATTTGCTCTTTTGTTGATATATTACGAGATTCATCAATTTAAATAGAAAACAAGGCATTACCAATATCTTTTATAATAGCAAGAATGATCTTATTTGAATAGCGGGTGACGTAAATTTGTTATTTTCAGTAGCATTTTTCAAAGTTACAGCTTTGACGTCTTCATTGTGATCAGCAAGAAACTTTAAAAGCTCAAGAAAGTTTCCTTAGTTCTTTAAATGCTCAGATTTGTCGTTACCATGAAATGCAAGCCCTTGTCTTAAAGAAAATCAAACACAATTGATTGATGCATTCAAGTGAGCTTGATATTGACATCGAGCTTGATCAAGAGGTTTGTTGGAAAAAGATTGGATACACTATTTTTGCCTCATTAAAGCTTCACATTGACTCCATGCTTGGTTGTGTGCATTATTGACACCTCCAACGTGAATTAGAAGTAGTCGCAGGAGGAAGGATCGGGGTTGCCTTTGAGTGGGAAGTCGACTACGCCACCCACCATGTTTCGCAAGAGCCGTGCGTGCCTGACTCGGTCATGAGCTCGGACATGCTCGAGCTGTATTAGGTGACTCAACGGATAGACCCTTTGTAAAGAAAGAAAGGTGGACGGCATCGTCAAGCCACAATAGAAAAGAGACAGCCACATGGCAACAGAGGCCGACATCCGAGCCTTCAAGCTCTGCATTTTGGCTAAATGGTGGTGGCAAGAGAGGTCTGAAGTTGGGTCAATGGCGAGTAGGCGAAAAGGGTTGGAGATGGAGAATGTGCGTTTTTTAGTTTCCTTAGAGTAGGGTCGAAGTACCGCTCGAGAAGCTTTTGAGAATAAGGTTGGACTTGAAGGAGGTGCGTTTTTTGTTCCTATAACCTAGGGAGAGTCGCCGATTGCATAATGCATATTCAAAATGATAACCCCCTTCGTTTTAGAAAATAATGCCAAAAATACTATGCAGCAAAATCCTTTTGTATACGTACATATATACCATCCGATACTTGAAATTAATTCAATTCAGTATACTTATATCAATATATACGATAAGTGAAACTATTTAATTAATACTCCTCAAATTATTGGAAAACGTAAACTTATTCATTTAATCCTTATTGTAAAACCATATTGTTCAAATCTCCAAAACAAACACCTGATAATATAATATATAATCATCAAATCCCAAAAATCCTTTTTTCCCGTAACCATACCCTTTCTTAGGCGTATGCTTGCAAAACATAAAATTCCAAGTAATTTCCAAATATCCAATCACAAATCCAAACTTCATTTCAAATGTTTGTACATGTGCATAGTACTCTCAATGCACATTCTCAAGAAAACCTCAACCTGGAAATAAATTCACACATATATCTACAAAAATACCCATATATATATATATATATATCAGGGATTGTTTGACTAGAACGCATGGAAGAATCCTCAATAGCCATGTGGCTAGGTACGAGCCGTCTAACCAGGGGATTGGACTCCCAGGACAAAGACAGCAGAATCCTCAATACTCGTGCAACTAAACTAAGTTCTACGCGTGCAGACTGCTCGGCAAAGGCGCTCGAGATCCAATGTATCCATTATCCATCAATTCCAGCATCAGTATCCAGGGGGTTTATATATAATAGCGTGTCAAAATCATAGTTATGAGAGCATCCACAGTTTGGGGGGTATTTTCGGGGGTGTAAAGCCACTTTTACATCCCTTTTCACCTCCGGAGGTTGTAAATGTGATTTTTGCTCCAATGAGAAATATGTAAATCTAAAGATGTATAATTGATTTTGCTCGCTTTTGTCCACCTTTTCTCATGTAGGACCCATTTGCAATGGATGTAAAAAAGGATGCACATGTGCATCTAAATTTGCATCTCATGGTTGTGATGCAAATTTACAATCATTTACACCTCCCCATTGCAAGTGATTCCGATCACAAATGGTGTATATTTAACATACACCTCATTATATTTAGATGTTGTTGTAGTTGCTTCAACTCTAGTTTCGGTGCGGCCTCAATGGATGACAAAACTTTGGTGGGTGCTGCCTCGAAAGCTTCAAAATAATTGCTCTTCTTCACTAATTTCGGCAAAGCCTCCAATTGGTGGGCTCCAATTTGTGGGCCATTCAACAATTTCATAACGTTCACAATGAATGTTGGCAGCATGGACTATGCATGCTTCAATGAGATTAGATGGTATTCTTCATGAAATTTGATGGAAACAACATGTTGTAAGATTTCAGCTCTAAAACAAATTTTTGTGTCGTAATTGATTCTTGTAATTGATATTTACTTAGTCTGGAAGATGTGATTGCAATAGTTTAGGATGTTAAACCATATATGTTGCACATATTAAAACACTAACCTTGTTGATAAGCCATTGATCCTGCCAAGTTATATGAACCAATATGTCGCCAAGATCTTCTTCTCAAAACCGATTCCTTATGCCTGAATTCTAGATGGGGTTTGAATACTTTTGAGCTTGTTTTATCGGCTGAGAAGGGACTTGGTATTTAAAGCAAAGCTCAAGTCTCCTTGCCCATCAAGGAAAACTAGAGCTCTTCTAATTCCATTGGAATTAGATGTTCTAATCGATCAAGAACAAGTAATTTGCAAAATTGAATAAAAAGCAAAACTAGCTAAATAAAAGCAACTGAAAATAGCTAGAAAAACATTGTCTGCTTTGTGAACTCTAGATAGACTACTCAAATAACTCCCACTAATTGCACTAATCGAAACTTGAAAACAATCCCATGTTCCTAACATGCCTTTGAAAAACTCCATTTGGTAATCCTTTAGTCAATGGATCTGCTACCATAGAGTGAGTATCAATGTCGTCAATCTTTACAAGGCCTTCTTTAACATCTTCCCTTACTGACAGATACTTGAATTTTATGTGTCTGCTACCTGATGTCCTTTTATTGCTCTTGGCGAAGAAAACAGCAGAACTGTTGTCATTCCAAATCTGAATCGACCTTCCGATTGATTCCACAACTTGTAAACTTATGATAAAGTTCTTGAGCCAAATAGCTTGACTTGTTGCCTCATAACAAGCAATATACTCTGCCTGCATTGTTGAAGTTACAGTGAGAGTTTGCTTCACATTTTTCCAAGACACAACACCACTTTCAAACAAGAATACAAAACCTGAAGTAGATTTCATTGAATCAACACAACCACCCAAGTCTGCATCCGCATAACCTACCAACTCTAAATCCTCACTCTGTCTGTAAACCAGTTTGTAATTTTAGTTCTCTGCAGGTACCTTAGTACCTTCTTTGCCGCAACCCAATGTGCTTGTCCCAGATTAGACTGAAATCTTCCCAAAACACTCACTGCAAAGGCTAAATCTTGTCTGGTACAGACTTGAGCATACATCAAACTTCCCATAGAGAGGCATAAGGTCTGTCACCATTTCCAACCTCTCTTGCTCAGTTTTTGGTGACTGTTCCGTGCTTAGTTTATCTCCTTTGGAAGCTGGCACTTCTCCTCCAACTTTAGCATGTTAAACCTTTTTAATACCTTCTCAATGTATCCCTTCTGAGATAAGCCTAGAAAACCCTTTTCTCTGTCTCGACTGATTTCAATTCCTAACACATATGATGCTTCTCCAAGATTTGTCATGTCAAAAGCTTGTGACAGAAAAGCCTTTGTGTCATGTAGCAGTGTCAAATTTTTACTTATTAAGAGTATATCATCAACATAAAGAATGAGAAAAATAAAATTGCTCCTACTGATCTTGATGTATATACATTCATCAATTGGACTTCCAATGAAACCATGAGACTTAACCACTTCATCAAACTTCAAATACCACTGTCTGGATGCTTGTTTTAATCCATAAATGAATTTCTCTAATTTGCAGACCAATCCTTCTCCATATTCTTGAATGAAACCCTCAGGTTGTTTCATATATATTTCTTCAGAGAGATTTCCATTCAAGAATGCGATTTTCACATTCATTTGATGAAGATGCATATTGAAATGAGCAACTAAGGCCATTATGACTCTAAACGAATCTTTGGTAAAGATTGGTGAAAAAGTTTCATTGTAATCAATTCCTTCTCGTTGTGTGAATCCTTTTGCCACAAGCCTAGCCTTACATCTATCAATGAAGCCTCTTGAATCTCTTTTAGTTTTATAAACCCACTTGCATCCTATAGGTTTGCAGCCTTGAGGCAGTGAGACCAATTGCCATACTTTATTCTTTTCCATTGAACTTAGCTCTGATTTCATGGCTACCAACCATTTTTCATTTTCTAAACTTGTAATGGCCTGCTTGAATGTTATTGGGTCATCTAGGCTGTGTTCACAATGATCAGTTTCTTGCAAATCCCTTGTACTTTTAATTGCTCCTTTCTTTCTTGTATTTGTGAGCTTCCTCTTTACACAATTTATGCAAACCTCATCCAATTCAGTTAAGTCAAGTGGTGGCAACACATGTTCTTTGAAGAGGGATTTTATTCTTTCTTTGGAAATGTGGCAAAGTCTCGTATGCCACAATTGAGATGATTGAGTTTTATTTTGAATTTTGCTGGTGCTTGCAATGTTCATAATTTGATCAGATGCTTGGACATTTAATTGAGACATTCCATTTACAAGGGTTCCATTCCCAGTTGAAGTTTTATTTCTTAAAATAGAGAATCCAAAATCATTGATCACTAGCTCAAACTTAGCTTTCGCAAGCCTAGAAACAGAAATTAAGTTCCTTGTCACAACAGGAACATAAACCACATCTATCAAATCCAAAATAAAACTAGACTCTAATCTAATCTTGATGTCTCCAATGAACTCCACCTTTGAATTCCATTGCCGACATACACTTTTATTTCATCCTTAGTTGGCACCCTCTTGGTTGTGAATCCTTGCAAGTTGCCCCACTGTCAAGCCACCAAGAGTCACTATATATATCAAATAGGTTCGATTCAAAGCAAACTGAAATTTCTTCCTGCACAGAAACTTGAATCAACTCATTCAGTGTCCATGATTCCTTTTGTGTCACATAGTTGCTCTTAACCTGTTTGAAGTCATTTGGTAGTGAATTAAGTGCTAAATATATCAGCATGCTGTCATCGATATAGGCACCAAGGTTTCTTAGTTTCATGCCAATACCCATCATGTCCAGAATATATGTTCTTACACAGCCATCTCCTTCATATCTCATATCTGTTAGTTTCTTGATCCGAAATCCCATCTCTGCCTTCTCAGATTCCTTAAATTTTAGGCTGATGGTCCCAAGAAAATCTTCAGCATTGTTCAAGGGTGGAATTCCATCTCTTATTGTAGGTGACATTTATTTTTGCATGATCAGAATAGACATCCTGTTTGCCCTTTCCCATTTGGCATAATGAGTCTTTTCCTCAGTGGTTGCATATCCCTCTGGTTTTTCAGGAGCTTGTTCTTTAATTGCCATATCCATGTCCAAAAGACCTAGAGCTATTTCAAGATCCCTTTTCCATCTCTTGTAGTTAGAACCAGTCAGTGTTTCGATGGTGTTTAAATTTGTGGTGTTCATAACTGAGATTTAAAAGAGCAGACAAGTATATAAACAAACTTTCTCCAATTTCTGTACATTATCAATTATCACCTGTAGGCAGAAAATTGAACATGTTTTAGTGATCACCAAAACACACGATACATGAATTTCTTTCATAGATAGTTTTCTTACATCTGTGGATAGAAAGAAAACTCTACTAACTCATGTACCTCATGTCTTGCACCACGCCACAATAAACTTCTATAAACAAGATCACCAACATTTGTGGACAGAAGGTAATCTCAACTTCCCTGAGAACCAAAACACCAATTCTAATTAAGTTCTTAATTAATATAAAGACCTAGATCTCCTATGATGATTAGAAGACCACATTAAAGTGGTTTAAGACATAAATTGTCTAACATAGGAACCATGTATGGTAAATAGCTAATCCGTAGGATTTGTATTGTTGTATCATGCCTATATAAGGACATCTTTGTATCTTCTTTTATCACATCAATGAAATCTAATTCCCATATACAATTTCTCAGTCCCATCGTTTAGAACAAAAATAATTAATATTATGTAGAATAATTTCTCTGATTATGTTGATTGAATTAATTTTGAAATTTCCTTGGCTGATGGTGTTGGAAACATACAGGTGCACTACTTATGAGTCTGGGGGTTTTACTATTTCACTTTCAACACTGGATGGGATATTTGGGTTTAGCCAAGGGCCTCTATCCATTATATCGTAGCTGTCATCTTGAGGGTTGACTTCCAAAGTGTTCTCTCATTGTTTGAAGGGAGATGAAAAAGGAGGGGGTACACTTGATCTTGGTGAGATTTTGGAGCCAAGTATTGTTTACAGTCCTCTTGTTCCACCACGGTACATCTCTTGGAAACCTTTCTCTTATTTCTTTCTGCTTGTAAGCTTTACTATCAAACTGTGAATTTTGGTGGGAAAGGAAATGGGAGAAGGAAATAAAGACTAGGGTTTAGACTAGGGAATGGGAGAAGGAAATAAGGACAAGGGTTTATAGCCACTGATTTCCGTTGGTTTGCATAACCAAGAAAGCCACATTTCTAACCTAGTCTATTTTTGTCTAATAGTTACTGGAAAACGAACTCATTAATTGTCTCAACTCTCAACTTACCAATAAAGAGTAAAATTTGCCTAAGTTAAAGGACAATAGTAACTTATATGATAATTGGTTAAAAAAATAGTGATTGTTGCCCAAAATTCTTCTAGTGTGTGTCGCTACAATTTATTATATGAAATCAATTTATTGATGTTGTCACTTTTGGCTTTTTAAACTTTTACTTGTTAGCTATCTTCTATTACTTATTTGTCTTTGAGTTTTTCATATAACGTCCTTCGCCATTATTTTCAGGCACCATTATTATTTAAATATGCAAAGCATTGCTGTCAATGGGAAAATCTTGCCAATTGATCCAGCAGCCTTCACATCACACGACAAAGGAACTACTATCGACTCAGGAACAACATTGGGATACCTTGTTGAAGAAGCTTACATTCCTTTCGTTCGTGCGATAAGTTTATTCACTTGGTGTTATTTATGGGTTGATTTGTGGTGTTTGGTCTGAAAAATAAGATATCTTCTCCTTACTAAAAGCTTATTTTGTGTTGGGATGTGTAGATAACTTCAGCTGTTTCACCATCCCTGACTCCCTTCATTTCAGACGAAAAACAGTGTTATCATATAACCACCAAGTTGGTTTTATCTCTAAATATTTTTTAAGTTTCCCTTTGAAGAAAAGCTATGAAGACCTAAATGACATTTTATGTTTCAGTTTGGCTGAGGTTTTTCCTGCTGTTAGTCTAAACTTTGCTGGTGCATCAATGGTGTTGAAACCAGAAGAGTACCTTACAGGTCAAGTAAGTTGTTCCTCCATCTCCCTCTGTACAAGTTCTTATTTAAATTCATTGCATTAGACATATAATTATTGTAAATTGTATGGCATAAGTGTAATGGATCACTGTATTGTTACAGGTAGGCATTGGTGTGTGGTGCATTGGTTTTCAAAAGGTTCAGGGAGGGGTGACAATCTTAGGAGGTTAGGCCCTAAATTTCGGTTGGTTATTGAATATTTGTGGAAAATTTTTTTGTTGATATTTGGTTGGATGAATCCTCTTCAATTTTTCTTAGTGTATATTTATTCAAAGCTTATGCAAAGTAATGTATTTTCTAGTCTACCTAGTGGTGCACAATGCAATGGCTTTATGAGCACTACAATTATTTTTTGTACTGATAAATATTGATTATCACAATTTGCTTTTGAAACCGTTTATGACAATCATAAATGTGTTGTCTCAATTATGACCCTTTTTTGTTTCTTCAATTGCAGATCTTGTTCTAAAAGATAAGATAATCGTGTACAATTTAGCTCTTCAACGAATTGGATGGGCGAACTATGATTGTAAGTTCAATTATGAGTCTATATGAACTCTTATATATTTTTTTTCAAGTTCTCCTTAGCATCTATGTCATATTTTGAAATTTTCTATTTTTCAGGCTCATCACCAGTAAATGTCTCCATACCTTCTAGCAATACTCGACAGTGGAGTAGAAGCAGATCTTCATCAGGAGACATGCTATGGAGCGTGCTAACAACAGGATTTGTGGTGATGTATATGTTGTTGGCATGACTTGTAGCCAAATATCAAGAATTCTTATTTGACTTGTTCTTTTATTGTAATGGTCCAAAGTGACCTGAATTGAACTCTCTTGTTAATTTATGACATGTGTGGTACTCTTTCCTCTCATAAGATTTGTCCCATGAGGTTGTCTTAGGAAGGTTTTAACGAGGCCACTGTATCATATCGCCCTTTGTACGTCTGTGGTTTTATGAATGAATTCTCCTTCTCAATATATTACTTTAAATTCTAATTTGCATAAGAATTTGGCCACCGTTGGGTTATAAATATGGCCTCCTATCTAATGAAATGTCTTATGTTTCAACATTTTCATTAACAATAATTTATGAGATTTTGAATGTTTGACGCTTAAAGGTTTTTTTGTGGGTGGATTAATGTAGAAAAAATAAACTAACAAATATAATAATGATAATAATAATAAAAGATTACCGAAAAAACAAAAAAAATTACAAAGAAAAGGACCAAAAAGAGAAGAAAAAGAAGGTCTGCCTTTATGAGCAGCCCGTGTTAAGCGCGGAGAGACACCAAACCCAACAAATCTTAACCAAAAGCCAAGTAGCAAAACGTGCCACCAAATCAGGAGAGAGGCTTCATTCATCCATTGTTCACCCAATATTCTTAATCCCCAAAATGCCCTTCTAGTTCAAGACTCGGCTTCTCGGCTTCACTCTCTCAGAGAGCGTTTATGCGTTTATGCCTTTCAGCCTTCGTTTGTGGTGAGGTATATTCTCCGTTTCGATACAATACAGCGAAACAGGCACATCACCCGCCTATATGTTCCAGGATTCTAATCTATTGCTTTAATTTAAACAAGTGAAAATTCTCTCGCTGAAGAAAAATCAGGTGATTTATATATTGTTCTTTTCCTGAGCAATTCTTTTAATGCTTTATTGAGATTTCGATGCGATTCAATTCAGTTGTTGAGTATATCTCTAAGCTACTTATCTCTGTTTTTGCTGATTTTTGGAGTTTTTGGCAAATGGGTATTGATTGTTTTCTGGCTGGTTTATTGCCATTCTGGTGTCAGTTTCATATTTCATTTTCTTCTTTAGACTTCAGTTTTCATTTTGTTTTTCTGGTGGTGGATTTAATTTGCTTTAATTGGTGCTCTTCAAATTCAATTGCTTTTTCTATGATCGTTTCTTATCTGGATTTCGAAATTGTGAGTTTATCCGTCCGTCGGTTTCTTGGCGATGCCCATTTTTTTTTGTTAAAGTTTGCATTTTGAGGCCGTCGGGTGATATGGGGATTAGGTTGAACGTGTTTTTGATTTGTCATTCGACTGTAAGCCAACTGTTAAGGATAAGTAGATCCCAGAGATTCATAAGTATAAGCCAACCTCTTCTCTGCCTGTTTGCTGCATTGCTTAGATTTCTGACTCATTCTGAGATCAGTTTTGATTTTTTGCCTAGAACAAAGTAGGTCTCGGAGATGCATAACTATAACCCAACACCTGCTTATTTTCTGCATTGATTAGATTTAAGACTCGGTGTTTGATCAATTTTAGTTCTTTGCTTACTCTAGTGTTTCTGTGTTTCTGTTTCTATTGTGTCTGATTAACTTATACTGAATTGATAGGCTCATCATTTTATGTCTGGGTTTTTATATTATGTGCAAATGTTGTATAGATATATTATATTTCATACTGAAAGTAGAAGAGTAATGTGGTTGTTGTAAGCAAGCGCTGCTCTTACCACTAATTTCCAGTATATGAAAATCATTTAAATAATTCACCTGTGCAATTTAGCCTTTTTGAGAATGCATTTAGCAGTACATTTGTCAGTCATTCAGAGGATGAGTTGTATAACATAAGATAACATGCCTCTTTTTTTCCAGCAATCCATGTAAGTTTTTGTTTATTTATTCCTGTTACTTTATATTTGTTTCAGTTGGCAAGCTTGAAGGAATTTTTATACTGTCAGAGTAATTGAGAATACCGTCTTTCGCTTCACTTGTCTATCAAATATTTCGGTGTCGCATGAGCAGTAATTTGGGTCTTCCGGTGGCTTCTTCAAGGGATTTGTGTTCAGTATAAGGATGCCAATGATGACTGTGGGTACCAGTTGTTCAATTTATTGTTGCATCCATGTGATATAGCTACTTAATTTTCTATATATTGGAATTGGAAAATCAACTCTAACATGGATTAGATGAAACCAATTTCAACAAGGGTGCCTACTTGGTTGGTTGGCAACTTGGCATGAACTGACATCCTACTTTTCTGGTGGAAAAAAACTAATTGTTTGGTGGCATTCAGCCTTGTGATTTAGACCAATGGAAGTCTCACCTCAAGGGCAAAAGCAGAAGTTGCAGTCCCCTGCTCGCAAATTTTTGTCGACTGGAACGCAGAAAAATCTCTGGTTTGTTGTGCGAGAAGGATCATTGGCAGATGTGGATTCAGCACTATCAGTACTGAAGAAGAGTGGTGGTGATATTAATTCAAGAAATATTTTTGGTCTCACTCCTCTTCATATTGCAACATGGAGAAATCACATTCCCATCGTTAGGAGGCTTCTTACAGCTGGTGCCGACCCAGATGCTAGGGTTTGTTGCTTTACTAATCTTTTAAATTTACATGAATGCTTTTATGTTTTTGCTAGTGGCTGTCAAGTTGTTTCTTTTATATGCTTTTATACTTAAATGATTAATGCTTTTCTTGCTTTGATTCACCTGCACCTTTAAATTTGAGATGATATTCTGTCTTCTCTTCCTGTCACCTAGTATATAATTTTTCTAAGGACAGTGTTATCCAACCCAACAGTTTTACCAACATTCTTTTGCAATCAACATGGCAAGCTGACATGTGATGATGTATTTATTTATTTTCCTGAATGTGGTGATGAGGTGTGGCCATATCATTCGCCATTTAGGTTGGGAAAAGAAATTTGATAAGTAGTATTTCTTTTGGTGTCGTATATGTTATAATCTTTCCTAAATCTTGTCTTACATAATTATTTAATATTCTAAAACAAGTTAAGGGAAAATTTCTGAACCAAATATTTACCAAGCATGTCTTCTTGAAGGAACATATAATTAAATGAAATTTGAACTTTATGAAGTTCGTAACTATGTATAACCAATCATACATTGAAATTCGAAAAATTAAGATAATCAATGATACTTGGAAAGTTGAAATATGTGGTATATAAATAATGCATTTATAGTTGAATAATTAACTTGCCCTTTTAGGTAAATACTTGGAAAGTTGAAATATGTGGTATATAAATAATGCATTTAAAGTTGAATAATTAACTTGCCCTTTTAGGTAAATACTTGGAAAGTTGAAATATTTGATCTATAAATAGATGTTGTATTCTATTCAGGTTTTTATTTTTCTTAAATGTGGAAACCGATTTTTATGATTTATCTTTGCATGGCCCTTCATATCATTTATTGCAGGATGGGGAATCCGGATGGAGTAGCCTTCACAGGGCTCTGCATTTTGGTCATCTTGCTGTGGCAAGTATACTTCTCCAGTTTGGTGCTTGTATCTCACTGGAGGACTCTAAATCTCGAACACCTTTCGATCTCCTATCGGGGCCTGTCTTGCAAGTTCTTCAAGATGGACATAATTCTGGTATCTAGTGCTGTGTTTTGCCAAGATTTATGAGGATCATATACTGTTTCATACTGCATGTACTTGTGTATACCTGTGGTTAGAGGTTTGCTGAATTGCTGTTGTTGTCTTTAGTTACTACAGAGGTTTATAGTTGGGGAAGTGGCACAAACTATCAACTTGGAACTGGAAATGCACACATACAAAAGTTACCATGCAAGGTGGATGCTCTTCATGGTTCTTTAATCAAGTTAGTTTCTGCTGCTAAGTTCCATAGTGTAGCAGTCACTTCTCGAGGAGAAGTCTACACTTGGGGGTTTGGAAGAGGAGGACGACTTGGTCACCCAGATTTTGATATACACAGGTATAAACATTTATGATACTACGTAGCCCCTGTCCAACATAGTAGAGGCTTTAACCTTGGTTGATTTAGCATTTCCCTGTACTATCTAAAAATAATTTACTGAAAAGTTTTTGACTTGGTAATTTTTTTAATAAATGATATTCTTTAACATATTATCAAATTTGAGTGTGTAGTATTTCAACCTTTTCATGTACAGAAGGACACGAATGCGCCAGTCGTTGTGGAAATAGAAATGATGCAAGTAGGAATGTAATTTCTAAGTCGGCAGAACTTTTTATCTTGAACTTGTGAAAACATTGAGATGCAAGAAACATAGAAGCCATATTCATCCCTGGTTTTATTCTCTGTATGACTAAAAGTTGAATTCTGTCGCCTTTTACATATAAAAGTGGCTAATCAATTGAAATTTTCTTGCTTTAGCTAGTTGTACCTTTTGCGAAGCATGAATCAGTTCCATTTTATTATATGCATTTCAGTGGTCAAGCTGCAGTTATCACACCTCGTTTGGTGACTTCTGGTCTAGGGTCCCGTCGGGTAAAGGCAATTGCTGCAGCTAAACATCACACTGTTATTGCTACAGAGGGTGGAGAAGTTTTTACTTGGGGATCCAACAGAGGTAAATCATATGAGGACTTCCAACCAAAAGTGTTTGCAATTTGCAAACCACTTACCTGTCATAACAAAAGAAGTGCAAATTTAGTTGTCTTTAATCACTGGGTCCTTGCACGATTCGATCTATGAGAAAATTGATTGTTTTCCTTTAATGTATTCTGGCATTAGTAAAAGATTTATCTATGATCTATGTGTTGCTAGCATCTGAGGACTATGGAAAATTGATTATTTTCACATGATGTTGTGCAGAGGGTCAGCTTGGGTACACTTCTGTGGACACCCAACCTACACCTCGAAGAGTGAGTTCCCTTAGATCAAAAGTTGTTGCAGTTGCTGCAGCAAACAAGCACACGGCTGTTGTTTCTGATAATGGTGAAGTTTTCACATGGGGCTGCAATAGGGAGGGTCAGCTTGGCTATGGTACATCTAACTCTGCGTCAAACTACACTCCAAGAGGAGTTGAATACTTGAAAGGCAAGGTTTTTACGGGTGTTGCAGCAGCAAAATTTCACACAATTGTCTTGGGAGTTGACGGGGAGGTAATTTTAACCCGAATTAACAGTACATATTCTTCACTTAGGCTCAAATATTAGATTTTTTCTTCTGTATTTTCAACCTATTTTATTACCTGGGCTCTCTTGTGAATACTTCTCCACCTATTGGCTGTAGTTGAGCTAAATCCTGTATGTATATATGTACCAGGTATACACTTGGGGTCATCGAATTGTTACGGCCAAACGTGTTGTAGTTGCTAGAAACTTGAAAAAGAGCGGAAATACCACTTTGAAGTTTCATCGCAAAGAACGGCTTCATGTGGTTTCTATAGCTGCAGGGATGGTACACAGCATGGCTCTGACAGATGATGGTGCATTATTTTATTGGATTTCATCAGATCCTGATCTAAGATGCCAACAGGTTTTGCTTTAGCATAATAGTGTTTTTGTTGAATGTCTAATCCTTTCGAGCAACACATGTCAATCTCTAATCTTCTCTATGTTTTTTTGTTTGTCTAGTTGTATTCGCTGGGTGGAAGAAATGTGGTGAACATATCTGCAGGGAAATACTGGACTGCTGCCGTTACAGCTACAGGTGATGTTTACATGTGGGATGGGAAGAAAGGTAAGGATAAGCCACCAGTTGCAGCTCGGTTACATGGTACAAAACGGGCTACTTCAGTTTCTGTAGGTGAAACACACATATTGATTATTGGTTCCCTTTATCATCCTGTCTATCCTTCCAATGTGGTGAAGATCCCTCAGAAGCAGAAGTCAAATGTCAAAGATGAGCTAGAAGAGCTTGATGAAGATCTTATGTTCAATGATATGGAGTCCGATACTTGTTTACCTACTATCCAAAACGATGATACAGATAAGGGGCCCATACCAACCTTAAAAAGTCTCTGTGAAAAAGTGGCAGGAGAGAATCTAGTGGAGCCACGAAATGCTATTCAACTGCTTGAAATTGCTGATTCACTCGTGGCAGATGATTTACAGAAGTATTGTGAGGTATTCTTCCTCATGGACTGCTCTATATTTGAAGGAAAATTATGAAACTCTTAACCTGTTTCAAATTGTATCTGATTTGAATCTATGTCCGGCTTTCTTTGGTTGTGTTGTGATCATCTGCCTACGTTCTGTAATTATTATACAACAGGAATTTTGGACCTCATGTCATAATAATCTGTGATTTGAATATATATATATAAAATTCCTGTTGTTGGGTCACCTGGATATCACCGCTCTTGGGCCTAATATATAAGGTTGTATGTGCCATTTCTGGGTGGCCCTTGAGTGTTTTTTTTTTCCAAGTAAGTTTTTGTGGTTTAGTTATCAATGTCTCCAATACAGTCTGCTTTATCTTCTTTTGGAAGATAAAAGTATAGTGGAGGGCAGGTTATTGTCTTGAACACTTTAGGAACTACAAGACAATGTAGTATTGTCTCATCATGCTTCTGTTTATGGGACTTGTGATCCAAGTTTTTGCAGATTTGTAGTTTACATGCTACTTAATTATTTAATTATTGAAGCTGTGTTTGTTATTGCAGGACATTGCCATACGCAACCTTGACTATATATTTACGGTATCATCACAAGCTATAGCTAGTGCTTCACCAGATGTTCTAGCTAAACTTGAAAATATATTGGACCTAAGGTCATCTGAACCATGGAGTTACCGTCGTCTCCCAACTCCTACAGCTACTTTTCCTGCTACTATTTATAGTGAAGAGGACGATAGTGAGAATGAGGTTCAAAGGACACGTGACGGCCATACAAAGCAATCCACATCGAAAAATGAAATACACCAAAGACCAGATTCCTTTCTACAGCCCAAGGATGATCCAAATCATGGTATCGGCAAGCAAGTTCGAGCCTTGCGGAAAAAGTTGCAGCAGATTGAGATGCTTGAAGCAAAACGGTCTAGTGGGCAACTTCTTGATGACCAGCAAATTACAAAGCTTCAGACGAGGCCAGCTCTTGAAAGGGAGCTTGCTGAGCTTGGTGTTCCAGTTGAGACACCACAATTGAAGGCATCATCTTCAGTTCAGCCTGATGGAAAAGGGAACAAAAGGGTTGAGCTATCAAAAAAACAGAGGAGAAAGAACAAACAGATGGCCACACCAGTGGATATAGGGTCTTCTTTTCCGGGAGATGAAGTAGAACCAAAACACACAAAGGATTTCTTGAGTATTGAAATCTCTCAAACCACAAAACATAAGGTGAGCTTGTTACATTCCAAAATTCGTTTTATCAGGTTTGAATTGATTTCAGTAAAAGATGGTTATTCACTAAATCCTCTTTTTCCAGCTAATTGAGATGTTTGAATCTTTGAATGGGGTTTGAAATCTTTTCAATTTTTTGACGTGCATGATTAATGATGGTTAACAACTTCATACTTGCTGTTTTGCATTATCGTTGGGGTTCTTATCATGAATGGTCCCTGAAATTGTTAAGAGGTGTGAGCTTTATTTTGTGTATTGGGTGGATGAGCTATATTTTAATGAAAAATAGCCCTTTAAAGTTTGTCAGATGATGACACAAGACCAGTTTTAGCGAAAATTTTGATGGAATGCGACGACAAGGATCAAATTAATGTGTGGACCTAAAGTATATATATATATATATATTTTTTTTTTGGGGTCAGAATGTGGACCAAACGACTGGATCCACATTGATTGATTCAAAAGTTTGAGGACTAAAGTGAGGGCTTTTATATGTTCAGGGATCATTTGCGATAAAAATCTTTATCCAAAATACAGGATGATGATTTTGGTCTCACCCTTATTACTTTCCATAGCTTGTTATGCCACCTAGATGTCAAAATGTATTTTGATTGAACATCAAGGCTTGCACCCATTTTTTAATAGTTTTAACTGCACTTTCATTTACTTGATCTTGGTGTCCGATTTACTCTGAACTTGCATTTTGTAATGACTATTGGATTATTGCCTTCTTCCTAAACAAGGCTTGATTTTTGGTATCCCTTTCCCTGGTTAAAATATTATCTACAACTTAGTGGGAACGCATATTTTAACGATATGTGCAATAATTCATCCCATTTGCTAAATTCTTTGAATTGTACCTTTGATAGGAGGAAGATGCTGTGAGTGAAGGGATTATGACAAACCAAACTATTAAGGAGTCAGCTTTGTGTGTTCAGAAGGACAATTTAAACCTAGCAAAGAATAAGTGTTCATCATCAATAACTTCCAAGAAGAAGAATAAAAGGGGTGGGCTTTCTATGTTCTTGAGTGGCGCTCTTGATGATGCCCCCAAATACATTGCACCACCCCCACCATCCCCAAAAAGTGAAGGCCCTGCATGGGGTGGGGCTAAAATCCCGAAAGGATTTGCATCTCTTCGTGCGATTCAGGATGAGCAAAGCAAAACCAAGGACAGTGAGTCAACTAGGAACAGAGGTCATGCAGAAGATCCTTTCAATGCTAGAAGTGATGGGAAGATTCTACTGAGTTCGTTTTTGCCTTCCAAGCCAATACCAGTGGTCTCGATACCAGTGGTTGCAACCCATACTTCAGTGGCATCTGATGGAGAAAGAGGTACACCTCCTTGGACTGCTTCGGGAACTCCTCCCCTTCTTTCTCGCCCTTCTCTTAGGGACATCCAAATGCAGCAGGTATGTGAATTGCACCCTCTCTCTCTCTTATGTGTTTGGACCATTAATATTCTTTGTTATGTGTACTGAATTCCATGCATTCTTTTTGAGTTGTTTTCTTGCTGCCACATGCCAGAGTCATGGAGATTTGAGGCGTTTAATTTACCGTTCTCATGCCTGTTTTTATTTATGTCTCAAATCAGGTAAAACAACATCATAGTCTTTCCCACAGTCCAAAGACTAAAACGGCTGGATTCTCAGTCACTAATGGTCAGGGTTCACCAATGGATGCTTCTGGAGTGAACCGCTGGTTCAAACCAGAGGTGGATGCACCCTCATCGATTCGATCAATTCAGATTGAGGAAAAGGCTATGAAGGACCTTAGGCGCTTCTACAGCAGCGTTAGGATTGTAAAGAACCCATCTTAAATTAGGTAGAAATAGAGGCACCTCCTGTTCGTTTATTTCTGTTTACATTTTGGGTTAAATACACTGCTGTACATTGAACTGTATAGAATTAGCTCAGCGTATACTTTTTATATCCTTCAAATCCATGAAGTAGCAGAAGTTATATCTCATACTCCTTTTTGGGACTTTGTTTCCTTTAATTTTTTTTAGATCTTTGGTGACTAGTTTCTAGATTATAGGGCATGGCCATTTGAAATGTGATATTTTAAATTTAGGGATTGTAAGTTATGTTGTATAATGTCAATAAATCAATGAAAGTTTCTGTTTTCCAACTGGAAAAAATTTGAATAAATGATTCATTCATTGTACCCATTTTAAATAAATTGTTTTCTGTATTTTCGCGGTTCTCCCGACTTATGTAAGTTTATTGCTGAAATTTGAATTCTTTCCTTAAAATTTTCAATGAACTCACATTAAAAGAATGGTATGCAAAGACGGATTTTCCCACACTAATGTGCGCAGGAAACTATCCCTTTATTTTTTCCACTAACATTTCCGTCAATATGTAAGACATTGGTTGCCAGCAACAGGAGATGAATTAACCTGCTTTCCCTCTCGCGTTGCGTGTTGCTGGTGTTAAGCCACATATGCCGTTGAGTTATTTTATTTTTATTTTTATTACAAGTGATGGTCTAAACTAAAGAAGATGAGAATTTCTTATACACGCACTCAACTAAGATATTATGGGAGTTTAAACCTAAAGACATCTAACGTATAAGTCAAAACTCTTTTTCATTGAGGAAGTCCCCGGTAGCATGCAGTTGAGTTCTTTTGCTTTTTAAATGGAGTATAATTGAAATTTAAATGAACGAAAATGAATTGGGCTGTAGTCAGCGAGAAAATTAGAGGGTTTGAGTAGAATTTCACAAAACAAAGGTATCCATTATGGTATCAAGCAAAGGATTAAAAGCTAACGATAATATAAATAACATACTCTACCAAAAAAAAAAAAAGAAAAAAAAAAGTTATGATAATTATATAGCTCTTGGGAGATCATCAATCTAATGGTGTATAGTATACCTCCTTGGAGATAAAGTTAAGCACCTTAAATCCTTCTCTTACCTCCCACTACTCGATCTCTTCGTTCTGTTTCCTACCATTTCTATTGGTCCTTTTTCATTTTTCCAGCACCAAAAAAGTTCTAATAAAAATATAAAAATGCTAAAGAAAGTGATTAAGCAAGTCCAACTCGTGTAGTATATATTATAGGCTTGATTACTGTTTTACCCCTCGAATTTAGTCTCTTTTTTAAGTCGATAGAGAAATAAAAACTTAGTTTTCTTCGGATCAAAGCTTCTTCCTAAAATTCTCTACTCCAATTTGAAACCATGGTGGTCGTGTATAAGATTAGGGTTTAGCCTCATCTTGTGCTCGACCAATGATCATACTCTGGTTTGTAGGATTCGACACAAAGATATCGCTCTAGTTTTCAACCATCGACACACGACTTAGCATGCTTTGTGGTTCTGAGTTGTGGGGTATCAGTTGTTCTTCATAATCGTTGTGGGGTATGAGTTGGTCGTTTAGTCAATAGAAACTCCAATTTAGACCCGTGACTAAGGAATAGTGGGTGCATATTGTGTTTTGTCCCAAACCATATTGTGTTGTACTGTATTGTGGGAAAGGATTGGATGACTAGCTTCTTGCTAGGTAGAGTGTAGCTGGGTGTCCTCTTTGTCAAATTTGCAGCTATGATAAAAAGCAACATGCTTGGGTGACAAAAACCCGCGGTCGGTGACACAAAAGCAACTCGTCTTTGAAAAAAGCATGCCATCACTTGGCAGCACCCACTCTCCTGAAGCCATAAAGCATATTATTATTGCTTCAAATAAGACTTTAAATTTAAAATATTGATTTGAGATGGAATGGGCAAAGGGAAAAGGAGAACTGAGAGACAGAATCTTCAGCCTATAAAAGAAAAGTATTATTATCTTACCAAGAAAAAGAGACATGGATGTTTGTCTTTGGCCTCAAGAGTCTAAAGCTTCTTGAAAATCAAGAAACAATAAAGCCCCTTGGCCCTTGGGGATGAAGTTTTAAGCACCTTTTCCTCTTTCCCTTGCACACCCACCCCCAAGTGGAATCCCACTACACTACACTCTCTTCCTTCTGTTTCCCATTTGATCATCATGACTCCTCTCCTCTTCTTTTTCTCATTACTTGAAAGTAAAGTATGATAGTCATTACTTGAAAGTAAGGTATGATGTGAAGATACAACTTCATTCATTTCCAATTATACGCTGATAGTTACCAAGTTCCCATCCAATAGTCATGGCAACTCTACACAAACTGATAGTTGAAGTTGTCGACGCTCGGAATCTGTCTCCGAAAGACGGCCGCGGCGCATCGAGCCCCTATGTGGTGGTGGACTACCGCGGGCAGCGAAGACGCACCCAAACGAAGCTGAGCGACTTGAATCCTGTGTGGAACGAGTTGCTTGACTTCGATCTTAGTAGGCCTTCTGACGTGTTTGGGGATGTGCTTGAGCTGGATGTATACCATGACAAGAATTACGGCCCCACCACCAGAAACAACTTTCTCGGCAGGATCCGGTTGAGTTCCTCCCAGTTTGTGAAGAAAGGTGAGGAGGCCTTGATTTATTTCCCTTTGCAGAAGAAGAGCTGGTTCACGTGGATTCGTGGCGACATTGGGTTGAAGATTTATTATGTGGATGAGGTCGTGCCACCTCCGTCTCCGCCGCCACCGCCGCCCAAAGCAGAGGAACCAAAGCCTGAAACAGCACAACCTCCGCAGTCAGAGGCGGTACCTCCGCCAGAATCTGCCTCGCCCCAACCTACAGACCAGCCACCAGCTGAAGCGGCGCCACCAAAGGAAGCCGAACAAACACAGCCACCTGAAACCGAGAAGCCTGCTGAAGAGCCGCCAACTGAGGCTGCTCCGCCACCAAAGACCGAGGCTCCTGAAGTAGCAGAATCGGGTCCCTCACCGCCACCTCCACCACCACCAGCCACTGATGATGCAAATCAGGATCAGGCAAACCCACCACCCCCACCAGTAGCACCTGAAGCTGCTCCCATGCCCATGCAACGTGATCATGAAATTGAGGTAATGGCACACTCCGTATCCAAATCAATGGCAGATGTCAAATTCCACCGAACCGACGGTCCACCACCAATGCCGAGACCTCCGGTTGTGCCCGGTGGATCACTCAAGTATACGTCGCAGCTGGAGCCGACGGAAAGCATGTCAATGGACCGGCCGTCATTTGATCTGGTGGAGAAGATGCACTACCTCTTTGTCCGAGTTGTGAAAGCGCGCTTCCTCCCAGCAAATGGCAGCCCAATTGTAAAAATCTCCACCGCCAACTACCACATCACATCCAAGCCCGCCAGAAAAACCCACTGCTTCGAGTGGGACCAGACCTTTGCCTTCGCCCGCCAATCCCCCGACCAGTCCGACGCCTCCATCCTCGAAGTCTCCGTCTGGGACCCACCCGTATTCGACCCCTCAGCGGCCTCCGAGGTGGCCTCCGGCCATCAGTTCCTCGGCGGGATCTGTTTCGACGTGATGGAAATACCCCTGAGGGACCCGCCAGACAGCCCCTTGGCCCCGCAGTGGTACCGGCTGGAGGGCGGTGGGGCCCGCATCAACGGCGATCTTATGCTTGCCACGTGGATGGGCACCCAGGCAGACGATTCATTCCCCGACGCGTGGAAGACAGACACGGCGAAAAATCCAAACGCACGAGCCAAAGTGTACCAGTCTCCGAAGCTCTGGTATCTCCGAGCCACCGTCCTAGAAGCGCAAGACGTTCTGCCCGTAACGGCGTCGTTGAATTTGAAGGAAGCCACGTTACAGGTCAAAGCCCAGCTCGGATTCCAATTCCTCAAGACCGAGCCTACCGTCACCCGAAACGGCGTGCCGTCTTGGAACCAAGACTTGATGTTCGTAGCCGCCGAGCCGTTCAGCGACCACTTAATTTTCACCATAGAGCACCGGCTACCGAAGGGACCGGTCACCTTGGGCGTGCTGCGAATTCCACTCAGCGCCGTCGAACGACGAGTGGACGATCGCAAAGTGGCGTCGCGATGGTTCAGCTTCGAAAATCCAGACGGCGACGAGAAGAGGATGTACAGAGGCAGAATGCACTTGCGCCTTTGCTTCGACGGCGGATATCACGTGATGGACGAGGCGGCGCACGTGTGCAGCGACTACCGCCCAACTGCGAGGCAACTCTGGAAGCCACCGCTCGGCACGGTGGAGCTCGGAGTTATCGGATGCAAGAACTTGATACCGGTCAAGACGGTCAACGGTAAAGGATGCACTGACGCCTACTGCGTGGCCAAGTATGGACCAAAATGGGTACGCACGCGTACCGTATGCGATAGTTTGGAGCCCAGGTGGAACGAGCAGTACACGTTTAAAGTCTACGATCCGTGTACGGTGCTGAGCATTGGCGTTTTTGACAATTCCGGATCAGGTTTCGAATCGAGGGCTCGAAAGACGCCACGCGTCCTGACTTCCGTATCGGGAAGCTACGGGTGCGTATATCTACGTTGGCTACAGGTAAAGTGTATAAGAATACGTATCCGCTGCTGGTTTTATCACCCACTGGCTTGAAGAAAATGGGTGAGGTGGAGATCGCGGTACGCTTCGTTCGGGTGAGCCCAACCTTGGATTTGGTCCATGTGTACTCGCAGCCATCGCTGCCGTTGATGCATCACATAAAGCCGCTGGGGCCGGTCCAACAAGATGTGTTGAGGAGAGCGGCGGTGAAGATCGTAGCCGCCCACTTGTCGCGATCTGAACCGCCGCTGGGGCGGGATGTCGTGCTTTACATGCTGGACGCGGATT
This sequence comes from Prunus mume, assembly GCF_029339155.1. Classification (NCBI taxonomy): domain Eukaryota; kingdom Viridiplantae; phylum Streptophyta; class Magnoliopsida; order Rosales; family Rosaceae; genus Prunus; species Prunus mume. The sequence goes on from NC_142705.1 coordinate 23,191,936, forward strand.
CACAAGGTTTTAGTATGAGGAAAGTGCGCGCCAATTATTTCCGCATCATCAATGTCGTTGCGGGGGTGATGGATGTCGTTGGGTGGATAAACGACACGCGTTCGTGGAAGAATCCAATGGCCACGATTCTCGTACACGCTTTGCTGGCGCTGCTTGTGTGGTACCCGGATCTGATAGTCCCCACTTTAGCGTTTTATGTGTTCGTTATTGGTGCTTGGAACTATAGGTTCCGCTCCCGGGCTCCACTTCAGCACTTTGACCCGAAGCTCTCATTGGCGGAGAACGTTGACCGTGACGAGCTGGACGAGGAGTTTGATTCGGTGCCGAGCACCAGATCATTCGAGGTGGTGCGGGCGAGGTACGATAAGCTGCGGATGCTCGGTGCACGTGTGCAGACGGTGTTGGGAGATTTCGCGACTCAAGGGGAGCGGGTGCAGGCTTTGGTGACGTGGCGGGACCCACGTGCGACGGGGATTTTTGTGTTGTTGTGCTTCGTTGTGGCAGTGATACTGTACATGGTGCCATCGAAGATGGTGGCTATGGCGTTTGGGTTCTATTATCTGCGCCATCCGATCTTTCGTGATCGGATGCCGGCGCCGGCTTTGAACTTCATCCGAAGGCTGCCTTCGCTGTCTGATCGACTTTTGTAGGCGCGCATGGATGTTGGGCTAGCTAAGGTTGATAAGGTTTTAAATTTATGAAGTTTTTTTCTTTCTAGTTTTTGTTTGTAATTTTTGGTGTAAGAAATTGGAATTAGGCAAGGAAGAGAAGTAATTAGTAATAAGCATATTGTAATGGTTGTTATGGAATGCATTTTAATACAAGTAGATTTTTTGAAATTATTTTAATATAAGTAAACTTCCTTGGTGGCTTGATTTCTTGCTTGTCTGGGGGCAAGGGAGAGAGAGAGAGAGAGAGAGAGAGAGTTGAAGGCTTTTCAAGCTGTTTTGTGCAGCAGCACTCACATATAATTGGGCAAGTCTGATTAGTTGGCATCTCATGATTTTGCCAGGTGTTTTATTTTTTTGGGAGGATTTGTGTTGTCCTAAGAAGGCAATATGTTTGTGTATGATTTTCTAAATAGTAAATATGAAAATATCATACCAGAAATTATTGATGTTAGATTATTTCGTATAACATCAACTGAGTAATTTAAAAGTTGGAACAATAATTAGGAATATGTGCTAATTTGACCAATTTAAGATACGGATGATTTATATGTGAAACAAACAAGTTTACATTCCTGGAAAAGTCAGCACCTTTCTTAACCCGCTAAGATATAAAATTATCATACCATAATTTTTCAGTCAAATGGCTGCAAACTTTCTATAAAATCCACTTCTTCCATACACATTTTTCAAATCCCAACTTCACGTTTTTCTTGCAACTCTCTCTCTCTCTCTCTCTCTCTCTCATTCATCTGAGAAGACGTCGTTGCCTTTTGGGTCTCCATTAGTTTCTGTAAGTTCTGTCTTACTTTTTAGTGAATTTTGTTCCACATGCATGTTCTTTAATGTCTTGTTTGTTTGCTGAGAAAAGAGAAATTTTTAGTTTCCAGAATGATGAAATGCTTCATTGAACTGAGCCTATTGGTGATTCAATTACTCAGCTCTCAGTTTGGTTTCAAGAATTTGGTTCCAAAGGTCAAAAAAAGGGTCAAATTTTTTGTTTTTTTTTTTATTTTGGACTTTTGGTTGTGCTCTGTTTCTCTGTTTTCCACTTGAAGAAATGTAACTTTTGTTGTTTGTTTTGTAGTTGCTTGAAACTTGGGTTGTGTTTAGCTCTCTATTTTGCTACAAGGGTCTTTTTGATTCCTTTCTCTGGGCCTAATTTTAGCTGCAGGATTATTTTTTAAATTTTATTTATAAATATATTGCAACTTTTCCATTGGTGCTTGAATTCATGAGATACATAAGATGCGCTTTATACTTTTCTTGAAATTTTCTTCATCTTTACACTGTTTCATGTTCTAGTTTTAGAACTCTTTTCTTTTTCAGAATTTTGGTTGAGAATTCTTCTTCATGTGTCTGTACCTCCTACCTGAGTGCCTTTCTAATTGAGGATTACATTCATCTGTAACAATATTTGAACAGGAAATGGCTAGAATTCCCATCTTCTTGATGGGACTTCTTTTCTTATGTTTCTACATAGCCATGGCTGAAGCACAATACATTAATTATAGAGACCCCAAACAGCCATTAAATTCTAGAATCAAGGATTTAGTAAGCCGGATGACTTTGGAGGAAAAGATTGGCCAAATGGTGCAGATAGATCGCAGTGTTGCTTCAGCTGAGGTGATGAAGAAGTACTTCATTGGTAAATATCACCATCATTTTTCTTTTCTCTGTGAACAAAACCTATGTAGATTAAAAAAGAAAAGTGTCACTTCTTCATTTGTATGTAAGTTGGATTTAATGGAAGCAGAAATCTGTTTTGGGCAGGGAGCATATTAAGCGGGGGTGGGAGCGTTCCAGCACAAAAGGCTTCTGCAGAAACTTGGATTAACATGGTCAATGATTTTCAAAAGGGTTCTTTATCAACTCGGCTGGGAATTCCATTGATTTATGGTATTGATGCTGTTCATGGCCACAACAACGTCTACAAGGCAACAATCTTTCCTCACAATATTGGGCTCGGAGCCACCAGGCAAGTAGTATGCCCTCAATATTCAAATTTTGGTTAGTTGTTTTGTAATCCTAGTCTCAAGATGCCATGTTAATGTTTTCTTTTCCTGTCTCTGGTGCTGTAATATTCAAAGCCTGATAGAAGTAAAGTTGTGTAAAGATGGAGATGAGCCAATTCCATATATGAGAAATTTGAGAAATTTGTTTCTTCAACTGCTAGCCTTTAGTCTTCTTAAGAGTTCAAACTATAGAAAATTCAACAAAGAGAAAATTTGTACTAATATAAACTTCCTCAAACTTTAAATCAACCAGGGATCCGGAACTTGTTAAGAGGATCGGAGCTGCAACTGCACTTGAAGCTAGAGCTACAGGCATTCCATATGTCTTTGCCCCTTGTATAGCGGTAACTAGAATTATATCATTAATCTGACAAGTATCAACATAAGTCACTTTAAGCTGAGCTGTGATTCCTCTTAATTCTATCTGTGCAGGTTTGCAGAGATCCAAGATGGGGTCGCTGTTATGAAAGCTACAGTGAAGATCCTAAGATTGTTCAAGCAATGACTGAGATCATTCCTGGCTTACAAGGGGAGATACCAGCTAACTCTAGAAAGGGTGTTCCCTTCGTAGCAGGAAAGTAAGAATTTTAATTCCTTGGTTTTTGACTTAAGTTGTCTATGTTTGTTTAATAAACTATTTTGGTTAAGGTAATTAATTGTACATAATTAGACTTAAACTTTCATGGTATCTGTATTGCAATTTCATTCTATGAAAAATGTAGAAAGAGATTATTTCTCGAAACCAGAAGGACTCTGGAGCCTTAACATGCAAGGCTGTTTTGGCCTAATTATGTCGTAGGTTTGTGAAAAATATTTGTAACCCTGAGTTTTGTCCATCTCAAAATTGATCATCTGATGTTATAGGTTAGTGCTTAATTTTTTTTATAGTTTGCATCGTTTTTGTCATCTCTTATTTGTAACCTCAGTTCCATCCATTTCAGTGTGCTTGGTACATTGGTCATAATGGTCCTATGAAAGTAACATTTTTGTATTCATGTATCTGTTTGTGGACTTATATGAATGGACCATGTTCCACTAACTGTGTAAATCAAAAGTAAAAGTCGAGCACTAAAATAGCAAACAAAAATTGAAGAGAGAGAGAGAGAGAGAGAGAGAGAGAGAGAGAGATTTATCCTGTAGTATGAAGTTTGATTTGGTCCTAGTTTGCTTTTTTGGCCCACATAAATCCAGTACGGCATCCTTGGTTCCTATAGGAATTCCTTCCCTTCCCTTTCCTTTTTCTTTATCTTTCTTTTTATCCTTATCTTTGGAGGAGGGTGGTGTTGGTTATTGAATAAAGTAAGAGATGAAGAGTGCATTTAAGCTCCTTCAGAGAAATATCAGTAGGTACTCTAGGAACTGCAAAGCTAATTTACTGTGGTTGCAAAGGCCACTGTTCTCCCCATATTGTTGCACTCTGATTTGTGCATAAAAGGACTGTTAATATTAGTAATTAGAATTATCAATCACCAAGCGTATTTACAATTCCAGTTCTCGTTACACATTATCTAAAAAATCATTAATAATTTTTTGATTCCAAACAATAAGTTTGTTATTAATTTTACAAGCTATTTTGTTTATAATATTCTGTTATTTCTTTTGGAAGTAAAAAGGTTGCAGCTTGTGCAAAGCATTTTGTGGGTGACGGTGGAACAACCAAAGGCATCAATGAGAATAACACTGTGATTAACAGACACGGCTTGCTCAGCATTCACATGCCAGGCTACTATAACTCAATTATCAAGGGTGTGGCAACCATTATGGTATCCTACTCAAGCTGGAATGGAGTAAAGATGCATGCTAATCATGATCTTGTCACTGCCTTCCTTAAGAATACGCTACGTTTCAGGGTAAAATCATATTTCTGTTTTTATTTCCGTTCTTGGTCCGTTTCACTAATATCAATTTAAAAACTAAAGCATTATTGTACAACCTTGTGGATTGTTTCAGGGTTTTGTCATTTCAGATTGGGAGGGTATTGATAGGATCACCTCTCCACCTCATGCCAACTACTCTTATTCAATTCAGGCAGGAATCAATGCTGGCATTGACATGGTAATAATCTGCATCTCTTTTTGTTGGCATTTTTTTTTTCATTCTTTCTTTCTTTCTTAAATTAAATTGAATAACTTGATGATGTTAGTTAGTTGACTTCTAACACACCTATTTCTCTGCATCTTAAAGGTCATGGTTCCATACAACTATACGGAATTCATTGACGGTTTAACCTTCCTGGTGAAGAATAATATCATTCCCATAAGCAGAATTGATGATGCAGTAAAGAGAATTTTGCGAGTTAAGTTTGTCATGGGCCTATTTGAGGAACCATTCGCTGATATGAGCCTGGTCCACCAGCTTGGCAGTCAGGTAGTTATTGATAAACTTGACACCATTCTACAAGCAATCCTAATGTGGAAAACTTAATCTAGTGTTTTGTATTACTAATTTCACAGGAACATAGAGAACTGGCTAGGGAAGCTGTGAGGAGATCGCTGGTGCTGCTAAAGAATGGTGAATCTGCTGAAAAGCCATTGCTACCCCTTCCCAAGAAGACATCAAAAATACTTGTAGCTGGCAGTCATGCAGATAATCTTGGCTATCAGTGTGGTGGGTGGACTATTGAGTGGCAGGGATTAAGTGGCAACAATCTCACAGAAGGTAAATTGAGAGCCTCATCTTTCGGGTGTGTGAAAGTCATCATTATTTGGAGTTGACCTAATGGTACTGCAGAGAAGAGCTTTTATACCATGATCAAAACCTATTTTAAAAGATAAAAGGATAATGGTCATTGGAAAAAATTACATGTTTTCAATTTGTCTAATTTTTTTTTTTGCAAGGATGATCTATGAATGAAGATTTGAAAACTAGACGGTTCGGATTGTCAAAATAAAATTTCTAGCTCAATAGAAGAGGACTGAATGTTTGCCTATGAGGCCTGGCGGGATTACTAAAATCTTATATGAAACTTTTCTTCAACAAGAAACAATCTCATAGAAGGTGTTTTTGAGTGCCTTATCTTTCTGTTGCTCGAAAAATTGCTCCTCATTATAGTAAAAGATAATGTTAACCTAATGGTACTGCAGAGAAGAGCTTTTATACTATGATCAAAACCTATTTTGAAAAATAAAGGACTGGAGACATGTTTGTCTGAGGCCTGACAGGGACTAATAAAATCTTACATGAAACTGATTTTTTTTTTTTTCAACAGGTACCACAATTCTTACTGCCATAAAGGACACAGTGGATCCAAAAGCACAAGTAGTCTACAAAGAGAATCCTGACGCTGACTTTGTGAAGTCAAATAATTTCTCGTATGCCATTGTTATAGTTGGAGAACATCCATATGCCGAGACATTTGGTGACAGCTTAAATTTGACTATCCCCGACCCTGGCCCGACGTCCATCACTAATGTTTGCGGAGCTGTGAAATGTGTTGTTATTGTCATCTCCGGCCGTCCTGTTGTGATCCAACCTTATGTTGTTTCGATTGATGCCCTTGTCGCAGCTTGGCTTCCAGGAACCGAAGGCCAAGGAGTAGCTGATGTTTTATTTGGTGACTATGGTTTCACTGGAAAGCTTTCTCGCACTTGGTTCAAAACAGTCGATCAGCTACCTATGAATGTTGGAGATGCACATTATGACCCTCTCTTCCCATTTGGATTTGGCCTCACTACAACCCCCACCCATTTCAACTAGGTATTCATGTAGTACTCTTCAAAATGGATGGTTATTTATCTGAATAATAAAATTATTAATTAGAGGCTTATTCATTTATGAGCCTTTAATTTAAATTCGTAAGTAAAGTTTCTCAATGAATCCAATTGGTATTTTTTTCAGACATGCATTCTAGTGAACTAACATTCATTCATAAGTATTCGTATTGCACGAGAAATTATGGTAATGCTTTAGCAATGTTTAACATGACTAGTTCATATGTTGTGAGATACAAGTCATGGATACACTTACATTAAAAGCGTTGGCTCTTCGTCATGCTCGTCAGTGTGCGCTTAGATTACGACTCTCCAATATAGAGATTGAGAGAGATTAAAAGGTTTTGCAAATTGTCAATAAAGATATCCGACTACAGTGGAATATTCGTTCTGTCATCCAGAATATTTGGCAGATGATGAACCAAATCTTCACTTTTTGCGTTCGACATATCTTCAGAGAAGAAAATATGGTTGCAGATAATTTCACAGGTCTTGGCCATGTACATGATCATCCGTGCATTTGGTCTTATATTTTTCTAGTACAGTATAAAATAAGTTGTTGTCATGTCATATTATTACTAGCCCCTTCTGACAGACGCTCATATAGCCTTCAACTTGGAGTGATTGGTTGTTGTTTAACTATTTAATTCAGTAATTTATGATTATTATATTTTTTAATACAATCGTTAGTCTAAACTAGAAAGGGAGGGTGTTTCTTACACACACTTCCAACGTGTCATGGGGTTCCTATACGAGTCAAGGTTATATTAGATGTTGCTCTGTTTAGCATTTTCTGAATTAAAGGCGTTTCTTGCTCTCTTTAGTATTACTGCTTATGGTAATTGGAACAATAGAGAGTAGCAGATCATTTATGAGTACATGAATGAAGAAGCAAACAAATTTACGTTCCTAGAAGTCAGTTTTCTGCACCCGCTAAGATAAAAGTATCATATCAAAGCTTTCAATCAATTGACTTGACACCCAACTTCCTTTGAAGGCTTGCTGTGCTTTTAAAATAAGCAGCTTATTTTAAAAATTCTGAATGAAACGGTCTTTGGTAAATCAAGAAAAAGCTGCTTTTTTTCAAGTTCCAATTTTACATTTTTCATGCAACTCTCTCTGCCTCTCACTCTCTTCCTTCAACCGAGCAGAGGTCATTGCCTCTTGGGTCTCTTTTACTTCTCTGTAAGTTCTGAGTTCTTTCTCACTTTCTAGTGTTTCTTGTTCCACATGCAAGTTCTTTAATGCCATGTTTGTTTGCTGAGAAACAAGAAACTTTTAGTTTCCAGAATGAAGTCCTCCATTCAACTGAGCCTAGTGGTGATTCAATTACAGAGCTCTCAGTTGGGTTTAATCAGGAAATGGCAACAAACCGTATATAAATTCATAGTCACAATTCTCTTTAAATTTTCCTTTGTTTTCTTAGAAACCAAACAGCTACTATGCATGTGTTCTGTTTCTGACTTGAAGAAATGTAACTTTTTTATTGTCTTTTAGTTGCTTAAAAACTGGGTGCTCTTTAATTCTCTATTTCAATATAAGGGTCCTTTTGATTTCTCTCTTTAACCATAGTAAGATGGTTACTTAATACTTTTCTTTTCTTTTTCTTTTTTAAAAAAGGTTTACCTTTTACTGTTTCATTTCTGGCTGTAGAGTTTCTACTTTTTCATAATTTTGGTTGATCATTCCTCTTCCTACCTTAAAGTGGCTTTTCTACTTGGGTATTGCATTCATGTGTAAATATTTTGGGACAGGAAATGGCTAGACTTCCCGTATTCTTGGCGGGGCTTCTTCTCTTATGTTTCTGCAGCATAGCGATAGCAGAAGCAGAATACATTAAATATAAGGACCCCAAACAACCATTAAATACTAGAATCAAGGATCTGATAAGCCGGATGACTTTGGAGGAAAAGATTGGCCAAATGGTGCAGATAGATCGCCGTGTTGCGTCAGCTGAGGTGATGAAGAAGTACTTCATTGGTAAAACATGACTTCCATTTTTCTTTTCTTTTCTCTATCACTGGAATCAAAAGTCTAATTTTATGTAGGTAAGTTTTGTTTAGGGGAAGAAGAAATTTGTTTTGGGCAGGGAGTATATTAAGTGGGGCTGTGAATGTTAGAGTACAAAAGGCTTCTGCAGAAACTTGGGTTAAACTGGTGAATGATTTTCAAAAGGCTTCTTTATCAACTCGGCTTGGAATTCCATTGATTTATGGTATTGATGCTGTTCATGGCCACAACAATGTCTACAAGGCAACAATCTTTCTCCACAATGTTGGCCTTGGAGCTACCAGGCAAGTAGATATGCCTTCAACCATACTAACATTTCCCTTTTCTTTTCTAATCCTAGTCTCAAAGTCTTGAATATTGATTAAGTTTAGAAAATAAAAAAGTGTTGTCCTAGCATTTAGTTTGGAGAGAGGCAAAAATCAGCGCCAAGTATCAATATATTTCTCAAAATCCAAACTACCATAGTACACATCTGATGCCATTCAATTGAGAAATTTGTTTCTTTAGTCTTCTTAGGAGTTGAAACTATACAGAATTAAAGAAAAAGTAAATTTGTACTAATGTCAATTTCCTCAAACTGAAATCAAGCAGAGACCCTCAACTTGTTAAGAGGATCGGAGGTGCAACGGCACTTGAAGTTAGAGCTACAGGCATTCCACATGTCTTTGCACCATGTCTAGCGGTAAATAAATAATTAGTATCCACATAGGTCACTTTAATTTAAGCTGAGCTCTAATTCCTCTCTTCTGTCTGTGTGTGCAGGTTTGCAGAGATCCAAGATGGGGTCGATGTTATGAAAGCTACAGTGAAGATCCCAAGATTGTTCAAGCAATGACCGAGATCATTCCTGGCTTGCAAGGGGAGATACCGGCTAACTCTACAAAGGGCGTTCCCTTCATAGCAGGAAAGTAAGAATTTCATTGGTTTGCTTCATAGTAAAAACATTAGATAGTGCTAAGCTTTCACCTTTCATCAGATAAGGTAATTCTAAATAGATAATTAGATACCTTAACATTCAAGGCTTGGTGCATAGAGCTTTTGGCCTAAATATAAGTTAGGGTTGTGCAAAGTTTTTATTATTCAGTAATTTCTGTCAAAGTTTGTGCATCCCTTTTGTTATTTGGAATGGTCCAACATTGCTATCAATGATGCTTGATTGGAGTTTGAAAGGTCTTCTTCTTTTATCCATTTGCAGGGATTTGAGATTGATACTTTTGCCTTATAGGAATGGTCTTGTGAAGACTTATAGGAATGAGCCATGTGTTCCACTAAATTTGAAAATGAAGAAACAGAAACCGACTATATGTTGGGATAGGATTTCCATCCCATAATGGAGTCAAATATAATTATTTAATGTTAATAATAATGGGTTAGAACATAATGATGGCTGGTGTAAGACATAAAGTAATGGTGGTAGATAATTTAGTCGTATTTCTATTCCTCACATTGAAAGAAGTTCCAAATTCGAATCTTCAATTATTTTTAAAATTAAAAAAGAAAATGCATTAAGCTCTTTCAGAGAAACATCAGTAGGTACTGTATGAAAAAATAGACAAGTCCTAGCCCAACCAAACTTTGGGGTACTAGATAATTTAGTGTTGTTGCAATCTGATTTGTGCCTAAAAGGGACTTTGTTAATTTTAGTAATTAGAATTCATATCACAGAAAAGAATCAACATATGTTTACGGTTTCGGTTCTCGTAACACATTGATCTTACTGAGAAGTTAATCAGTTTGAGATTCGAAACAACAAACTTGTTTCATAGTTAATACTTAATGTTCCATGATTTTCTGTTGGTGGTATGTTATGGCAGTAAAAAGGTTGCAGCTTGGGCAAAGCATTATATGGCAGATGGTGGAACAAACAACGGCATCAATGAGAATAACACACTGATAAACAAACATGGGTTGCTCAGCATTCACATGCCACCCCACTATGACTCAATTATCAAAGGTGTGGCAACCATTATGGTATCTTACTCAAGCTCGAATGGAGTAAAGATGAATGCTAACCGTGATCTTGTCACCAGCTTCCTTAAGAACACTCTCCGTTTTAGGGTAAATACGCGTTTCTGAGTTTCAATTTCAGCCTTTATCCATTTCACTAAAACTTGGTGGATTGTTTCAGGGGTTTGTCATCTCAGACTGGGAGGGTATTGACAGAATCACCTCTCCACCTCATGCCAACTACTCTTATTCAATTCAGGTAGGAATCAATGCTGACATTGACATGGTAATAATCAACATCTCTGTTTGTTGACCTGTTTTTTTTTTCCTTTCTTCTTTCTTTCTTGAATTGAAGAACACCTAATTCTCTGCATGTTACAGGTCATGCTTCCATACAACTATACAGAATTCATCGACGGTTTAACCTTCCTGGTAAAAAATAAAATCATTCCCATCAGCAGAATTGATGATGCTGTAAAGAGAATTTTGTGAGTTAAGTTTGTCATGGGACTATTTGAGGAACCGTTGGCTGATCTCAGCCTGGTCAACCAGCTTGGCAGTCAGGTAGCTCTTGATAAACTTGACACAATTCTGCAAGCAATATTAATTCATGCTGGAAACTGATTAATCTTATCCCTTCTGTTACTGATAATTTCACAGGAACATAGAGAATTGGCTAGGGAAGCTGTGAGTAAATCACTGGTGCTGCTCAAGAATGGTGAATCAGCTGACAAGCCATTGCTACCCCTTCCCAAGAAGGCCTCAAAAATACTTGTAGCTGGAGTGGAGGGTGGACTATGGAGTGGCGGGGTTTAAGCGGCAACAATCTCACACAAGGTAAATTTGAGAGCCTTATCTTTCCGGTGTTTCAAAAGTTGCTCATCATTATTTAAAAAATAATTAAGTTAAATTAATACGGCGCTAACCATTTGTTTGGACTCACTTGACAACGTCATCTGTTTAGTTATTAGGTCAACATGCAAGGACTGCCCTCAAAAAATTAGGCAATTGGAAATCGGTTCATCATTTGATTATTATTGTGAATATTTTCATTGGTTAAGGACAAATTTGCCTAATTTTTTGTCAGAGCGATCTTTGAATGTTGACCTAAAAAAAGGGTTTTGATCATGAGTAGAGGTGTCAAGCGGGACTGGCGGCCCAGCATGGCACGATCCCTTAAATGAGGCACGGCACAGCCATGGTCCGAGCTCGCTTCAAGCACGGCACGAGCCCAAGCCCGCTCCAAGCACGGCCCAAGCTTGGCCCACTTAACTTTTGTTTTCTTCTCAAATTCAAAATGCAATAATTTGACATCTAATGTCATTCTTTATATGTTTCTTTTAATCATAAACATATATTTGATGTCTTTCATTTTAGGAAAATTACTTGGGTCCTTAATTAATTAAACATATGAACTACAAATTAATTAAACAACATTGGACTTGATATCTAATTAATACATATGACACATACCATCAAAGCAAAACAATTCTTCACATATAAAATAATAAGCTATTTAAAGATGAAAAGTTGAAGTGGACTTTGTGGAGTTAGACACTTTTTGCCATCCGCTCCTTTATATTGTTTGGATGTTTGATTGATTAATGTTTTCAAGTAGTTCATCATTTCTTGCCTCTAATTATATTTTTAATGTTTATAATTTGAATTATGTAGTGGGCAAAAAAAGTCCAGGGAAAAAAAATTCAAATTGAATACATTAGTTCTTGGGCCCGATTATGGCACAAGCACAAGCATAGGCACGACACGAGTCTGGCCCGGCCCGTTTAAATATGGACATGGGCTTTGGGCCTCGCCGGGATCAATGATTTTACTAAATGGGCTAGCTAAGCATGGCCCAATAAATTAAATGGGCTGGCACGTCACGACACAGAAATGTTAAAAGCACAAGTTTAAATGGGACGGCCTAGCCCGACACGGCTCGTTTGATACCACTACATGGAACTGCTCGATCTATACTCGGAGACTCAGCGGATAAACCCGTTCTAAAGAAAGAAAAGTGGACGGCGTCGTCAAGCCACAATCGACAAGAGACAGCAGTACGGTGATGAAGGCCAGGATCCGAGCCTTCAAGCCCTACATTTTCGTGAAATGGTGGTGGCGAAACTCGAGAGAGGACTAAAATTGGAGATGTTGAGGTTTGAAGTTGGAGATGAAGGCGAAATGGTGGTGGCGAGACTCGAGAGAAGTCTAAAGTTGGAGATGTTGAGTTCGAGATGGAACTTTTAGTTTTCACTAAAAATGCAAAAGCTTTTAATGCATGATGTGTCTTAAAGATTCTTCATGAGTTGTTGTCGCCAAGCTTACACATGCTTGAGGTTTTCAAAAAAGTTGAGTCCGAAGAAGGTATAGAGAAGGGTTGAAATAGATGGGATCGTAAGAATAAGGGTGGATAGGAATGAGTTTCTCATACTGTGAGACATTGGTTTGGAGGTGGAGGTGTCAAACGGGACGGGCCGACCCAGCACTGCACGAACCCATCCCGTTTAAATGAGGCACGGCACGGCACGAGAACGAATATTAATGGGCCATGCTTGACACGGGACGAAAACTTGGGCCGGGCCGGGATCAAAAAATAGGTCCAATGGACCGGGCCGGCTCATGGCCCGACATGGGCAGGGCTTGGCCTGAGCCCGCATCAAGCACGACACGAGCCCAAGCCAACTTCAAGCACGGCCTAAGCCCGGCCCACTTAACTTTTTTTTCTTCTCAAAATTCAAAATGCAATAATTTGACATCTAATGTCATTCTTTATATGTTTTTTTTATAATCATAAACATATATTTGATGTCTTTCATTTTAAGAAAAGTACTTGCGTCCTTAATTAATTAAACATATCAACTACAAATTAATTAAACAACATTGGACTTGATATCTAATTAATACATATGACACATAAGCTTCTCTTATAATCAAAGCAAGACATTTCTTCACATATAAAATAATAAGCTATTTAAAGATGAAAAGTTGAAGTGGACTTTGTGGAGTTGGACACTTTTTGCCCTCCGCCCCTTTGTATTGTTTGGATGTTTGAATTGATTTATGTTTTCAAGTAGTTCATCATTCTTGCCTCTAATTATATTTTTAATGTTTATAATTTGAATTATGTAGTGGGCAAAAAAAGTCCAGGGAAAAAAAATTCAAATTGAATACGTTAGTTCTTGGGCCCGATTATGGCACAAGCACAAGCATAGGCACGACACGAGTCTGGCCCGGCCCGTTTAAATATGGACATGGGCTTTGGGCCTCGCCGGGATCAATGATTTTACTAAATGGGCTAGCTAAGCATGGCCCAATAAATTAAATGGGCTGGCACGTCACGACACAGAAATGTTAAAAGCACAAGTTTAAATGGGACGGCCTTCGTTGATACCACTACATGGGCTCGATCTGTACTCGGAGACTCGCGGATAAACCCGTTCTAAAGAAAGAAAAGTGGACGGCGTCGTCAAGCCACATCGACAAGAGACAGCATATCCGAGCCTTCAAGCCCTACATTTTCGTGAAATGGTGGTGGCGAAACTCGAGAGAGGACTAAAATTGGAGATGTTGAGGTTTGAAGTTGGAGATGAAGGCGAAATGGTGGTGGCGAGACTCGAGAGAAGTCTAAAGTTGGAGATGTTGAGTTCGAGATGGAACTTTTAGTTTTCACTAAAAATGCAAAAGCTTTTAATGCATGATGTGTCTTAAAGATTCTTCATGAGTTGTTGTCGCCAAGCTTACACATGCTTGAGGTTTTCAAAAAAGTTGAGTCCGAAGAAGGTATAGAGAAGGGTTGAAATAGATGGGATCGTAAGAATAAGGGTGGATAGGAATGAGTTTCTCATACTGTGAGACATTGGTTTGGAGGTGGAGGTGTCAAACGGGACGGGCCGACCCAGCACTGCACGAACCCATCCCGTTTAAATGAGGCACGGCACGGCACGAGCGAATATTAATGGGCCGTGCTTGACACGGGACGAAAACTTGGGCCGGGCCGGGATCAAAAATAGGTCCAATGGACCGGGCCGGCTCATGGCCCGACATGGGCAGGGCTTGGCCCGAGCCCGCATCAAGCACGACACGAGCCCAAGCCAACTTCAAGCACGGCCTAAGCCCGGCCCACTTAACTTTTTTTTCTTCTCAAAATTCAAAATGCAATAATTTGACATCTAATGTCATTCTTTATATGTTTTTTTTATAATCATAAACATATATTTGATGTCTTTCATTTTAAGAAAAGTACTTGCGTCCTTAATTAATTAAACATATCAACTACAAATTAATTAAACAACATTGGACTTGATATCTAATTAATACATATGACACATAAGCTTCTCTTATAATCAAAGCAAGACATTTCTTCACATATAAAATAATAAGCTATTTAAAGATGAAAAGTTGAAGTGGACTTTGTGGAGTTGGACACTTTTTGCCCTCCGCCCCTTTGTATTGTTTGGATGTTTGATTGATTTATGTTTTCAAGTAGTTCATCATTTCTTGCCTCTAATTATATTTTTAATGTTTATAATTTGAATTATCTAGTGGGCAAAAAAAGTCAAGTGAAAAAAAATTCAAATTGAATAGGTTAGTTCTTGGGCCCGATTATGGCACGAGCACGAGCATAGGCACGACACGAGTCTGGCCTGGCCGGTTTCAATATGGACATGGACTTTGGGTCAGGCCGGGATCAATGATTTTACTAAATGGGCTAGCACGGCATGGCCCAATAAATTAAATGGGCCGGCACGACATGGCACAGAAATGTTAAAAGCACAAGTTTAAATGGGACGGGCTGGCCTAACACGGCCAGTTTGACACCAGTATTGGAGCTACTTGATCTGTACTCGGTGACTCGGCGGATAAACCCGTTCTAAAGAAAGAAATGTGGACGGCGTCGTCAAGCCACAGATTGACAAGAGACAGATGCGACGGAGGCCAGAATCCGAGCCTTCAAGCCCTGCATTTCCGCGAAATGGTGGTGGCGAAACCCGAGAGAGGTCTAAAGTTGGAGATGTTGAGGTTTGAAGTTGGAGATGGAGGCGAAATGGTGGTGGCGAGACTCGAGAGAGGTCTAAAGTTGGAGATGTGGAGTTCGAGATGGAACTTATAATTTTCACTAAAAATGCAAAAGCTTTTAATGGATGATGTGTCTTAAAGATTCTTCCTGAGTCGTTGTTGCCAAGCTTACACATGCTTGAGGTTTTCAAAAAAGTTGAGTCCGAAGAAGGTATAGAGAACGTTTGAAATAGATAGGATCGTAAGAATAAGGGTGAATAGGAATGAGTTTCTCATACTGTGAGACATTGGTTTGGAGGAAGAGGTGTCATACGGGACGGGCCGGCCTAGCACTGGACGAACCCATCCCGTTTAAATGAGGCACGGCACGGCACGAGAACGAATACTAATGGGCCATGCTCGACATGGGATGAAAACTTGGGCCGGGCCGGGATCCAATAATAGGTCCAATGGATCGGGCCGGCCCATGGCCCGACATGGGCAGGGCTTGGCCCGAGCCCGCATCAAGCACGACACAAGGCCAAGCCTTTTTCAAGTACGGCCTAAGCCCGGCCCACTTAACTTTTTTTTCTTCTCAAATTTTAAAATGCAATAATTTGACATCTAATGTCATTCTTTATATGTTTTTTTTAATCATAAACATATATTTGATGTCTTTCATTTTAGGAAAATTACTTGTGTCCTTAATTAATTTAACATATCAACTACAAATTAATTAAACAACATTGGACTTGATATCTAATTAATACATATGACACATACGCTTATCTTATAATCAAAGCAAGACATTTCTTCACATACAAAATAATAAGCTATTTAAAGATGAAAAGTTGAAGTGGACTTTGTGGAGTTGGACACTTTTTGCCATCCGCCCCTTTATATTGTTTGGATGTTTGATTGATTTATGTTTTCAAGTAGTTCATCATTTCTTGCCTCTAATTATATTTTTAATGTTTATAATTTGAATTATCTAGTGGGCAAAAAAAGTCAAGTGAAAAAAAATTCAAATTGAATAGGTTAGTTCTTGGGCCTGATTATGGCACGAGCACGAGCATAGGCACGGCATGAGTCTGGCCCGACTCGTTTCAATACGGACATGGGCTTTGGGCTGGGTGGGGATCAATGATTTTCCTAAATGGGCTAGCACAGCACGGCCCAATAAATTAAACGGGCCGGCACGACACGACACGGAAATGTTAAAAGCACAATTTTAAATGGGACGGGCCACCCTGGCACCACCCATTTGACACCACTACTTGGAGCTGCTCGATCTGTACTCGGTGACTCGGCAGATAAACCCGTTCTAAAGAAAGAAATATGGACGGCGTTGTCAAGCCACAGTCAACAAGAGACAGCAGCACGGCGACGGAGGCCAGGATCCGAGCCTTCAAGCCCTGCATTTCCGCGAGATGGTGGTGGCGAAACTCGAGAGAGGTCTAAAGTTGGAGATGTTGAGGTTTGAAGTTGGAGATGGAGGCGAAATGATGGTGGCGAGACTCGAGAAAGGTCTAAAGTTGGAGATGTTGAGTTAGAGATGGAACTTTTAATTTTCACTAAAAATGCAAAAGCTTTTAATGCATGATGTGTCTTAAAGATTCTTCTTGAGTTGTTGTTGCCAAACTTGCACGTGCTTGAGGTTTTTAAAAAAGTTGAGTCCGAAGAAGGTATAGAGAGGGGTTGAAATAGATGGGATCGTAAGAATAAGGGTGGATAGGAATGAGTTTCTCATACTGTGAGACATTGGTTTGGAGGTAGAGGTGTCAAACGGGACGGGCCAGCTCAAGACTGCACGAACTCATCCCGTTTAAATGAGGCACAAAGACAACACGAGAAAGCACATTAATGGGCTGTGCTTGACACGGCATGAAAACTTGGGCCGGGACGGGATCAAAAATAGGTCCAATGGACCGGGCCGGCCTATGGCCCGACATGGGCAGGGCTTGGCCCGAGCCCGCATCAAGCACGACATGGGCCCAAGCCTGCTTCAGGCACGGCCCAAGTCCGGCCCACTTAACTTTTTTTTCTTCTCAAAATTCAAAATGTAATAATTTGACATCTAATGTCATTCTTTATATGTTTTTTTTTTAATCATAAACATGTATTTGATGTCTTTCATTTTAGGAAAATTACTTGGGTCTTTAATTAATTAAACATATCAACTACAAATTAATTAAACAACATTGGACTTGATATCTAATTAATACATATGACACATACGCTTCTCTTATAATCAAAGCAAGACATTTCTTCACATATAAAATAATAAGCTATTTAAAGATGAAAAGTTGAAGTGGACTTTGTGGAGTTGGACACTTTTTGCCCTCCGCCCCTTTATATTGTTTGGATGTTTAATTGATTAATGTTTTCAAGTAGTTCATCATTTCTTGCCTCTAATTATATTTTTAATGTTTATAATTTGAATTGTCTAGTAGGCAAAAAAAGTCAAGTGAAAAAAAATTCAAGTTGAATAGGTTAGTTCTTGGGTCTGATTATGTCACGAGCACGAGCATAGGCATGGCACGACTCTAGCCCGGCCCGTTTCAATATGGACATGGGCTTTGGGCCGGGCCGAGATCAATGATTTTACTAAATAGACCAGCATGGCACGGCCCAATAAACTAAATGGGCCGGCACGACACGACACGGAAATGTTAAAAGCACAAGTTTAAATGGGATGGGCTGGCCCGACGGCCTGTTTGACACCCCTACTTAGAGCTGCTCAATCTGTACTCGGTGACTCGGCGGATAAACCCGTTCTAAAGAAAGAAAGGAGGATAGCGTCGTCAAGCCACAGTCAACAAGAGACAGCAGCACGGCAACGGAGGCCAAGATCCGAGCCTTCAAGCCATGCATTTCCGCGAAATGAGGGTGGCGAGACTCGAGAGAGGTCTGAAGTAGGAGACGAAGGCGAAATGGTGGTGGCGACACTCGAGAGATGTCTGAAGTTGGAGATGGAGGCGAAATGGTGGTGGCAAGACTCGAGAGAGGTCTGAAATTGGAGATGGAGGCGAAATGGTGGTGGCGAGACTCGAGAGAGGTCTTAAAGTTGGAGATGTTGAGTTCGAGATGGAACTTTTAGTTTTCACTAAAAATGCAAAAGCTTTTAATGCATGATGTGTCCTAAACATTCTTCCTG
The DNA here is from genome assembly GCF_029339155.1 of Prunus mume. NCBI lineage: Eukaryota > Viridiplantae > Streptophyta > Magnoliopsida > Rosales > Rosaceae > Prunus > Prunus mume. The sequence continues at coordinate 23,210,438 of NC_142705.1, forward strand.
AGTCATTGTTGCCAAGCTTACACGTGCTTGAGGTTTTCAAAAAAGTTGAGTCCGAAGAAGGTATAGAGAAGGGTTGAAATAGATGGGATCGTAAGAATAAGGGTGGATAGGAATGAGTTTCTCATACTGTGAGACATTGGTTTGGAGGTGGAGGTGTCAAACGGGACGGGCCAGCCAAGCACTGCACGAACCCATCCCGTTTAAAAGAGGCACGGCACGGCACGAGAACAAATATTAATGGGCCGTGCTCGACACGGCACGAAAACTTGGGCCGTGCCGAGGTCAAAAAAGAGGTCCAATGGACCAGGCCGGCCCATGGCCCGACATGGGCAGGGCTTGGCCTGAGCCCGCATCAAGCACGACACGAGCCCAAGCCTGCTTCAAGCATGGCCCAAGCCTGGCCCACTTAACTTTTTTTTCTTCTCAACATTCAAAATGCAATAATTTGACATCTAGTGTCATTCTTTATATGTTTATTTTTAATCATAAACATATATTTGATGTCTTTCATTTTAGGAAAAGCACTTGTGTCCTTAATTAATTTAACATATCAACTACAAATTAATTAAACAACATTGGACTTGATATCTAATTAATACATATGACACATACACTCCTCTTATATTCAAAGCAAGACATTTCTTCACATATAAAATAATAAGCTATTTAAAGATGAAAAGTTGAAGTGGACTTTGTGGAGTTGGACACTTTTTGCCCTCCTCCCCTTTATATTGTTTGGATGTTTGATTGATTTATGTTTTCAAGTAGTTCATCATTTCTTGCCTCTCATTATATTTTTAATGTTTATAATTTGAATTATCCAGTGGGCAAAAAAAGTCAAGTGAAAAAAAATTCAAATTGAATAGGTTAGTTCTTGGGCCCGATTATGACACGAGCACGAGCATAGGCACGGCTCGTTTCAATATGGACATGGGCTTTGGGTCGGGCCGGGATCAATGATTTTACTAAATGGGCTAGCACGGCACGGCCCAATAAATTAAATGGGCCGGCCCGACACAACAAAGAAATGTTAAAAGCATAAGTTTAAATGGGACGGGCTGGCCCGACACGGCCCGTTTGACACCACTAATTGGAGCTGCTCGATATGTACTTGGTAACTCGGCGGATAAACCCGTTCTAAAGAAAGAAAGGTGGACGGCATCGTCAAGCCACAGTCGACAAGAGACATTAGTACGACGACGGAGGCCAGGATCCGAGCCTTCAAGCCCTGCATTTCGCGAAATGGTGGTGGCGAAACTCGAGAGAGGTCTAAAGTTGGAGATGTTGAGGTTTGAAGTTAGAGATGGAGGCGAAACGGTGGTGGCGAGACTTGAGAGAGGTCTAAAGTTGGAGATGTGGAGTTCGAGATGGAACTTTTAATTTTACCTAAAAATGCAAAAGCTTTTAATGCATGATGTGTTTTAGAGATTCTTCCTGAGTCATTGTTGCCAAGTTTACACGTGCTTGAGGTTTTCAAAAAAGTTGACTCTGAAGAAGGTATAGAGAAGGGTTGAAATAGATAGGATCCTAAGAATAAGGGTGGATAGGAATGAGTTTCTTATACTGTGAGACATTGGTTTGGATGTAGAGGTGTCCAACGGGACGGGCCGGCCCAACACTGCACGAACCCATCCCGTTTAAATGAGGCACGGCACGGCACGAGAATGAATATTAATGGGCCATGCTCGACACGGCACGAAAACTTGGGTCGGGCCGGGATCAAAAAATAGGTCTGAAGTTGGAGATGGCACGAGCACGAGCATAGGCATGGCACAAGTCTGGCCCAGTCCGTTTCAATATGGACATGGGCTTTGGGCCGGGCCGGGATAAATGATTTTACTAAGTGGGCTAGCACGGCACGGCCCAATAAATTAAATTGGCCGGCACGAAACGGCACAGAAATGTTAAAAGCACAAGTTTAAATGGGATGGGTTGGCCCGACACGGCCCGTTTGACACCACTACTTAGAGCTGCTCGATCTGTACTCGGTGATTGGGCGGATAAACTCGTTCTAAAAAAAGAAAGGTGGACAGCATCGTCAAGCCACAGTCGACAAGAGACAGCAACATGGCGACAGAGGCCAAGATCCGAGCCTTCAAGCCTTGCATTTCCGCGAAATAGTGGTGGCGAGACTCGAGAGAGGTTTGAAGTAGGAGATAGAGGCGAGATGGTGGTGGCGACACTCGAGAGAGGTCTGAAGTTGGAGATGGAGGCGAAATGGTGGTGGCGAGACTCGATAGAGGTCTACAGTTGGAGATGTCAAGTTCGAGATGGAACTTTTAATTTTCACTAAAAATGCAAAAGATTAATGCATGATGTGTCTTAAAGATTCTTCCTGAGTCGTTGTTGCCAAGCTTAAACGTGCTTGAGGTTTTCAAAAAAGTTGAGTCCAAATAAGGTATAGAGAAGGGTTGAAATAGATGAGATCGTAAGAATAAGGGTGGATAGGAATGAGTTTCTCATACTGTGAGACATTGGTTTGGAGGTAGAGGTTTCAAACGAGATGTGCCGACTCAGCACTGCACGAACCCATCCCGTTTAAATGAGGCACGGCACAACACGAGAAAGAACATTAAGGGGCCGTGCTCGACACGGGACGAAAACTTGGGCCGCGCGGGATCAAAAATAGGTCCAATGGACCGGGCCGCCCATGGCCCGACATGGCGGGCTTGGCCCGAGCCCGCATCAAGCACGACATGAGCCCAAGCTCGCTTGCACGGCCCAAGTCTGGCCCACTTAACTTTTTTTTCTTCTCAAACTTCAAAATGCAATAATTTGACATCTAATGTCATTCTTTATATGTTTTGTTAGTACAATATCTAGCCAAACACTCCTAGGCTGATCCAACACAAAGGGAGGAGAGTCCCACATTGACAAAACACAAAAAGAGGGGACTCTCCCTCACTTATAAAAGGAAACCCATCTCCTTCAAGAAAAGAGAGTTAGATAGGCTACTAGGGCACCATATGGCTCATAAGGGCCTCATGGGCTTACTCCTAAGCCCATTTACAAGCCCACGGATCATTTGCCTTCAGCCAGATCCTTAGCCTTCGGCCCTCTGCCTTTGGCCCTCCGCCTTCGGCCATCAGCCTCCGGCATTCTTCCTCCTCTCCTTGAGTCTAACCCTATGTGCAATGTATACACTTTTTATCATAATGAGAACATACTTCTCTGTGGACGTAGCCCATTATTCGGGTGAACCACATACATTTATCTTATGTATGCATGCCTATGTACTTACCGAATGCTCTCACATACCGAGGGTCCTCACCTTCATCATCCTCCTCCTCATCTTTAATTTGGTCTAATTACTATTGTCTAGTTTTTACCTCCAACACATTGGCGCCATCTGTGGGAAACGACACAAAGGTCTATGTCGTTCTCCTTCTCCAGTGCCCTCAGCACCCTACAACAAGTGCCTCTCGGAATCGGCACCCTTCCATCATTCGGCGTGCAATGGCATAAGTCTGGCCCGGGCCGTTTCAATATGGACATGGGCTTTGGGCCGGGCCGGGATCAATGATTTTACTAAATGGGCTAGCACCGCACGGTCCAATAAATTAAATGGGCAGCACGACACGACATGTAAATGTTAAAAGCAAAAGTTTAAATGGGACGGGCTGGCCCGGCACTGCCCGTTTGACACCACTACTTGGAGCTGCTCGATCTGTACTCGGTGACTCGGTGGATAAACCCGTTCTAAAGAAAGAATGGTGGATAGCGTCATCAAGCCACATCGACAAGAGATGTGAGCACGGCGACGGAGGCGAGGATCCGAGCCTTCAAGCCCTGCATTTCCGTGAAATGGTGGTGGCGAGACTCGAGAGAGGTCCGAAGTAGGAGATGGAGGCGAAATGGTGGTGGCGACACTCGAGAGAGGTCTGAAGTTGGAGATGGAGGCGAAATGGTGGTGGCGAGACTCGATAGAGGTCTACAGTTGGAGATGTCAAGTTCGAGATGGAACTTTTAATTTTCACTAAAAATGCAAAAGCTTTTAATGCATGATTCTTAAAGATTCTTCCTGAGTCGTTGTTGTCAAGCTTAAACGTGCTTGAGGTTTTCAAAAAGTTGAGTCCGAAGAAGGTATAGAGAAGGGTTGAAATAGATCGGATTGTAAGAATAAGGGTGGATAGGACTGAGTTTCTCATATTGTGAGACATTGGTTTGGAGGTAGAGGTGTCAAACGGGACGGGCCACCAAGATCTTGCACGAGCCCATCCCGTTTAAATGAGGCACGGCACGACACGAGAAAGAACATTAATGGGCCGTGCTCGACACGGCACGTAAAACTTGGGCCTGGCCGGGATCGAAAAATAGGTCCAATGGATCGGGCCGTCCAATGGACCGGGCCCATGGCGACATGGGCGTGGCTTGGCCCGAGCCCACATCAAGCACAACATGAGCCCATGCACTGCTTCAAGGACGGCCCAAGTCTGGCCCACTTAACTTTTTTTTCTTCTCAAAATTCAAAATCCAATAATTTGACATCTAATGTCATTCTTTATATGTTTTGTTACTACAATATCTGGCCAAACACTCCTAAGCTAATCCAACACAAAGGGAGGAGAGTCTCACATCGACAAAACACAAAAAGAGTGGACTCTCCCTCACTTATAAAAGGAGACTCATCTCCTTCAAGAAAGGGAGAGTTAGACAGGCTACTAGGGCACCATATGGCTCATAAGGGCCTCATGGGCTTACTCCTAAGCCCATTTACAAGCTCACGGATCATTTGCCTTCAGCTAGATCCTCAGCCTTCGGCCCTTCGCCTTCGACCCTCCGCCTTCGACCATCATCCTTCGACCATCAGCCTCCGGCATTCTTCCTCCTCTCCTTGAGTCTAACCCTATGTGCAATGTATACACTTTTTATCATAATGAGAACATACTTCTCTGTGGACGTAGCTCGTTATTCGGGTGAACCACATACATTTATCTTCTGTATGCATGCCTATGTACTTACCGATTGCGCTCACATACCGAGGGTCCTCACCTTCATCATCCTCCTCCTCATCTTTAAGTTGGTCTAATTACTACTGTCTAGTTTTTACCTCCAACAGATTGGCGCCGTCTGTGGGAAACGACACAAAAGGCAATGTCATTCTCCTTCTCCAGTGCCCTCGGCACCCTACAACAAGTTCTTCTCGGCATCGGCCTTCGGCCTTCGGTACCCTTCCATAATTCGGCGCGTGCGATGTCTTCACATCTCCCCAATGATTCGAATCGGCCTTCACCTTCACCTTCGACCTTCGACATCCTTCCATCATTCGCGCGTGCTATGTCTTCACATCCCTAAATGATTCGAATCGGCCTTCAGCCTTCGGCCCTCAACCATCAGCCTTCGGCCATCAACTTTCGGCACCCTTCGATCATTCGGCGCGTGCGATGTCTTCACATCCCCCTAATGATTCGGCATCGACCTTCGGCACCTCATGATGAATCTTCTCCCTTACAATGTACAGGCATGCCGCTCCCTTACAATGTCAAGGCATGCCGAACGGCACCTCCTAAGAGACATATTTTCATTCCATGCCTACACACAAGAGAAAGTGAAGAAGGAGCTGAAGCATTGCTTGGCCAGTGCATTGACGACTACAAGTCCCCAATCATGAAGTACCTCTTTAATCGGGAACTTAGGGGACTCCTGTTAGTACAATATCTGGCCAAACACTCCTAAGCTAATCCAACACAAAGGGAGGAGAGTCCCACATCGACAAAACACAAAAAGAGGGGACACTCCCTCACTTATAAAAGGAGACTCATCTCCTTCAAGAAAGGGGAGAGTTAAACAGGCTACTAGGGCACCATATAGCTCATAAGGGCCTCATGGGCTTACTCCTAAGCCCATTTACAAGCCCACGGATCATTTGCCTTCAGCCAGATCCTCAGCCTTCGTCCCTCGCCTTCGCCCTCCGCCATCACCATCACCTTCCGCCTTCCGCCTTCGGCCCTCACTTTCGGCCATCAGCCTTCAGCCATCAACCTCCGGCATTCTTCCTCCTCTCCTTGGGTCTAACCCTATGTGTAATGTATATAGCCTTTATCATAATGAGAACATACTTCTCCGTGGACGTAGCCCATTATTCGGGTGAACCACATACATTTGTCTTATGTATGCATGCCTATGTATTTACCGAATGCTCTCACATACCGAGGGTCCTCACCTTCATCATCCTCCTCCTCATCTTTAAGTTGGTCTAATTACTACTCTCTAGTTTTTACCTCCAACATGTTTTTTTTTAATCATAAACATATATTTGATGTCTTTCATTTTAAGAAAATTACTTGGGTCCTTAATTAATTGAACATATGAACTACAAATTAATTAAACAACATTGGACTTGATATCTAATTAATACATATGACACATATGCTTCTCTTATAATCAAAGCAAGACATTTCTTCACATATAAAATAATAAGCTATTTAAAGATGAAAAGTTGAAGTGGACTTTGTGGAGTTGGACACTTTTTGCCCTTCGCCCCTTTATATTGTTTGGATATTTGATTGATTAATGTTTTCAGTTCATCATTTCTTGCCTCTAATTATATTTTTAATGTTTATAATTTGAATTGTCTAGTGAGCAAAAAAATTCAAGTGAAAAGAAAATTCAAATTGAATAGTTTAGTTCTTGGGCCAGATTAAGTCACGAGCACAAGCATAGGCATGGCACGAGTCTGGCCCGGGCCGTTTCAATATGGACATGGGTTTTGGGCCGGGCCGAGATCAATGATTTTACTAAATGGGCTAGCACGGCACGGCCCAATAAATTAAATGGGCTGGCACGACACGACACAGAAATGTTAAAAGCACAAGTTTAAATGGGACGGGCTGGCACGCCCGTTGACACCACTACTTGGAGCTGCTTGATCTGTACTCGGTGACTCGGCGGATAAACCCGTTCTAAAGAAAGAAAGGTGGACAGTGTCGTCAAGCCACAGTTGATAGGAGACAGCAGCATGGTGACGGAGGCCAGGATTTGAGCCTTCAAGCCCTGCATTTCCGCGAAATGGTGGTGGCGAGACTCGAGAGAGGTCTAAAGTTGGAGATGTCAAGTTCGAGATGGAACTTTTAATTTTCACTAAAAATGCAAAAGCTTTTAATGCATGATGTGTCTTAAAGATTCTTCCTGAGTCGTTGTTGCCAAGTTTACATGTGCTTGAGGTTTTCAAAAAAGTTGAGTCCGAAGAAGGTATAGAGAAAGGTTGAAACAGATGGGATCGTAAGAATAAGGGTGGATAGGAATGAGTTTCTCATACTGTGAGACATTGGTTTGGAGGTAGAGCTGTCAAACGGGACGGGCCGGCCCAGACAGTATGAGCCCATCCCGTTTAAATGAGGTACAACACAACACGAGCATGAATATTAATGGGCCGTGCTCGGCACGGTACTAAAACTTGGGCCAAGCCGGGATAAAAAAATAAGTCTAATGGATTGGGCCAGCCCATAGCCTAACATGGGCGGGCTTGGCCTGAGCCTGCTTCAAGCACGGCACGAGCCCAAGCCCGGCCCACTTAACTTTTTTTTTCTTCTCAAAATTCAAAATGCAATAATTTGACATCTAATGTCATTGTTTATATGTTTTTTTTAAAATCATAAACCTATATTTGATGTCTTTCATTTTAGGAAAATTACTTAGGTCCTTAATTAATTAAACATATCAACTACAAATTAATTAAACAACATTGGACTTGATATCTAATCAATACATGTGACACATACGCTTCTCTTATAATCAAAGCAAGACATTTCTTCACATATAAAATAATATGTTGTTTAAAGATGAAAAGTTGAAGTGGACTTTGTGGAGTTGGACACTTTTTGCCTTTCGTCCTTTTATATTGTTTGGATGTTTGATTGATTAATGTTTTCAAGTAGTTCATCATTTCTTGCCTCTAATTATATTTTTAATGTTTATAATTTGAATTATCTAGTGGGCAAAAAAAAATCAAGTGAAAAAAAATCAAATTGAATAGGTTAGTTCTTGGGCCCGATTATGGCACGAGCACAAGCACGAGCACGAGCATGGCACGAGTCTGGCCTGGCCCGTTTCAATATGGACATGGGCTTCGGGCTGGGCTGGGATCAATAATTTTACTAAATGGGCTAGCATGGCACAACCTGATAAATTAAATGGCCCGGCACAGCATGGCACGAAAATGTTAAAAGCACTAGTTTAAATGAGACGGGTCGGCCCGGCATGGCCCGTTTGATACCACTAATCATGAGGTGACATTGTTGAGTGTTCCCAAACAATAATAACTTAAAATCACTTCAAGTGATGGAGGAGCACCTCCCACGTAAGTGATTTTGCATATCCATAATCACTCCCAAATGAGCCATAATGCTTCAAAATGCTCCAACAAAACCTATTTTAAAAGAAAAAAGGATCACGGACATGTTTCCTTACAAGGCATGCGAACTACTAAAAATCTTATATGAAACTTATTTTTCCTCAACAGGTACCAGTATTCTCATTGCCATAAAAAACACAGTGGATCCAAAAACCCAACTTGTGTACAAGGCGAATCTTGACACTGAATTTGTAAAGTCATATAATTTCTCGTATGCCATTGTTGTAGTTGGAGAACATCCATATGCCGAGACATATGGTTATAGCTTAAATTTGACAATCCCTGACCCTGGCCCGACCACTCTCTGTCGTCTGTTGTGATCCAGCCCTATGTCGCCGATTGATGTACTTGTTGCAGCTTCGCTTCCGGGAACTGAAGGCCAAGGAGTAGCTGATGTTTTATTTGGTGACTATGGTTTCACCGGCAAGCTTTCTCGCACTTGGTTTAAAACTGTTGATCAGCTACCTATGAATGTTGGAGATGCGCATTATGACCCTCTCTTCCCCTTTGGATTTGGCCTCACTACAACACCGACCAATGCCAACTAGGAAATCAGTTAGAGCATCTTCAACCGATATGTCAAAAGTGTCACGTAGATATTCTAGAAATAACATCTCACATTACTCCAACCGATGTGTCAAAGCTGATATGGAATGAAGGCTGGAGGTTGAGATGTTATTTTTGACATCCCAAAAGCAAAATGTCAAATGAATATTTTATTATTTTTAACGATAGTTGGTTGTTACTTTCATTTATTATTTTTCTTTTTATATTTTATTCCTTCTTTATCTTAAATGATTTGACTGTTACAATAATTATTTATTTGATATATCGGGTGGAGTGTAAAACTGTATAAATGTCAAATTGTCACATCAGCCATCAAATTTAAATTTGATGTTTGGTGTTTGACATCTCCCTTGGAGATGCTCTTAGCTACTCATATTTCCTTATTAAGCCTGACATTTTAGCTACTCTTCAATAAGGATCCGGCTCATCTAACTTTGGACGAAACAGATTATTTATCTAAATAATAAAGATTATAGTCTAAAGGCACAATAAATCACCAAAAGAATAACATTTACAGTTTTCTGGCATCATTTTCAACATTACTAATTTCATGGCACATCTTTCTGTTTCCTTTATTTTTACCAATCTGTATTGATTAAAACAACAACTTCCATTGGTACTTTATTTATCCTTCAGTGTATTCAAGGTCCTCAGCCTCATCCAGCTTCTCCTCCTAGCCTTCATCCGAGCGTGCATTAAGTTCTGCCCTTATAGCCTTTTCAAAAAATAAACAAACAAACAAAATTAAACATTCTTGCACCTCATATGGGAGTGCTTCTATATCAAGCACTTTTGCTAGAAGTGCTTCGCGGAAGAGAGCTTTTATAATGCGAAACACTTATAAGAGCACTTCCAGCTTTGCCGTTGCTATGGCAAGAGGGAGTTAGGGCAGCTACTATTCACTTGAATAGTGGCTGCCCTTACAAAAAGCAATGTGTGTTTCTAGCAGTTGCCCTTGCTATGGCAAATACTATTCATTTTTTTTTTTTTTTCACAACTTGTTTTACCTAAACAATTAATTTGGATAATATTTTCGGAAAAGATTTTTGGGTTCCTACGTGTCAATACTATTCATATCTCATAATCAGATAAAATTTTCGGATAAAATTTTGGTGTTAAAAGTGAAGAATATTGGTTGGTATTTATAGAAAAAAAAAATTAGTAATTTTTTGGTATTTTTTTTAAAAAAAATTTCTACTTTTTTTCTTTTTTTTATTGCAGAAAAATTGGCTCTGTTGGATTGGAGGAAAAATCAGATCGAAGAGCCTAGACGACACGTGGAAGCTAGCCGTTGGCAACTACTATAGTGCAAGCGTGCAATTTTTTTAAAGCATTGCACGCGCCAATGTTAACAAAAATTCAAGCGACAAGTCGACGCCAGTGGCATCGCGATGACATCACCTAGCCCTCGCTCACGCTCGGGCTAACTCCACCTCGAGCCAGCCCACCTGGTGGCCCCACCTCCTGCCGGGCCAGCTTCCCACCAAGCCCGAGTGTTGCCTGCACTGCTGGAAGTGCTCTAAGTTGTTCTGTCGAATGTTGTTAGAAGTGCGTTCGGTTATCAAAAACCCCTTTTTTGGAAGCGTTAAAAACGATCATTTGATTAATAAGCATGAGCATCCTTTAGCACTTGGTTCCTTATTCTAATAAGCATGACATACATATATTCCGCTTGCACCTCATTCAAATCTAGTATGACACCCACATGCAGATGTATGCGTTACTTGCACCACCCATGCGAATCCTTTGCCAAACATCTCAATGCAAGTCAAGTAATTGGCAATCTACAAATGATTAATTCAGGTAGAGATCCCAAATATAAAAAAAGGCACCAAATACTTGAAAGAACAAATGAAACCACTATATACATATACATAAGGAGTATAGAGAGGCCTTTACCTATTACGCGTGATAATATAGTGGTGAATTCATGGAAAAAACAAACAAACGAACAAATCAGACACATAGCAACAACAAAATAAGAACATTCTTCATCTGCTAAAACTCTGTTTCACGTATTAATCATTTGTATGCGCCTGCAACAGGCCTATACTACTTAAACACCAAACAGGAGAAGAAAAGAAATTCAAAATAAAGAGGGAGAGAGGGAGTATAAAGAACATGTCGTGTTAAAGATAATGATAGGACCAATCGGAATGAGAATGAGAAACCATGTGATGTATTAAGCAAACTGCAACATTAAAGCACAGTGGAAATAAGTTTAGACAGATGATCGAGGCCAAGTAAGACACCCTCCATTCAATTACATTGAAATATTGGTATAAGAGTTTTGGTTTCACTAGTTTAAAAAATACAAATTTATAAATAAACCCAATCCTAGACATGTATTTATAAAAAAACCCAAGCACTATTTAAACATAGAAACACACCCAAAATTAACTCCAAAATCAACAATTGTATATTTTTTGGGTGTGTTTATAAATGGATTTTGAGTGTGTAATTATGGATTTTGGGTGTGTTTATAAAGTGTTTTGGGTTTTTTATAATTTCAGCCCCCATTTTGGGTGTTTTAGTGAAACTCCCTTTTAAAAAATTGTGGAAAAAATAGTTGAATATGTATCAGTTATGATGGCTCACTCTTTATGTCTCTCTTCTCTTCAAGGAATCTAGGCATCCATTCCAAAATCAATTGCCAATGGAAAAGTAGCTCAACCCCTTTATAAGCCACTATGCAAGATCTCACATTTTTTATGTGAGATCTCTCTCAATACGCAACTGCACATGTTGAGTTACTTAAACCTTAACAATGGACAATTCATAATGGGTGATGTGAGAGTATGCGTGACCGTTAGACACATCATGTGAATAGTATGCTCTAATACCATGAAGGCATCTAGGCATCCATCCCAAAACCCATACGCAATGGAAAGAATAGCCCAAATGCTTATAAGCCACTATGCAAGACCTCACATTTTCTAAGTGAGATATTTCTCTCAACACTCAGTGGGTATCATCAAAACGATGCAAAATTAAAATTGTTTTCAAAACCTAAAATAGAAATGAAGCAAATTCACATTATATAATTTTCATTTCACCACAACATCAATTAGATACCTTTTTATGAGCCAAACACATGGACAACTTATACTTATATTGGGTGACAATAGCACGTGTGGCCACTCGGCCTAACAAATGTAGGTGAGCATGCTCTTATTCTATAAAAGAATCTAGGCATCCATCTCAAAATCAACTGGCAAAGGTCAAGACTCTTATAAGAACTTACTCATATAAACATAACGAGGAAATAATTAAGATTGCTAAAGCACACTATACAACTTTAATAATAAAAAAAGATAGTCAATTTGTAATAAGAAAAATGAAGGAAAAGAAATTGGAATTTCTGAAGCACAGCTAGCTTTTATATGGAGTGATTCTTAAGGTTTAAGCATTGTGTCAAATAATTGAAAATACCAATTACGTTCAACCAATTCAGGATCTAGTTTATCCTTAGACAATAAATCAACTACCCATTTCATGGTTGAATCATCCGCAGAGAAACCCCTCTCTACCATTTCTTGAACAAGTCCGATTGCCCTTGATGTCTCTTTATTATTGATACACCTCGGATAATTGTGTTGTAGGTGCAACCATTTGGACAACAACCCCTCTCCTTCATTAGTGTAAGTAAGTTTTCTGCTTCACTTATTCGGCCCTTGCTACAAAGTCCACTAACTGTGTTTGCCAATACCGATAAGCTACGGCCCATTTGGCCCGATGACAAAAGCAGTTAATCATAATGTTTAGTGTACAGACATTAGGAACAATTGGCAACAGCTCCATTTGCTTACACAAAGAGATTGCAGCAGAATAATGTTTCAATTTCGCAACTTGACCCAATAATGGATTGAAATCGACAATTGAAGGCAGAGGACATGTTTGAAGCATCGAATTGAACATATTCAACGCGTCCTCAAGATTAGTTATTTCGGGTGAGTTTGAGTTTCTGTCAAACTGCCAAGCCTTGCATCTGTTTTTATATTTCCTTCCCAACCATCTTTGAACGTTGGCTGGCTCAGACAGACTTGGAGACAGTGCAGATGATCATGATGATTATGATGCGGAGATCTGCTTCTTCTTATTGCAATCGACGACGCAGAGGTAATCTTTGTCTGCAACTGCAATCTAGGTCGAGGGTTTTTTTCTCCAACAATAATTACTTGGCTTTATTTCATGGTTCTTCTCAGTCCTCAAACCCTAGCAAATCTAAATCTAGAGACCCCCAACACCCATTTGATGTCACTAATCTCGAGGAGGCATCAAATATGTTCAAAAAGATGCTTAAACAGCGTCCTCGACCTTCTATTGTCCGCTTCACTCAATTATTGGGTCAAGTTGCAAAATTAGAGCATTATTCGGTAGCCATATCTTGGTATAAGCAAATTACTCTGTTGGGAATGGGACTTGTTCCTGATGCCTTTACTTTAAACATTATCGTGAATTGTTTTTGTCGTTCAAACCAAATGGGCGGCAGTTTTTCAGTCTTGACACTGTTCTTTAAATTGGGGCTTCAACCAGATGTCACCACCCTCAACATTTTGATAAGGGGCCTTGGCCATGATAATAGAGTTGATGAAGCCGCTTCACTTGTCCACAAAATGGCAGCCTTTGGAGAAGGATGTAAGCCCAATGTTATTACTTTTGGTACGTTAATAGCTGCCTCATGCAAACAAGGTCAAAATGACAGGGCTATTCAAATGCTTCGGATGATGGAAAAAAATGACTGTAAACCTAATGTAGTTGTCTACAGCACAATAATTGACAGCCTTTGTAAGGACAAGCTTGTTGATGAGGCATTCAATCTCTTCTCAGAAATGAAAAGTAAGGGTATTCCACCAAACATCGTCACCTATACATCTTTGTTTCAGGGTTTATGCAGATTAGGTCAGTGGAAGGAAGCGTCACGATTCTTCAAAGAGATGAACAGTAACGGTATCTCTCCAAACGTTCAAACCTTCAGTGCCCTTGTTGACTGTTTGTGTAAGGAGGGCAAGTTGAAGGAAGCTAATCAAGTAATTGATATTATGACTGCTAGAGGTATGGAACCTAATACTGTTACTTACAATTCGCTCATGGAGGGTTATTGCTTGCAAGGAGATATGGATAAAGCAAAACGCACTTTTGATCTAATGCTTAAGAAGGGCTCTATTGTTGATGTTTTTAGTTATAGTATACTGATAAACGGATATTGCAATGAAAGAAGAATGAAGAAAGCAATGTTATTGTTTGAGGAAATGACTCGTAAGGGAATGGTTCCAGATACTGTTACTTATACAACACTTATTGGCGGCTTTTGCAAAGAGGGAAGAATAGATGATGCGCAAAACATGTTCTCAAAAATGAAAGTTGGTGGTCCACTTCCAAATATTCATACTTATAGTGTTTTACTGGATGGACTGTGTAGAAACCGCCAGATTGATATGGCTTTGAAATTGTTTGGAGAGTTGGAAGGGAGTAGCTTGGATTTTGGGATCAGTCTCTACAATATTCTTATCAATGGTTTATGCACAGCAAGAAGAATTGAATGTGCAAGGGATCTCTTTCGCAGTTTCCCTTCAAAAGGACTTCAACCGGATGTCAAGACCTATACAATACTGATAATTGCTCTTTCTACTAAGGGCCTATTTAGTGAAGCAGAAGCATTGCTTAGAGGAATGGAAGAGAAAGGCTGTTCCCCAGATACTGTTACCTACAACACAATCATCCAGGGATTTCTCCGTAATGATGAGCTATCAAGGGCACAAGAACTTATTCAAGAAATGATGACCAAGGGTTTCTGTGCAGATGATTCAACAGCAAAAATGATAACTGACTTAATTACTGAGGGCAAACTATATCCTGCTTTTCATCCAGTGGAAAAAAAAAATCTGAGAGAATTTAATTTGCATCTTGAAATGAACAAAAAATTTGTAGAGATGCGGAAATTCTAGTATTTTTAGTGTGAAAACTAGTTTAAGTATTTCTTACGGGATGTGTTTTCATTTAGAAGCAGTCATGTGTTGTGAGTTTCTTGTTTTATAAATTTTCAAAACTGGTGTTTAGAACTGCAAAATTCTTCATCATATATCTTGCCTTCTAATATACATTCTGTATCAGGAAACTGGAATGAGGCTTGCTCTTTGAGGAAGAGAAATAAAAGAAAAAGGTGTGGCAAAGGTTCACGGATGTAGTTGGATTGTAGTGGGACAGAGAACAAATTTATTTGTTGCAGGGGAAAAGTCTCATCCAAATGCTATGAAATCATGGCAACTTTAAAGTATTGGACAGCAATAATGAAAGAAGAGGGCTATGTTGGTGACACAGATTCTTTCTTGCATGAATAAGAGTGAGAGAAGCCCCTGTGGTATTGACTATTGATGCCAAGTGCATATGGTTATTACTACGCATACTACATCCCAAGGCCTCTCTCAGCAAGATTACAAAGTAAACCAGAATTACTACCCCATCAGTATTCTGCAACTTTGCTCTGCACTTCCTTATGTAATCTCTCTCTCTCTCTCTCTCTCTATATATATATATATATATATATATACACACACACACACACACACACACATCTAGGTATGCATATTTATTGAGTTCCCCGTTGAGGATGGATTCCCTTTTGAGGATTTTATAATTAGAATTAGACTGCCTTCTTAACCAATAGTTGGGTTTGTGTGGTAAGGTATGCTGGGTTTGTTGATGTGGATATTTATGCCTGGAGGTGCTTTGTTTTACTACTTGGTTGAAGCAGAAACAGACACTGACAAAGAAGCCCTTCATTCTTTGTCTCAATAGTGGTGGGTTTCTTTGATCCTATTCACCAGATCTGGTGGTGAGGTTGCCTAATCAGCCAAATGTTGGGTTCAAGCAGTATGTTGATGTGGATGTGAAAGCTAGGAGGAGCAAGGAGCCTGGCAAGAAGCCCCTCACTCTTTGGCTCAATAGAGGTTAGTTGAATCCTGTGTTCCTGAACTTCCTGTTCAATTGATTTTTTTTCAATTTGATACTTGGAAACTCAGCCTTTTTTGGTTTTCCTGAGAGAACATTGTGAATTTGAGTTGGACTCTGTTGCATAATTGATTGATGTATTTTTTTTATTTTCTTGTAATTTCTACTAGTGAATTCTTCAAATTATATAAAAAAGGCTGTGCATCAAAGCTTTTAATAATCCTTGTCTTCAGTTGTACTCTTGTTCAAATCTGCTGCATTTTTTAAAGGATTCTTTGCATCTTAATACTGCCAATTCCATTTGGTAACCTTTTCTAACTGTAACCATTGCAATTTCTTTGTGGTTTTAATTTCTTCCTTTTGCACACTTACTCTCTCCATGACCTGTCATCTGGAATCAGTTTTTACCATCTTTACTTTTTGTGTACAGGGCATTGCATACCGCGATTGGCTATTGCTACGTACCACAAGAGTATGAAAGAAAAAGGGGGACAAGTGTAGGAAAGAATATTTCAATGGCATTTGCAAAAACATTAATTTGAGCCCATTGAAGAACTTGTCTACATTCTTTGTTTCTTGTTGGACTTACATTTCATCAATAGCTCAGCGCTTGCTTTTGATACATATGCAATACAATATGGGAAGATATTCAGTCAGTTGATTATCACTTTTGTGTTTGAATTGAATCATATAAAATGAAACTGATGTTTCCATAAGCGGCCGAGGCAAATATAAACGCAGATGTTATCAATCCATTCCATATATAGCAAGCATTTGATCATATATTGATTGTGCTGAAAAATGTACCTTCTGATGAAGATCCCTCCATTGAAGTTTCAATTGGTACAATAAAAGGGAGACTTTGGAAAAACACAAAGGAGAAAGAAATTTTGGCAAAATAGACAAAATTGCTTATTTATTTTTGTATTTTTTGATTTGAAAGTTGAGAGGTTTTTCTATCTTTTTGAAAAGTTTTGGCTTTTTCCAAAGTGAAAAAAATTTGGCTAAAACCTAAATTTACTTACGAAAAAAAAAAAACACGAATACGTAAAATTACAAAACAAAGAAACAAATTTAAAACTTAATTTTTTTTTATTTAAAAAAAGATCTAATAAAAATTTCCAAATTATAAAATAAAGAAACAACTTTAGCAATTAAGGTATAGCTTAGTTGGTTGAGCTCTTCCATCTCCAGTAGCATGTGGGCAAAGATTTGAAACCCTATGAATTATGATGATTGGGATGGAATTACTGATTTTTATGAATTATGAATGGAAGTACCATGAATTATGATGTTATAGCTTATAATGTTCTTTTTACCATAAAATACGAATGAAAATACCATCATTTAATTTTTCAGTGTTAAGTTCATCTACAAAAAATTTGGGAAATTTTATACCATGACCCCTTGGCCCAATATTTCTGGATCTGCCACTGATGGTACATATAATTTCTGTTTTACTTTTGTGGGTTTGTGATGCATATCGTTTCTAATTTATTTGTATTGGTTTGTGATGCATAATCAAAGTAAACTGATCAGGTAGTTAGATTTATTTTTTCTTTTGGGTATATAGAATCGTTAAGAGTTCTTGATCAATAGAACTGCTTTCTTCTTGCTAGTACATCTGAGATTTGGTATCTCTAGAATTTCTTTATGCAAGCTAAGCTGACTTGCTCATCTCATATGCACTTGAAATTGGATTTGATTGCATATGCATTAGGAGTGCTCTAATAATGGTTAATAGAAGGTTGAAGGTTCACATGAAAACATCATCAGGTCACAGCACTTCAGCATTAACAAGTATTTACAAGTTTACGAATCAAGTTTATGAACTATCCAATCACCATGCCTGCCTTTCAGTGTTTTTAAGGTGCCATTGAGTGACTTTTCTGTTGTAGTAAACTGAGTGAAACCACATAGTCATGAGTCAATGCGCCTCAGACCTCCCCTCCAAACCCTTACACTCTTTCAACCAAAAGCACACCCAGCCTCTCAACGATTCCATCCAAATCAATCCTCCCAGCATCTCTTGCAAATCTGTATACAGCAACGTAAGCATATCAAAACCCATGAAATGCCTGAAAGGCTGCTGGCTCAAGCTTCAAGAACCTGCAAGGATAATACAGTGTATCCAAAATCCCAAGTTAGTCTACATGGAGAATCCTGACGCTGACTTTGCAAAGTGAAATTATTTCTCGTATGCCATTGTCGTAGTCGGAGAACATCCATATGCGGAGACATTTGGTGACAGCTTAAATTTGACAATCCCCGACCCTGGCCCGAGCACCATCACTAATGTTTGTGGTGCTGTGAAATGCGTTGTTATCGTCATCTCCGGCCATCCTATTGTGATTCAACCCTATGTTGCTTCGATTGATGCTCTGGTTGCAGCTTGGCTTCCATGAACTGAAGGCCAAGGAGTAGCTATTTTTTATTAGGTGACTGGTTTTACTAGCAAGCTTTCTCGCACTTGGTTCAAAACCGTTAATCAGCTCCCTATGAATGTTGGAGATGAGCATTATGATCCTCTCTTCCCATTTGGATTTGGCCTCACTACAACAACCACCAATGCCAATTAGGAAATCATTTAGCTACTCATATTTCCTTATTAAGCCTGACATTTTAGCTACTCTTCAATAAGGATCCGGCTCCTCTGTCTTTGGAAATGTGCAGTTCGGGAAACAGATTATTCATTCTAAATGATAAAGATTATGGTCTAGAGGCTTATAATTTATAAGTCCTCCTTGGAGACTATTCACATCTGAATGACATCAAGGAACTCATGCTAAATGTGCAAGTTAAATCAACTAAGGCATGTTTATAGAGAAGCAGACATGAACTTGGTGACATTGGTCGTGATAAGAGTAATACTTGTATCTGGCTTGCTATGATTTGATAAAAATTAAATGTATGATTGTAGAAATTTAGAGATCCTTAGAGGATGCTCTCTATAAGTTTGTTCGTCTATTAAAAAAAAAAAAACTAACTTCTCGTGCTCTCTATAACTCGGTTAGACTGAACGAAAACAAAAAATTGATTGAAAGTTTTTTATTTTATGTATATTAAAGAATATAGTGACAGTTTCTTCAAATTAATAGTGTTACATGCACTCATTATCATAGGATAATAAAAGTGCTAGAAACCACGTTTGTAAAACGAACCGCAAATTATTCATGTGATTTGCTGGAGTCCCAGAGGGGTCAGTTGTAATACACTACTTACAAATTACAAATTACTAGAGCTAAGCACCCTTGTTGCTATTCCACGGCTTGAGCACGGCCACCACAATGATTATAACAATGATGAGAAGGATAAGGATTGCAATGCACATCCATTTCCTGGAACTCTTCTGTAGCTTCTTCGCCTTCTGAAGAGCAGTATTCCCTTGCTGTACATGATCTACTGCACTCGATACCTGGAGAAAGAAATTAAAGACAAATTACGTTATCATTTGCCAAAGTATGATGCAAGAGTAGCAGTCGTCATTTTTCAAACTCATGTCTTCTTTTTCTGTTTAATAATTTTGAGAGATTCATGGGGACCTCATGCTTTGACATTCTGGTAAAATACCTGGGTTTCTATGTTGTCAAGTAAGTCCCCTTGTGCATCCACCAACACCGCCATATCCAGAAATATCTGTGCATAAGAGATGGTTTTTAACATATATTTCCAAATTTTATCAACTATTATGGGCAGAATGCAAATAGCAATGCAATTTCCTTTTCATTTTTTACACATCCAAGTATCTATGGACAATCGGGCATGCATCTCTTATATCATACTAGGGCGTGCCAAAAGCAATTTTATGGCATTAAAAGTGGACATACACTTAGTTCCAAGAGGAAGATGACGAGGCCCAGGCTCAGAACATTTTGAGACAAATACATTATCAAACTGATCCATTACATTTTTACAAAATACCATAAAGCAAGATTCAAAACTAACAAGACACCCATTGTAAATCCACAAGGTTCCCCTCAAGATACCATTTGATCGGAAAAGATTCCATTTAATTCTATGTCAAGCCCCTTTCAAGGCTGTTGGGCTATTTTCCAGGTCAGACGTGATCAAATTACGGCATTAAAAGTGGAACATAACATAACATGGTTTTATAAGCCACAAAACACAGGCTCAACACATCATGAGACAACCTCAGGATCAAACTGATCCTACACATTCTTACAGAACACCATGAAGCAAGATTCAACAGTTTGATTCTTTATAATCAACATGGCAAAGCAAACTTTAAAATTTAGACATCTGCATTATATAGCAACTTGATATTTTTATCAAATAGTAAGCATGATTGCACAAACTAATAAGATACCTGCTGTAAATCAAGAAGCTTCCTCTCAAGATCTCTAACCGCATCATGGCGCTCTTGAATCTCTGCCAGAGTGTCCATTATCTACAATTTGATACACGAATATTGAAATCAGATGTGATCAATCTTAACCATCATTGTTAGTGGCTCATGGTATCTCCCAAACGTATAATTTTCACTTTAACAAAAAGGAGAAGAAAAAAATGAGAAAAAGGAAAAAGAAAATACAAATTAGTAAATCTGATGATTCATTAGACCAAGCTAACAACTTCAGCAGATGAGATTGCAGTTTGGACTAAATTGTTTGATACGTCAAAAAAATAAAAATAAATTGCTTGAGTTCTCAAAATTTCCAATTTTGATAGTTAAACGTGCTCAATTAGGGGAAGAGAAGGTAACAATGAAAAAAGTGACAAACCTGGCCTCGTCCTTGTTCCTGGATTGCCTTCTGAAAAATTTGTTCACTGTCTCCTGTCTCAATTAATCTTTCAATTGTCTGTACATTGATAACTAATTAGAACATGACGTTTTACAATGGTGTAGATATACTGGAATTTTAACAGAGCAATAAGTTTCACCTCTTCATCAGCTCTTGTGCCCGTTACTGATAATCACAAAAAGCAAGAGAAATAAAAAATTTGTTAAGGTCACGAGAAATCTGGCGCATCAAGTTTCAGAAGTAATAGCCACATATGAGTGACAAGTGAAAGGTTCAAACCTGTAAAAACTCGCCTCTCGACAACATCCCGATACTCTTGATGGATGGTTTCTCTTAGAGTCTACATATTTTAAATAAATAAAAAATTGAGAGAATATAATAGAAGATGAAAGAAACAAGATTAAAACACTAATCTTATGAGAAAATGTGTGCACATGACCTACCTGAAATTCAGCCATCTTTTCCTTTAATTTTTTTTTCAAGGCACTGTAACAATAGATGGCAATGGACACTTGACAAAGTCAGATTCGGTTGATTGACAAATATAATCCCATTAAGTCAGACTTTTGAGTTCCATGCAGACATGTTCTTATAATGATTAAGGAAAAGCAAACCCCTTAAATGAAGTTGTGGTTGAACAATCTTTAAAATCGAAAAGAACACACCGGTAAATGATAAGCCATATTGAAAAGTAGAACTATACTGCAACACTGCAACATTTGCCCATAACAATCAAATCAAATACACATCTAAAGAATAACAATATAAGAGGAAACCACAATGATCAATAGATTATCCACAAGAGGCAAAACTTCTATAATGCATAATAAAACAACAAAGAACACCAAAATGATTACTTTTCTGGCCAATCACTAAACTATTAGTAACTTACAGGGTTGTTGCTGTTCGGGATCGATCTACACCTGTTCCTTTTCCGCACCCAGGCTTCTGTCTATTTGCTAAATTCTGAACCCAGAAGGAAAGGTCAGTCAGACGAGCAATTAAAATTACTTCTGATCACATAATTAAAAGCAGCTATCTGTTGAATCAGGTTAAACCTCTTTGTCAAGTTCTTCAATTTTTGACTTTATCCAACGAGCAATTTTTCCAACTTCATCGACATCTTTCTCCATCCGCTGCTTGATTGCTGCATGTGATGAAAGGATCCATCATCAGTGAAGACTTAATCAGGAAGAAATCAAATTTAAGTTGTTGAATGCAAACAGACGAGATAACACCATAAAAAAAATTATGGGTGTGATCCATCCCCTTTATTAAATCCACTTGTCCACAGAAAAGCATATTTGAGTACACAAATAAGCACATGTATATGCTATCTTTTTAAGAAGTTAGCACTTAACACAAAAATGAGAATGCCAAACATTTACCATCAAATTACATAAAAGTGCATTTTATAAAGAAATCAACAAGTTTGAGATTACATTTCATTGAAGGAGCCTTAGTCACAGCCTTGGACTCCTCATGTGCATCCTGCATACAAATTTCATAACGAAATTACATAAAACTGCATGTTATATCTCAAAGACTCATTTAAAAAAAAAACACTTTCTAATTGTTTATGCTATTGTGTAAGGCAAATAAAAGCTAACACAATATTTTCAAACAATAGTTTATACAATACTTAATTACAAATCTGGATGCTGCATTGGCATGCAAATAAGCAAAGCTTGTTCTAGTTGCTATACAATTCCAAACATTGTATATGTTTGGGTTCCTTGTAGTTACATTTGTTCATCACCTTATAACTAAAATTCCCAAATGAAGACCCTTCCTATCTATATACCTACAAATGCAATTACAATATCATTGAACCACCATCTACTGGCATCAAACACATAATTCCAAAGACAACAACACTAAACAAAAATGGGACTCAATTTTTCAGGCTACTAAGAAAAATAAATTGATCTCAACTCAATCTAACAGCTACGTTCATAAGCGCAAGACTAAAATGACTCCTAGTTCAGAGTAATAAATTTATAAAAATCAGAGAATAACCCATGCATTAGGAACCATGATCATGAAATGATTTGGAAAATACTAACAGGCTCGAACTATCAAACTAACTTTCATGGTTCTGGCAATGTACGAAAAACATTAGATACCTGGAGTTTTTTTAGGAGCTTATTAAGCTTCTCATTTTGCTTCTCAATCTCTTGAACCTGGGGGCCAAAAATCATGAAATCATTAGACAGAAGCAACACAAAATAAACATATTTTAAATTCCATACTTATGTAAAGGAAAAGTTGAAGCAAAATAAAATAATTACATTTGGATGTGTGAAATAAAATATTTTAAATTCCATGCTTATGTATTCAAGGGAAATCGAAGAAAAGGATGCAAGAACGCTAACGAACCTTTTTAAAGAAATTCTCCAAACCAAATTCTCCAGAATTCATTGAACCATTTGTTCCTAGTTCGATATCTCCATCTCTAGATGCTTGACCCCGAGGGATCTCAAAAGAATCCTGCAAGTTTTAAATTAGTAAATAGGTCAGACAGACAAGGAACTTAACTCTAAAACACAGTAATCCAGATTACTTGAGTTCAATTGAATGGATCCTTTCGCCACTGAACTCTATGGAAATATATACAAACAGAAATAAATAAATTTTAAAAAAAAATTTATATCTATACACACACACACACACACATTATATATGCTGGAGAATTATGCAACCACATTGTAACACTGCTATTTATCTTTTTAAGGATACAGTCTAGTATATGTTCAGTAGTATAAACAAGGAAATCCCATCCAGATATACAAGGAAAAACCAAGCCTCAATCACTAATGAAATCCAGTTATGTAAAGTGTTCTTCCGTTCAGCATTTATAAAAGTATAATACTCGTCTGAAAACTTCCATTCATATCCTTGTTTCCCTTTTTAATTGTTTAAACTCCAACTTCAAATTATTAATATGACAACATTCATAAAAACCGATACCATAATTCCAAAAATGAGAAAGAGATGTACTTCTCATTAACTATAACATCAAAGTTTAATTTAGAAAGATCTAAAGAGGTTCAAACAGAAATGCAGATCCATTATTTTTGATAGCTGACAAACCGAATATAAGAAGAAAAGGAGGAAAAGAAATCAACTTTTTCCTTCTTTCTTTTTTTTGCTGGTCTACACTAGTTCATGTTGTTTGAACTAGAATGAAGTAAACCAAACACTTGTAGTCAAGCAAACTGCATTCTCCTCAGGAGGGATCTCCAGCCAACGCAAAATCACATGATTCTATTTCTAAAACTTTCAATTTCCTATACTTTCCCTCCTTTTCTCAACAACCAAACAAAGACAACCCAAAAACAAAATCCCATAATCCAAAAGTTCAAAATACTCGTTTAAAAATGCAGATCCAATATCAAAGACAGCCGGATCATGACAAAAACAGAACATGAAAAAGTCCAAAAATGTAGAAACAAACCAGCCACGGCATAAATTAATGGACCAATACAGAAATAAATTACCTTTAGCAGGTCGTTCATTGTCGAGGGCAGCTGAGCAATGCAACTTAGACACTACAATTTGCGGAAAAAAAAAAGCCTGCAACTTTTTTTCTACCCAAATTTTTTTTTTTAAATTAAGTTCTCTCCTCTGAGGACCTGGTTAATGAAAAAAAAAAACCAGGTCACTTAGGGTTTCCAGAAAGGAGAGAAAAGGAAACCAATGAAAGAGAAAGACAGAATGTGCTTTTTGTGTTGGAAAGTTGGGAAAGAAAGAGAGGGAGAGAGATCAGAGACGGAGCGTGAAGGCAGCGATTTTATTTTATTTTTTCGAATTTTGTTACTTTTCATGTTCTTTTATTACTTTATTTAAAATAAAATATCGTTTATTACTTAATGGGGAAATCTGAGAGAGAAAGAAGTGGCACATTCTGGGCTATTTTTGCTGAATTTGTTGGGGGTCTTTTGATTTGTTTTGAATAGGCCTTTTTGTTTTGGGGCTTGGCCCCCCCTGTTTAAAAAAAAAAAAAGGTGGCACATTCTATTTTTGAATTCCTTAAAAGGACGAATATCCTTTGATCTCGGTTGCGTTTCTCCGCACATTACATGACGTGCGCGGGTTGGAGGAGTGAGGGTGTTTGTGTCATTTTATTCAATCCTATGCAGACAGAGTTGGTTCTCGTCTTGGAGTCGTGAGTTTTTTTACGTACCATGATTTGTTTGTTCAAGATCTGGAAAATGGTATTAATGATTTTTTATTTGTCAAAATTAATGGCTTTTGGTTGAGAGCTGCCTACTCTTTCGACAGTAAGATTTGCTGTACCCAAAACGTCCGTGGCCACTCCATCTCATATTCTATTTTGTGTCATCTCTTCACTTACTTTAACAACAGCTTTAAACTCGATCAAAATGCAAATATGAAATAGGTCAGTTGGAGAGAGCAATGAGTTGCATCAAGGTTCAAATTCCCCTTTATGTAGATTAGATTAATTTAAAGTAAAAATTAAATAACAAACTCTGTCAAGAATTTATTAAAAAAATTATGAGTCATACACCATGTGATATAATCTAAGCCCTACACTTGTTAGCTAAAGATTAAACCAGTAAAGAATTTACATTTCAACAAAATACTCTATCCGAGGAAGTAGGCATGATTTTGCCAAACCTCATCAATCTATTGCACTATCTTTATTCTTTGTTTATATTATTATGTTCAATCGTGGTTTATATTATACAAATGTGTCAACAATATAAGTGTGGTTATTTTTGAATCTAAGCCCTACACTTGTCAGCTAAAGATTAAACCAGTAAAGAATTTACATTTCAACAAAGTACTCTATCCGAAAAGGCACAAGCACTATCTTTATTCTTTGTTTATATTATTATGTTCAATTGTGGTTTATATTGTGGTGTGGTTATTTTTGAATCTCACAGTAAAAAAGACAACAAGAATCAGATTCGTTCACCATGAGTGTTGCAACAACTTGCAATTTTCAGTTGAGCAGTTTAATGGTAAAGGCAGCTTTATTGTTTGGCAGAGAAGAGTAAAGGACCTCTTGGGTCAACAAGGTTTGGCTAGACCTCTAAGGGGAAAAGATGGAACGCCTTAAGGAATGAAAGATGGGACGTGGGAAAAGCTAGAGATGTAAGATTTGCATTCTAATACAAACTCTAAGATGGTCTTCTAATCACTTAAGGATAACTAGTCCAATGTCAATTAGGATTACATGGATCGATTTAATTTTAAGGCTTGATATATGACTGTTTCAGATAAATACAAGTGCTTAAGATTTCCTAACTCTAAATGGATTGAGATACCTAATCCTTTTGGTTAAAGGAGTTTAAGCAATCCATGATGAGGAGGATTCTTAAACTATGCCTATAAAAGGGAGGTCCCTATGCTAACGGCAAATACACTCTCAAATTATTCTACCCCATCAAGAAGAGATTCAAGAGCCGGATAGCATAGAGAAACTACCCTACTGCAAATCTGCCTAAAACCAGTGAACCAGTCAAGAATACAACTGCAGAGTTCCAGTTTCCTTCCAGAGCAAGAAATCAAGTTCTTGTGCAATAATTATCATAATGTCAAATCAAGGTATGTGTTTTGAGTATATAAACCTATTAAAGTTTAACATGTGCTATCAGAGCATAGGTTATATGTTCTTAACCTAATTATGTGTTTTGAGTATATAAACCTATTAAAGTTTAACATGTGGTATCAGAGCATAGGTTATATGTTCTTAACCTAATTACAAGATAAAATTCGCCTAAAAGGATTGAAATATGTTTTATATCGTCATTATAAGCATGTATGTTTTGATTGCATATCTTAATTGTTAAAGGTATGAATTAAGCATAAAGTTTTCTGCTTAAATCGTGCTTGAAAGATTGATTGATCAAAGTTTGGGGAGGATCTTGAATCGATTAAGTGAGCCACAGCAACTAAATCGATGCAGGAAATTCTTCATTCAAAGTTCCTGATCAAGATTGCATTATATTCAATCTCTCTTGTACGAATCTCTGTCCACAGATGTGAATTGTGCAAGAAGGATTGATTATAATGGAACGGTTTAGAAAAACAAATTGTATGAGCAAACAATGGGTGTTTCTCCATCCACAGATGTGGAATCATGGAACGTTTGTTTGATTGGAACGTGTGATTTGTGACCTACAGGTGCAAATCAATAATGTTTAATTAAGGTTATTGGGGATTTGTATTTATGTTTTCTTGAAATTACAGTCAATGCTACAAGCTACAACTCCATCGAAATCTTGACCGGTTCAAACTATCTAAAGTGGAAAGAAGAGCTGAAAATTTCACTAGGGCTAATGGACTATGATACAGCTCTAAAATGGAATGCACTTAAGGAACTTGATGCAGATGCAACTGCAGATGTCAAAAGGAAATATGAAAGATGGGAAAAAACCAACAGGATGGCTACACTGATTATTCTGAAAACCATGACACCTTCTTTAAGAGGAAGTATTCCAAGATCAGAAAGTGCCAAAGATTTTCTTGTTGCCATCGGTCAGAAATTTAAAGAATCTGAGAAAGGAGAGAAAGGTGTCCTGCTTAACAAATTGAGTGAGATGCAGTATGATGGGCGAGGTTGTGTAAGAGCTCACATAATGAATATGGCAAACATTGTGAACAAGCTAAAGGGACTAAACATGACTATAGATGATGATATGATGGTGCATTTTGCATTTAATTCATTGCCAAAAGAATTCAAAACTCTTAAGAGTTCTTATGTAGCTCAAAAGGAAAGTTGGACATTGAATGATCTCATAACAATAAGTGTTCAAGAAGAAAATAATATCATCATGGAAAGAGGTCAAAAAACTGTGAATATGGTACAAGATTATTGTGTCAAACAATTTAAAGAAAAGAAGGTAAATTTTGCAGAAAAGAAAGGTAAGGAAAATACCAAGATGAAAGAGGGAAAGCCAACTGGATTAAAATGTTATTTCTGCAGAAAATTTGGACACATGAAAAGGAACTGCACAAGGTACCAGAGGAGGTTAGAAAAGCAGAAGAACAAAGGCAAAAATGAAGGTAAGATTGAAAACGCTTTGGTCTGTTTTGAATCAAATTTGATTGATGTTTCAACTGATACTTGGTGGTTAGATAGTGGTGCTTCAATACATGTTGCTAATTCTTTGTAGAGGTTCATAACCAAGAGGCCACCAAACAAGGATGAGGTGAAGGTGTTCGTAGGAAATGGAGTCAAAGTACAAGTGGAGTTCATTGGAGTAGTTAGGATTCAATTAGATTCTGGTTTTGTTTTGGATTTGGTGGATGTAGTATATATTCCTTCTATGACAAGGAACCTTATTTCAGTTGCTAAGCTTGTAAAATCAAAGCTCACTTTGAGTTTTGATGAATTTGGTATCTCAATTTTCAATAATAAAGAGTTAGTTGGAAATGGAATTCTTGTTAGCAATATGTTTCAGTTAAACTGCAAGACTCCTCAAATGGTTATGAACATTACAAGCACAAAACGTAAGAATCAAACATCTGCAAAAATTTGACACAAAAGACTCGGCCATATTTCAAAAGAAAGACTGAACACCCTATGCAAAGAATCTGTGTTAGCACCACTTGACTTTAATGAGTTGGATGAAAACTGTGTTGAATGCATAAAAGGAAAACTAACCACCTTAAGGAAGAAAGGAGTAGTAAGAAGTGAAAATTTGTTGGAATTAATTCACACTGATATTTGTGGCCCTTTTCCAAATCCAACGCATGAAGCATACAAGTATTTTATCACCTTCACAGAGGATCACTCAAGATATGGACATATCTATTTAATAAAAGAAAAATCATAAGCCTTAGATATGTTCAAAATCTATAAAGCTGAGGTGGAAAAACAATTGGAACTTAAAATTAAAGTGGTAAGGTCAAACAAAGGTGGAGAATATTATGGCAAATTTGATAAAGCTGGAAGAAATCCAGGTCCTTTTGCAAGATATCTCCAGGAAGAAGGTATAATAGCTCAGTATACCAATACAGGTACACCTAAGCAGAATGGAGTTTCTGAGAGAATGAATAGGACTTTAAAAGACATGGTAAGAAGCATGATGTGTTGTACCAATCGTCTTATTTTCCTGTGGGGAGAAGCCTTGAAGACTGCAAATTATATCTTGAATAGAGTTCCAACAAAAAGTGTTAACAAAATCCCTTTCGAAATTTGGAATAAAAGGAAACCAAGCTTAAACCACTTAAAGGTTTGGGGTTGCAAAGCAGAGGCAAAACTCTACAACCTTGTGGAAAAGAAACTAGACTCAAGAACTATGAGCTGTTTTTTTATTGGCTATCCTGAAGGATCCAAAGGGTATAGGTTCTACTGTCCAAAGAACACTACAAGATTTGTTAAGACTCAAAGAGCAGTTTTCATGGAAAATGAATATGATAAAATAGAAGATAGAGTCTTGGATTTTGAAGAAGAATCAATGAAGATTGATAACAATGCTGGATCTGAGACAAGTAAAGGCATTGTTATAATACCTGAAGTTGAGACAAACTGTGAAAACCTTGACAATATGGAAGAAGACACGGATCAGGCACAAGACACAATTCAAGCATAAATTATGAATCCACATGTGCAAGACAATAATGATATTCTAGACACAGTTCAAGCAGGAATTTTGAATCTACCTGTGCAAAATAATAATGACATTCAAGGCACAGACCAAAATATGCAGGATATGGAGTTGAGAAGGTCAAAAAGGGCAAGAAGGTCTGCATTGCCGGATTTCTATGTATATCTACAAGAATCTGAGCATGACATACTTTGAAAGAATGATCCTGAGAATTTCAAGCAAGCCATAATGGGTGAAGACAATGAAATGTGGTTGGCTGCAATGAAATCTTAGTTATAGTCAATGAGAAAGAATGGTGTTTGGGAATTAAAAGTTTTACCTCAAGGGTGTAAACCTATAGGCTGCAAATGGGTTTATAAGACTAAAAGGGACTTTAAAGGGGCAATAGACAAGTACAAAGCTAGGCTGGTTGCAAAGGGGTACACACAATAAGAGGGCATTGATTATATAGAAACTTTCTCACCAGTATCCACTAAAGACTCATTCAGAGTAATACTAAAGACTCATTCAGAGTAATCATGGCGTTGGTCACACATTTTGACCTGCACCTTCACCACATGGATGTCAAAACTGCATTCCTAAATGGACATTTGAAGGAAGAAATTTACATGCAGCAGCCTGAGGGTTTTGTTCAAAAGGGACAGGAAAACATGGTCTGCAAATTGAACAAATCACTATATGGCTTAAAACAAGCTTCTAGACAGTGGTACATGAGATTTGATGAAGTTATTAAAACATATGGTTTCACAGAAAATGTCCTAGATTCATGCATATATGTCAAGATCAGTGGGAGGCACTATGTTTTACTTGTACTCTATGTGGATGACATTCTCCTAGCAAGCACTAATCTCATATTGTTACATGATGTTAAGGTCTTCCTATCTAAGCATTTTGAAATGACTGATTTGGGAGAGGCATCTTATGTTCTTAGAATAGAAATTAGTTGAGATAGGAAAAGAGGCTTATTAGGACTTTCACAAAAGGGTTGCATTGAGAAAATACTCAAAAGGTTCAATATGATGGACTGTGCAGGGGGTGATGTGCCTATTAATAAAGGAGATAAGTTCAGCCGTGAACAAGCGCCAAAAACATATCAAGAGAAGTTAGAGATGGCAGATAAGCCTTATGCTTCATTGGTTGGCAGCCTTATGTATGCTCAAGTCTGCATAAGGCCTGATCTAGCTTTTCCTTTAAGTATGTTAGGGAGGTTTCAATCAAATCCAGGATAGGCTCATTGGGTTGCAGGGAAGAAAACCATGAGATACTTGCAGAGGACAAAGGATTTCAAGATAGTTTACAAAAGAAATGAGAGCTTAGAATTGGTTGGCTATGCAGATGCTAATTTTGCAGGTTGTGTAGATGACTTAAAGTCTACTTCAGGTTTTGTTTTTCTATTTGGAGGAGTTGTAGTTTCTTGGAAAAGTGTTAAGCAGTCTATTGTGACCACCTCAACTATGCAGGCAGAGTTCATAGCTTGTTATGAAGCAACATGTCAGGCTATTTGGCTGAAGAATTTTCTAACTAGCCTGAAATTTTTGAGAACAATTGAGAAGCCTATTCAGATTTGGAATGATAATAACTCAGCTGTATTGTTTGCAAAAGGAAACAAAAGGTCAATCGGAGGGAAGCCTCTATCGCTAAAGTTCTTATCAATGAAAGAAAAGATCAGTGAAGGAAGCATTGCCATGGATCATATTAATACAGAGTCTAATCTAGCAGATCCATTCAATAAAGGGCTACCAAATAATGTTTTCAAGAGGCATGTAACTAGTATGGGGGTTTTGATTCATAAAAACAGTGGGAGCAGAATGAACGTAGCGGGAATTTGCAGTTTTGTCGTCCGATCTCTGATTGAGGTGGATGATACCTTTCTAAAAAGGGCACAAAGCCAGGAATCAAATTCACGGCTTTGCCCAGTGACACATGGTGTTTTTTGGCCATCTGAGGTCGTTTAGCCTTCCAAAAACGCATTTAAAGAGTTGAAAGTATTAATTTTGATGTTGTTTTTTGCTTATTTTGTTTGGTCAATTTGTTCTGTATAAACTGTTTTGTTATTTAAATGTAATTAACAGTGAATGATTTGTTGCTAGCTTAAGGTTAACTGTTAAAGTATTGCATTCATAACAATGATGTCTTTTACCTAGAGTAAAAGAAAGGATCTTGGACAATCCTATAAGTCAGACTAAAAGAATGATCATAGCAGTTATGTCAATTTGGTTAGCTGTGATTGTTCTATGATTTCAATCTTAATGGCAGCCCTATGTGACATTGGATTTGATAACTATAGTTGTAAAGACTTCATGGAAGTTTCTTTGCTCAGTCTTGATAACTCATTATCATTTTCACTGTTGACAAGTGGCTTGATGAGGAAACAAAATTGAACTGTATTCCACAAGGCCTTATAGTAATTGACATTGTGCTTTAGTGATTATTTGACCAAGTGGGAGAATGTAAGATTTGCATTCTAATACAAACTCTAAGATGGTCTTCTAATGACTTAAGGATAACTAGTCTAATGTCAATTAGGATTACATGGATCGATTTAATTTTAAGGCTTGATATATAACTGCTTCAGATAAATACAAGTGCTTAAGATTTCCTAACTCTAAATGGATTGAGATACCTAATCCTTTTGGTTAAAGGAGTTTAAGCAATCCATGATGAGGAGGATTCTTAAACTATGCATATAAAAGGGAGGTCCCTATGCTAACGGCAAATACACTCTCAAATTATTCTACCCCATCAAGAAGAGATTCAAGAACCGGATAGCATAGAGAAACTACCCTACTGCAAATCTGCCTAAAACCAATAAACCAGTCAAGAATACAATTGCAGAGTTCCAGTTTCCTTCCATAGCAAGAAATCAAGTTCTTATGCAGTAATTATCATAATGTCAGATCAAGGTATGTGTTTTGAGTATATAAACCTATTAAAGTCTAATAGAGTCATGGTGCGTTAGCACAATACAACATTGTATTGCTGATAACATTATCAATAATTTTATGGATGAGGATTCTGCACCTACTCTGTGGGAGAAGTTGGAGTAGCTCTATATTGCTAAGAGCCTAACCAACAAGTTACATTTGAAGCGGCAAAAGTACAAGCTGAAGATGGAGGAAGGTGGGAATCTAATGGACCACATGAACGTGTTCAACGGATGCATGGATCAACTGCGAAAAGTTGATGTTAAGACTGAGGAAGAAGATAAGGCATTTTTCCTTCTTTCCTCTCTTCCCAATAGTATGAAAATCTTGTTACAACTTTGTTGTATGGTAAAGATATAATGAGCTTGGAACATGTGCATGCATTATTGGTGTCGCATGATATATAGAAGAAATCATCTACTAGTGATGGTGGGCACGAGTCTACGTTAGCAATTTAAGGAAGGAATTGCTGAAGGACATTTGATGATAGATTTGAGAGAGACAACAGGTTTAGATCTAGTTCCAAAGGAAGGGGTGTGCAGTGCTACAGATGTAAATAATTCAGTCATATCAAACGTTTTTGTCCTTTGAATAAAAATAAGAAAAAAAGATGAAGGTGGTTAAAGTGTTAATTCTTTTATAGCAGAAGAAGATTTCGGATTTGTCCTCATGGTATTCGAAGGTAAAAACACTTCTCCTAGTGATGCTTGGATTTTAGATTCTGGTTGTACTATGGATGTTTCCTCCAAGAAATATTATTTTGACACATTCCATGAATGTAAGGATGGTAACCTTTTTATGGGTGATGGATATTCTTGCAAAGTTGAGGATTTGAAACTGTCAAAATAGTGATGTATAATGGAGTGGTTCGCACAATAGGTGATGTGGCATATGTACCAAAGGTGAGAAAGAATCTAATATCTCTTGGAAGATTGAACTCTTTGGGATGCAAATACTTTGTTGCAGGTGGAGCCATGAAAATCACGCATGGTGGATTGGTCCTAATGAAAGGGAGGAAGTGTGGTGGTTCGTATTGTCTGGATGGTAGTACCATGAAGATCTTGATGGGTTATTGCTGGAAACGGGAAGTGTTGACAAGTGTTCATGGTAGAGACAATTGTGAGGGGATAAAGCTTGTTGGTGGAGACAAGGGTGCATCGAGACCTTCCTCTGAAGCTAACTAGCGGAGTTGGCTTGATGCCGCTACACATGTTTATTGGTCGTGTAACATGAATCAGGATTGGACCAAATTTGTTGATTTATGTGATGTGTAGCTGGTGTGTTTTGTGAAGGCCAATGGTTTAATTATTCTTAGTGATGCTCCGAGTTTTTCATGGTATTTTCACCAAGGTGGAGATTGTTAAAATTGGTGAAAATATTATGGTAATTGGACCCACATAAATATGGTGTTCCAATCTTTGACTTTTGGTATAGCTAATAGGCAGTGCATCAAGTGGTAGTTTCATGCAATGATGGCTTTGGTAAAAGTTGTGTGGAGGTAAAGTCTTCAAATTGAAGAAAGCTTGTTGCAAACACTTCTCCCTAGCTTCGTGCCCACTCAAGGCTTCTATATAAATAGAAGTGTAGCTTGTTTTGTGTTGGTTGCATTCCGTGAGAAAGTTAGAGAGCACAGAGAGAGTGAAAATTTGGGAGAAATATGTGGGTGAGAGATAGAGTTCTTGGTAAACATTGTGAGTGGGTGTACTATGAGAATGTGAAGGTAAAAAGTTCCACATTGGAAAGTTGAGAAACCTAGCAAGGGCTTATAAGGAGTTGAGCTACTCCCCCCATTGCCAATTAGTTTTGGGGTGGAACCTTAACTTCCTTCATAGTATCAGAGCAGGTTAGCCCGCGTGTGAAAGCTCAACGGCCACACGTGCTCCACGTCACCCAAAATGTGTTCTCCACGTGTTAGGCTTGAAAACTCGTCACACATGCGGGGGCATGTGAGAATGTGAAAGTAAAAAGTCCCACATTGGAAAGTTAAGAAACCTAGCAAGGGCTTATAAGGCGTTGAGCTACTCCTCCCATTGCCAATTGGTTTTGAGGTGGAACCTCAGCTTCCTTCATTGGGTTACGGGAGTTACCATAGTTAAGGGTCTTCAATGACAATACATTAGTGTTTCAGCTGTTATGTTATTATTAGCCTTTATTAGGATATAATGGGCTTTCTGTTTCATTGTAACCACTAGGAAGATATCTTATAGTTTGTGTATAAATATTGGTTGTAGTATCTCAAATATAATAATCGAATATACAGTTTCTACATAGTATCAGAGTTAATGGCTAATGCCAATTAGCGATCCTTCATTTGCCAACATTGAGAGTCGTTGGCTCTCCTCGCCCGAAAGGGTGTTTGCTTCTGTATAGTTCTCCATCTTCTCCTCCCTTCTATAATCAGTAATTGTTTTTATTTCTCTCTACCTCTGCCATTTCCTTTTATTTTTCAACGCTCCCTGTCAAGCTCTCTGCTCATTGATGAGCCTTTATCTTTCACTCTCTTCGTGTCTAGCTCTCTGTTGAAGATTGAGCCATGCATTTCTCCATGTAATGCTGTCTGATTGAGCCATTTCTCCTTCTTATGCTCTCTATTGAAGATTGAGCCTTCTCCCCCTTGTCAGTTGTCATCGCTCGCAAAGCCTTATCCTAGCCGACCTTTGTCTCTGTCCTGCTGTGCTTCACTGTCGTTAGTCCCTTTGCACAACCGTCGTCCTCATGTGCTCTATCCTCTCTCTCTCTCTCTCTCTCTCTCTCTCTCTCTCCAGGATCTCATTCCTTTTTTTTCTCTATCAAAACTCCTTTTGAACTCTCTCTTTTTCTCTGGTTATATCAAGACTCCCTTTCTTTCTCTTTGTTGTCATGAGCCCCCCCATTTTTCCAATCTACACGCATGCTTCCCCTTCATTCCCTTAAGCTTAATCTCTCTCTCTCTCCTGCCCAAACACTCGTGCTCCTCACCTTAATGCTTCCCTTCCTTTATTTTGTTTTTATTTTTTTTCATTAGAAGCCCATATCTAAAATTAAATAAATAAATAAATAATAAAAAACTTCCTTTCCTTTGACTTTTCCTAGTCTGCAATTGCGGTTTCTCTCTCTCATGTATTTCTGATGGTTTCTCTATCTGGTGTCCATACTTTCCCCTTGTTTGTTGATGTTGCCTCTCATCGCTCACCGAGCCGTCTCTCTTTCCTCCGTGAGCCTCGTCAACGCTCGCCGAGCCTTCTCTACCGTGCTACATTGCTAGTGTTCCCTTTGCACAGCCCCTGTTTCTTCCTCTGTGTTGCCGAGTTGGTATCGGCCACTCAAGCCCTATCACTGTGTTGCTGCCTTGGTATCAGCCTCTCATGCTTTATCTATGCTCAACTTGTGTTCTCCTCCCCTCTTAAGCCCAATCTCTTTCTTTGATTTTACTTTTGGTCTCTGTCTTCTTAAATGCTCTCTTGCCCTGCCTTTCTCCTTCTTTGTTTACAAGGGTATTGTCTTCTTTTCTTTATAATTCTTTTATGTTACTCGGGTATTCTATTCTCTTCTTTTCAATTGTGTTGTCTCTCTCCCTGTCATGGGTTGTCTTTGGCATCTTGAGTTTTCATTCCTTTTTATAGGTTGTCTCTTGCATCTTGTTCTCTCTTCCTCTCTTGACTACTTTCTCCTTTTGATGGGTGTTACCTTTTGTCCTCTCTTTCTTTCTCTCCTTTTTCCGTCTTTATTTTGAAAGGATTTTAACTCTATGTGTTTTCCCCACACTATCTTTTCCTTTCTCTGTGTCACTTGGTTTCCTATTTTATTTCTTATTTTTGTTTTTTTGGGTCAATTATCCCTCTTTATTTTAATCTATATGGGCCTTTATCCTCTTGTGATAATCTTCTCTTTATTATTTCTCTATTCCCCCGTGGTTTCTTCCCCATACCTTATTGTCTCTATGGTGCTTTGAAATTCAAACTTGCCCATGCTATCGTTTTCTTTTCTCTGTGTCCCAGGTTGGTTTCACCTCCTATCCTCTACTATTGTGCTGCATCCTCTCTTTATTCCATTCAAATATTCATTCTTTTCTCTCTGCACGCATCCTTTTCTGCTTTCCATGTGATGAATTTTCCTTTGTTTCCATTCCTCATCTTTATTATATTCCTTCTTTTCACGTCTTATTTCCAAACTTGTCACCTCTCCGGAGTCAAGTTTGCGGGGGAGTGTTAGGGGGTTACGGGAGTTACCATAGTTAAGGGTCTTCAATGACAATACATTAGTGTTTTAGCTGTTATGTTGTTATTAGCCTTTATTAGAATATAATGGGCTTTCCGTTTCATTGTAACCACTAGGAAGATATCTTATAGTTTGTGTATAAATATTGGTTGTAATATCTCAAATATAATAATTGAATATACAGTTTCTACATGTACAAGGGTTTCGGGTTTGGGTTATGTTGATTTAACTCAAGTGTGTTAGTACGAAATTTGTATTGTCATTTCCTAGACTTGTTTACTGGATGTTTTGGCACAACTCATTCAACCCCATACATCCGAGGCATGACTTGACCGATATGAGAAACTTGACTTCAGGTAAATCATGACATAATCATGCATTCATTATAGGATTCCTAGTTGGAGTTTTTTTCACTCAAAGTATTTTTATCTTAATCTTATTTTTAATAGGATTAGATTTTATCTCTTGAGATTACTTTCCTAGTTGGACTCTAATTTGATTTAAGTTAAAATACTATTTTTCATCCTTGACTTGAAAAGGACATTTCATTGATACCTATTTGATCTCTTTGATAAAGATTGTTATCTTGAATAACAATCCTTGCATAAGTTGACGAATTATATAGTATTAGTGGTCTCAATGGTTTTGAAGTTCTTCATTTTGTGCCCATATTGATTCACAACAAATAGTCATAGTTGAATAGCTTAATTGGGTGTTCATATTGCATCAGGTTAGAAGTCTTAGTTGAATGGGTCTTATAGTTGCATTGGAAGTGTAGTGACGTGGGGTTTCTCTCCATGTAGAGAAACTGGCTTTGAATAAAAAGGATTGTTGTTCCTTTTCATGATGAGCTTTTTTCAACGCATGAGTTTTTGAATATATTGAATCTGTTTTTGTGAAAGCTGTAGTTCTTATTTTTCTTAGATAAATCATCAAGTGTTCCTTGTCTACTTTGTGATTTATCAAATCCTTTCATCATTCATATTGCATTCATATGCACGTCGGTGACTCATACGGTTGAGGGCACCAAGACCGTGGTGGCGGTTTTCCTCCGGTGAGCTTGAAGCAATCGTGGCCAGTATTGTGTTCAACATAAGGAGTGTCGAAGATCATCCCGTGACGAAGTTGAGTTACGAAGAAGTCGGTAAACATTATCTAGAATGTGTCTAGGATAAGTGTGTGAGTACTTCTTGTAATCATCGTTCTATAGTGGATTTGTATTGGACTGAGGAGTCCCGTGGATTTTCCCCATAGGTGGGGTTTTACCACGTAAAATAATTCTCTGCGTGTTCTTTTATTTTATGCCCAGCACGTTACAGGATTGATAAGCCATATCAATCCTGCTACCGAAGTTTATTTTTATTTATTTGATTAGAATCTTAAATTGGCCTATTCACCCTCCTCTAGGCATTTTGAGTCATCCTGCAGGTATTTTCAATTGGCATCAGAGCAGGTTGCTGGACATACTCAGCAAGATCTAACATACCTTAGGATGGATCGTGCCTCGGGCTCAATTGCACATCCACCATATTTCGATGGCAACAACTATGGCGCTTGGAAGGCCAAAATGAAGTCGTTTCTTTGGTCCTTAGATGAACGTGTATGGAGCACAGTGGTTCATGGATTTCCTAAACCCACAAAGACGATCGGAAAAGGAGATGAAGAAACCACAGTCCTCAAAACTAGAGAAGAGTGGACCACTGCAGAAGTCACACACAGCACTAATAATCAAAAGGGTTAAATGCTTTATTTACTGCTGTCTCTTCCGATCAATTTGAATATATATGTGCTTGTGATACTTCTAAGGAAGCTTGGGATATTTTGCAGGTTACTCATGAAGGAGCAGATCTGTCAAGGGAGCCAAGCTTCAAATGCACACTTTGACAGTTTGAGACACTTATGATGGATGAGAATGAAACTTTTTCTGAATTTTATGCTAAACTTTGTGTAATTGTGAGCGCTTGTTCAGGTTTAGGTGAAAAAATTCCAGAAGATAGAGTTGTGAAAAGATTTTGAGATCCTTGCCTCAACGGTTTCAACCAAAGATCACGGCTATTGAAGAGATCCGTGATTTGAACACCTTGAAAGTTCAAGAACTCATAGGGTCCATACAAACCTATGAGATGAAACATCTACCTCTTAAAAAGAGCAAAAATGTTGCGTTCAAGGTTGTGAATGAAGAAGATGATGAGCATTCAAATGAAGATTGCAGTGATGAGGAATTAACGATTCTCACAAGACGATTCATGAACTTTCTCAAGAATCAGGATCCACAGTCGAGATTCAAAAGGTATAAATTCTAAAAATAGGTTTGTTAACTATCTGATGGTGGATCTAAATTTCGCATGAGTTAAATGAACGAAAGAATCCAAGAGAAAAGGTCAAATGTTTCGAATGTGAAGGCTATGGACACATATCTTCGGAATGTGCCAACACCTTAAAGAAACAAAAGGATGGCAAGAATAAGGCAATGCATACTACTTGGAGTGATAGTGAATCGGAATGCGAGAATGATGAAAAGACGGTTGCACTTATAACCACAGTTAGCTTGGATGAATCACGTGAGGATGATGATTGTAAAGGTATAAATATTGAGTTTATCATGAACAAATATGATGATTTGTTGGCTGCATCTCAGAAGCTCAGTAAACAAAATAGTGAGCTCGTCAAAGAAGTTGCTGTGCTGAAGCTGGAAAATTGCAGGATTGCAAACGAGTTTCAATCCCCTGATGCAGATTCCGAAAAGGTAAGTGCAGGTATGAACGAAAAATTGATGTTTTTGCAGAAAAAATTGACTGATCATAATAAATTAATTGCTTCTCTAACTTCTGACAACAAAGCCCTTGAACTTGAACTTAAAAATTCAAAAGAAAGGATTGTTTCTTTAACCATTGGTGCAGAAAAAATTGACAAGATGATTAGCATGGGACGAAGAGATGGTGACAAACGAGGCTTGGGATTTGAACCAAGTAATAAGTCTTCCGCTGTGTCTAAAACAAAGTTTGTCAAATCCACTTCACCTATTGAACCTTCTGCCTCTCATGAAGTCAAGAAATTTATTCCAATTTGTCACTTTTGTGGAACTCGTGGGCACATAAGACCGAGATGCAATAAGCTTCGAAACGAATTTGTTCGTTCAAATTCTCATGGCATGGGTGGAAAAGTAAGTATCCAACATAAGATTTCAAATCTTATGAAAGAGGTAAACCGCTTATCCAAACTATCTTCTTTTCATTGTTTGCCGTCAACTAAGACAAAGTTAGTTTGGAGGAAAAGGAAAATCATAATTGTATGTCTTCCTCCACTAATGTTGTGCATGAACCCGTTGCTTTAGAAAGTTTGGATCTTAAATGTATTGCTGCAAAACCCTTGGATAATCTTGATTTGACACTCTTAGAAAGTCTTTAGGTATATGTGCTCTAGATTAATTTGGAGTCTATTGCATGCCAAAGCCTCTTTCATGTTTTATGATATTTCAATTAATTTCTGTGTTTATAAATCTGTCCAGCTCGTGCAAGGATTGTTAAGGTGTATCAATCCTGTAATGTCAACGTATTTGTTGATCTTAGATTGGGCTCTGACATTGCACTATATTAAGAACTTACACTCTCAGCTTCACACAAAGGTTTCCATTGTCTTGGTGCATTATAAACTGCATTAAATGATCTATCCATCTATTTATTTTTATTTTGCACACCACACTCTTTTCCTTGAAGTCCTTTGAATATCTCTTATCATGCACTTGTCTCTCTTTGGATTGCCATAACACTACTGTGCGTAAGTTCTTGATCTGTTTATAAAAATAAAAATAAAATAATAATTTTAAAAAAAAAAGGGTGTCAACCACTCATTGCTCAGTAACCGGGCCTCTTGTCTAACCAACGTCGAGGTTCGAGTCAACAGGTTGTGATGGTTTGCTATCCTTGCTTATCTTTGGAGCCTTCATGATTCGGATCAGTATTTCCCCAGGGGTGCTTCATCACCCAGTTGCCTCCAGTCATCCGGACGTAAGCACACTGATTGACCATCCGTTACATGGATCATGTCGAAAGCTAGATAAAGTGAGCCACTAAATTCGTATTAAAAAATATATATATAAATTGATCTTCTTATACTTACTATGCACTTAGTGTTTGTGCAATCTTTGGTGGGATTCGTCTTGTGTGGACATATTTTTTGTGCTTAATTGAAAAAGAGTTCATTTAACACATTTGCTCCTTGATGGTAGACTCATTTGATGCCTTTTTATCTTTCACCATGTGTGGTATGCCTCTACTGTTCTCTGTGAGTTTGTGAGTCTCGTGTGCTGTCGTGTGTTTGTCCCTTACATGCTTTGCTTCACATGCGTTCAAGACAACAAAGGGTTTGTTGCTTCTTTCATTCTTTACTCACAAACTTGGCATGTTTATGAATGGAAAATAATTATATTTTCAAGAGAACTTTGGGTCTGCATCTACAGTATGTTTTATGTCTTGATTGTTTTGAGCTTTCTATCTTGAGTGTATTGCTTTTGTTTTTGTATGTTTTGGTTCTTAACAACTTCTCATTATTCTTTTTAGTTCTCTATTTTCCTGTCGCTTATCCCAAAACAAAAAAACAAAACAAAAAAACAAAAAAAAAAAAAAATTCTGTTTGTTTTCAAGATAAAGCCTCTTACATGCTTTATTGGTTATTCTCTATGTCTTTATATGTTGGGAATGCAATCTGATTTTTTTCCTTTCCCTCTTATATTTGCTCCATTATGTTCATTCTTTGCCCTTTGGATTTCCTGACAAAAAGGGGGAGAGATTGTGTTATGGAATTAAGGGGAAGAGATTGTGTTATGAAATTAAGGGGGAGTTGTGTTGTAATTCTGCTTTGAATTACATTTCTTCTCCCACATGCTTCACTGGTTTTGTTGTTTCATCATGTGCAGGGATTCAGGGCTTCAAGCTTAGAATAAGAATTCATTTGTTAAATCCCATGTAATTTCTTTTGAGTTGTAATAGGTGTTTTGTCTAGGAAATGCCAAAGGGGGAGATTGTTAGTACGAAATTTGTATTGTCATTTCCTAGACTTGTTTACTGGATGTTTTGGCACAACTCATTCAACCCCATACATCCGAGGCATGACTTGACCGATATGAGAAACTTGACTTCAGGTAAATCATGACATAATCATGCATTCATTATAGGATTCCTAGTTGGAGTTTTTTTCACTCAAAGTATTTTTATCTTAATCTTATTTTTAATAGGATTAGATTTTATCTCTTGAGATTACTTTCCTAGTTGGACTCTATTTTGAT
This sequence comes from Prunus mume, assembly GCF_029339155.1. Taxonomy (NCBI): domain Eukaryota; kingdom Viridiplantae; phylum Streptophyta; class Magnoliopsida; order Rosales; family Rosaceae; genus Prunus; species Prunus mume. Next base: position 23,252,059 of record NC_142705.1, read on the forward strand.
TTAAGTTAAAATACTATTTTTCATCCTTGACTTGAAAAGGACATTTCATTGATACCTATTTGATCTCTTTGATAAAGATTGTTATCTTGAATAACAATCCTTGCATAAGTTGACGAATTATATAGTATTAGTGGTCTCAATGGTTTTTGAAGTTCTTCATTTTGTGCCCATATTGATTCACAACAAATAGTCATAGTTGAATAGCTTAATTGGGTGTTCATATTGCATCAGGTTAGAAGTCTTAGTTGAATGGGTCTTATAGTTGCATTGGAAGTGTAGTGACGTGGGGTTTCTCTCCATGTAGAGAAACGGCTTTGAATAAAAAGGATTGTTGTTCCTTTTCATGATGAGCTTTTTTCAACGCATGAGTTTTTGAATATATTGAATCTGTTTTTGTGAAAGCTGTAGTTCTTATTTTTCTTAGATAAATCATCAAGTGTTCCTTGTCTACTTTGTGATTTATCAAATCCTTTCATCATTCATATTGCATTCATATGCACGTCGGTGACTCATACGGTTGAGGGCACCAAGACCGTGGTGGCGGTTTTCCTCCGGTGAGCTTGAAGCAATCGTGGCCAGTATTGCGTTCAACATAAGGAGTGTCGAAGATCATCCCGTGATGAAGTTGAGTTACGAAGAAGTCGGTAAACATTATCTAGAATGTGTCTAGGATAAGTGTGTGAGTACTTCTTGTAATCATCGTTCTATAGTGGATTTGTATTGGACTGAGGAGTCCCGTGGATTTTCCCCATAGGTGGGGTTTTACCACGTAAAATAATTCTCTGCGTGTTCTTTTATTTTATGCCCAAGACGTTACAGGATTGATAAGCCATATCAATCCTGCTACCGAAGTTTATTTTTATTTATTTGATTAGAATCTTAAATTGGCCTATTCACCCTCCTCTAGGCATTTTGAGTCATCCTGCAGGTATTTTCAAAGTGTATCTTATACTGTTAGTATTCTCATAGTGAAGTACTCTATTCGGGGATGTAGGCATGATTTTGCCAAACCTTGTCAATCTCTTGTGCACTATTTTTATTTCTTATTTATATTATTCCCATCCAAGTGTAGTTTATATTATGGTGTGGTTAATTATGAATTTCACAGTAAAAAAGCACAACACAAGTTATACAACGTGGCGTGTATCTCGTACTACATTATAACTACTCGCAAGTAGGGCCAATTTCATCATCATCTCCCCAATTTGGGGCAAAATTAGGCAAAGCAAAAGCCACATTCAACACGTGGGCTCCAGTTTGCCAGATACGTTGCCAAATTTGATTGGCTCAATTGTGCAAATTTATCAAAATATTCACGTAACGTCATCAAAATTAATAGATTTTTGGATGAAGTTGAGGGTAGGTAATAAAATGGTTGGTCAGGTAGGAGAGTAAAATGGATCACTTAGTTTCAAAGGGACTACAGTAAATAATGAAATAAAACTTCCAATAAACCGCGTCAGAAGTGTGATATTTGTCAAGTCGCAGCTGTCGCAAGTGTTGGAGAATTAAGAACCGACGTGGAAGGGAGGGAGTTGAAGACAACCATGGATACGTACGCAAAGGTTTATGGTCCGTCCGTGTAAAATTTCGGTCCTTTCCGTGTTGACGAATAGACTGACAGGTGGCTACCTGTGAAGTAATCAATGCCCAAACAGCCTTCATTCGTAATAGGCTATATATACATACAGAACAAATAGTCACACCACTTTTCACACTCTAAGCTAACCTGCAAAACCACAGGCTCTCTCGCTCTCTCTCTCACGCTGTAACATACAAACACAACACAGCAATCTGTATCGGGTTCTTCTTTTCCTTTGAGGAAACACAAATTAAGGTACACACAGAATTGGAGTTGTTGCCAATTTTTCTTGCAAATCACTATAGGTCTATCTGCTGCTACTTTGTCTTTGGAATTGTGAATGAGAAATGAAGTTTTGTTGTTGTTGCTTTTACTTGATGCGAGGCAGAAGCTTTGCCTATATTTTTGTATTCATCTTGGTTTGTTTACTTACTGGTTTCACAATGTAAGCACACAATTAGATAGTTGAGTAAGTACAGATCCTTAATTCCTGACTATTCAAGTGCACTGTCTCTCTCTTGAATCTGTAAATGGCTTCTTTTTCTTCTTCTTTCTTTTATCAGTTTAGTTTGATTTTATCAAATTATTTACTTACTTTGTATAGTGGGAATGTAGAGGAAAAGTTATAAAATACTTTACGTATTCTGTACTCAAACCGTTGTTTAGAAAAATATATAGCAGTGAAGGACCAAAAAGGTTTCCTTCAGTCAAGTTTCAGGTGATCAAAATGTGTTTTGTGTTGAAAATAAAAAATAAAAGTCAATTTGGAAGAAACCCCCTAATGTTTAAAGAAAATCAACTGAAATTAATCTCTCCAAGCCATACATACGACTGTCATCGAATACGGCTTTCCACGGGATTCTAATGCTTTTGCTAAGATATTTTGTAGACTAGACAAGCCTCAAAATTCCTGCTTGTAGCAAACTTGGATAGAGTGATAGTTTTTCCTCAGAACCAATCATATCATAGTAGATGAAAGAATCCCCTTTTATCTGGGGAGCGCCTTACTTTTACTTTCAGGAACTAGTGTGTGCAACAAAGCAGAATGTAATGAGGTCTATGGTCTATAATCCAATCTTGCAGTCCTACCGAATTTCACATCTTTGAAATTTTTCATTGCTTGAGATCCATCCTCCATACCTTTTCAAGTTGTCAGTTTTGCACACCAAAATTGATAGTCAGTCTATAGTAATATTCTAGGAACTATATACTAAAAACTGCATATTTTGAAGCTTAAATATTTATTTTAATTAGTACATGTGTATAGCCTCTTTGTCTCGTTTTTGCTTGCCACAAAAGATATGCATAACCTTTTCCCACATCCATAAGCTCTTTGGAAGGCTCTTTGGGTCGATTTTTCATGAGGATTGAAGAAAGGAATATAAGTTTCATTAGCTTGCATTTTTATAGTAAAACATGTAGATGAAATAATTGTAATCTTCTAATTGTTTAAGCATTGGCTGTGATGTGCTGACTACAGAGCTCTAAACCTAAACAATTTATTCTTATTTAGGCAAACACAATGGCTTTTCTTGTTCTTGTTAATTATGAGATTTTATAATTCACCAAGTATTAGGATTTTCATATTCTACTGCATTTGTTCTCAGATTACTCGTCTTACATTTACATTTGTTTTGGGTAATCTCAGGTCCAGAGGAAACAGTTTTACGTTTAAAATTTTAGGATATAATCTGGAGATGGAAGACAAAATTGAACATACAGGGGAAGAAAGGGTTGAAAAGGAAGAATCCCATGTAGTGATCAAGACCAAGGATGCACAACCAGGTGACTTAAAGAAGGAGAAGGCTGAGGTGGAACTTGAATTAAAGACCAAGTCAGTGGTAAAAGAGAAGCCAAAATATAAAAAGGATGAGGAGAAATCAAAGAAGAAGGAGAAAGACATAACCAAGAAGGAAAAGAAGAAAGAAAACAACAGTGGCAAAGAGAAGGACGAGGAAGAGAAAGAGAGCAAGGGGGATAAAAAGAAGGACAAGGAAGAGAAGAAGAAGAAAAAGGAGAAGAACAAAGATATTATAGGCTCAGAAGATAAAGAAGATGATAGAGAGGGGGAAGAAAAAGATAAAAAGAAGAAAAATAAAAAAGAGAAGAAGGAAAAGGGTAAAGATTTAGACGAAGGGGAAGAAGAGATTGAAGGCAAGGATGATTATAAACACAAAGAGAAAGATATGGATGAAAAAGAGTCGAAGAAGGATAAGGTCAAGGTGAAAGAAGATGAAGAGAAAAGGAAGGACACAGATAAAAAAGAGGATGTGGATAATGTGGATGAGGAAAAAGAAGGGAATAAGAAGAAGAAGAAAGAGAAGAAAGGGAAGGGACATGAGAATGATGATGATGGAACAGAGAAGAAAAATGATGAGGAAAAGGTTGATAACATTAAAAAAGAAGGGGAGAAGAAGAAAGATGTGGAGGACAAAAAGAAGAAACACAAGGGTGATGATGATGAGAAGGAGAAGAAAAAGGATGAGGAAAAAGACGATGACAACAAAAAAGAAGGGAAGAAGCAGAAAGATGTGGAGGAGAAAAAAAAGAAACACAAGGGTGATGATGATGAGAAGGAGAAGAAAAAGGATGAGGAAAAAGACAATGACAGCAAAAAAGAAGGGAAGAAGAAGAAAGACAAAGATGATAAAAAGAAGAAACACAAGGGTGATGATGATGGGAATGAGAAGAAGAAGGACGAGAAAAAAGAAGAGAAAATAGACAAGAAGGAGAGAAAGGAGAAACACAATAATGTAGAGGATGAGGAAAAGACCAAGGTTGAAGTTACTTCTAGGGAGATTGAAATAGAAGAACATGTCAAGGAATCAGAGGGTGAAATGGAGGAACACAGCCAGAAAGATGAAGTAAAGGAAGGTAAAGAGAAGAAAGACAAAGATAAAAAGGAGAAGGGCGAGAAGAAAAGAAAAGTTGATAAGAAGGACAAGTCCAAGGATGTTGGAAAGTTGAAACAGAAGCTAGAGAAGATTAATGGCAAAATAGAAGCCCTTCGTGAAACAAAATTAGACATCACGAGGCAGATAAAAGAAGCTGAAGGTGAAAGTCTCACTCTTGCTGAGAAGCCCACAGATGCGGCACTGGTGGCCACTGATGCAGTATAAAACCTCTGTGGTAGTGCATTTCATCTCTCCATGTCCATACTTTGCAATCTATGTTTTATTTATATGTTGTGTGAATAAAGGGTGTTAATAGTAATGAATAAAACTAATCTGAAACAAAGTTAGACATCATGAGGTAGATAAAAGAAGCTGAAGGTGAAAGTCTCACTCTTGCTGAGAAGCCCACAGATGCGGCACTGGCGGCTACTGATGCAGCATAAAACCTCTGTGGTAGTGCATTTCAGCTCTCCGTGGTCCATGCTTTGCAATCTATGTTTTATCTATATGTTGTGTGAATAAAGCGTGTAAACAGTAATGAATAAAACTAATCTGTTATGTTTTATTTACATGTGGAAGCTAATGTTTGTATGAAACTAAGATTACAACAACCTCCCATTCTGGTGAGTGTTTGTTAGGGTACTGCAAATAATGGTAAGCTGTAGCAAGCAAGTTTGCATGAGTAACAATTAACAACAATGCGATGACAGATACGTGGTTTAAGTTACTGCGAGTTTTGGTTTGTTTAAACAATTATTTAGGACTCTCTCGGAACTTCCTTTATGAAATTAAAGTTGGATTTAATTTTGTTTCTTCTAAGGAATCATGCAGTTACTCCGATTTGTATTTTTACCTTTTTACATGCGAGTGCTTCAACTTTGTGCTGTTAAAGATAACTAGCTCTAGTTGAAGACGTGCTCGAAATTTTGAGCTGTCAATATTCTTTATTGGGTAAATATTTGTGCAAGTACCAAATATCAACATAGAAGCTCATCCGTAAATTTCCAAAGCTTGATCACTTAACCATGGAGATGCTGCACCACTATTCACTACAAAACAACATAAAGCTTCAAAGTAATTCATGCCCGTGAAAAAGGAGAAACAACCAAGATTCCACTGAAATGCGGCATCCAACTTCAACCGCGTATGAACAAACCATTGTGACTTGCTGTCAAAGCAAAGCTCATTTTGACAGGAAATGAAACCAACAAAAGAATCAATTTCCAATAAAAATTTAACAAAAGATCCGCAGTGAATCATCCAGGTACTTGTCATTTGTTCTCTATATTAAAAAAGAAAGAATAAATATTACACAGGTGGCTTATCTAACATGTAGTCCTATGGTTGAAAAGCTTCAATATGGCTAAAAAGGTGTACAAACTCTGATCAGCTTACCCCAAGTTCATTGATCTTACCCGATCCTCATTTCGCAGTAAGCTACACAAATAACTCCTGTTGTTATAGTAAACCCAAGAATCGACCCAAAGAATATGTTTGAATACCTATACCTCTCCAAATGGCAAAGTTGGAACCGGGAATCAAACCTTAGTATTACTCTACCTCCAAAACTTTTCCATTTCAGAAGAAAATGATGGAAACTGAATGCCGCCTTACAGTAAAAAGAACTTGTATCATATGGAAATCCAATTTTAGTCATTTGGGTCCATTTCATCATCCTGATCAAAGACTAGACTTGTATTAGTTCTGTCACTGTCAATTGATTCTGGTTGCTCAACCAGAGTACTTCCGTACTCTGACAATTCATTGTCCTCCACTTTATCCTCTTCCCCGCCGATTCCAAAGGAACTTCCTGACCATGCTGCATCCACTTGGGGCACTCTTCTTCGCCTCCATGCACACTTCGTCCGTCATTACCTTTTACATGAACTGGAACCTCAGCAGAAGATATTCTACAAGAGCATTCGGGGAGTGGGTGTGAAATGAATACGCCTGGCTTCGACAAAAGGGATTGCCTTATTAGGCCTTCCTCACCCAAGCTTTTCTTAAGATGTTCCTGCACCGAGAGTGTCCAATTATGCTTGGGATGGTATACATTGCCCCTGGTCATGTTGAAAAGCTCTGCTACAACTTTCCTGTTCGAAAAGAGCACATACAAAGTCAAATGAGAATATTTATCACACAAAGTCAAAAAATAAAATTCTTGTTTTTTCTATTACATACAAACAAGAATTATTTGTTAAACAAGAGCTCTTCCTAGAAGTAAAAAGCAGACAATTTTTAACCTTTTGCAACCAATAATCTTATGGAAATGGTTAAACATCAGCACAGGCTCTCTGAAAACTATTATTTTATTAAAGAGAATCAGCTAACTATTCAAGAAAGTAGAAAGTTAATATAGCACTTCAAAGCGGAAGCGAACACGTATATTTCAATATATTGCTTTAATGAGGTCGCACGTATTTCCCAGACCCACACCCCGACAAATATATGTCCATCTGTGTGCATGAATATACACACAATTGAGCACGCAGATATGCCCCATGTAGTACATGATATTGCAAAGGAAAAAACATTTTGTGTTCACCATATTATCCTTTTAAAAAAAACAAAAACAAGAGGTCCAAAACCATGTATGCAAACCAACAACTTTCAATAAATCCTCACAATTACCTATCAAAAAACTAAATAAAGAAGTAAATTCTTCAAATGTACGAATAGAAGTATACTATTAACCAATCACCATCAAACCATTCTTTCCCTTCTCCACCAACCCAAACCCACCACCAGTGGCCTTTTAGGATTCAAATGAACTTAGGGCATTGTAGAATAAATTAAGCTAAATTAACCCAAAATCCTTCATATGCCATTTGAAACATTGACTAAATCAATTTTAATGGGTCATTCACACTTCATGAAATTACTTTCAAGTCCATCTAATCATACCTGTCTGGTCGGTATGTTCTAGAAGAAGCAGTCTCATACAAACGATGTCCCATAACCAAGCTTGAAAAATCCGGCCATCCACTGCCATCGTTACTAAAGCCAGGAAAGAATGTGTCTGCTTCCACGGAGACAATATAGTCAAGAGCATCCCAAATTAGTCTATGTGCTTGCATCCTTAGATCCACAGCTGAAAGGTCTGGTTCGGTGGCAGTCTCAGTAATCCAACCATACCAGCCTTCTTTTTCATGTTGATAGATAGGTCTACCAGGAGGTGGAGGAAGAGGCCGAGGCCTAGGACCAGCCTTCTTCCATTCTTCTTTAAGTTGTGCCGCACTTTTTGCTGGAGGTGGTTGAAAAGGATTTAGAGGAAGAGGTGTTTCAGGTCCAAGTATATCCAACAATTCTTTATTGCTGCACAAAGAAGTGCGATCCACTAAGTTGGGAAACATGGCACGCAAAGGGACCAGAACACGTTGACCCCCAAATGTTTCAGAACCAGCCAAATATACAATTGTTTTAGGAGGATACCCCATTGCACGAAGAAGAATTCCAACCTGTGAAAGTTCCAATAAGAATAAATGAGCTAATGCACCAGCAGAAATTTTACCTTCAAACTTGGTTCATACCTATTTCACAGGGAGCTTTTCTTTCTTTCCCTATTTTTTTTCAGTTCCTAATAGTAATAAGTAAATACCTCCTCATACACCTAAAAGAATCATTCTTTATTCTTTACACATAAGTGACGTCAAATGTAGATTTAGTCAAGTTAACTAAGTAGGCTGATTTATCAATTAATAAGTCCTTACATTGCACTTTATAAGTTATAAGATGATTCATTGATGCACCTTTAGCAAATAAAAGATCACATTATATAGCATGTATACAAAATTGTAATATTTAAATATATATATATCAAATTTATTCTATGTTTCCTTGTAACAAGCTTGCTCACAGACGTATGGAGTTGGGCTTCTCTATTAATCAAGGCAAGAAATACAGGCTTGAGGTTGCTTTCACAATTATACAAAGGAAAATATGCAAGGTTGTTTTCAAGTCGGCCGCGTTATTTATGAACACCCTTGTTTGTTTTCAGTACTATTTACAATGTAGAAAGAAGACAGTGCATTTCATTAGCAAACCCGAACTCTAGTTGTATTTCTTCCCCACACATTTTTTTTCTATTTTTCCTTTTTCTTTTTTTAAATTTATAAAAATAATAATAAAAAAATAAAAAAGGCATTCTGTGAAGGTGATGACCCAATTAGGGCCAGCCAACTAGGTAATCTAGGAATCACAGTGACCAAAATTCACATTTTAAGTGGATATCTTTAAAAAGGATCATTTCTAATTCTTATTCACTGTCTATTCCATCATTTTCCCCTTCGAAAATAAAATTTTTCAAGTAAAAATATTTTTTTTTTTTTTTTTATTTTTTTATAATTATAATAAGATAGGGTTCAATTAACTAGTGCTAAAGTCATTCCATCCTCTATTTTTGTTTTTTGGCCTGCATTCTCTACTTATCAAACATATAACGCAGAACTTTTTGGAAATACAAATTCACTCCAGATATTAGTATTTAAAATTAAGGATGGAATTGATGAAAGGATGCTTGAGGTTCTGCTTTTGCTGAACTCCTGAAATCAATTCCGAATTAGGTGCCTAGAAACTTAAAATCACAATCAGCAAAGAAGTTCACTACTAATATGTAAGAATTCCTATGGGACTGTAAAAAAAATTAAAAAAATCAAGAAAAACCAGGGAAAGGAAACACCACTACACAATACAACAGTGCTTACATAAACATACACTGGATATGAAAGTTAGAACTGAGCTTACCTCTTCAGGCATCAGAGGGCATGAACCATTTTCTCTACGCAAGTGTGAGTCTATGCTTAGTTCCTCATGAACAATGCCCCGTTTAATCATTTGTGCCCTTCGATATTGTATGAGTTCAGTGTGAACATCCTACACAAATTTACCAAGTTAACATGATAACTTTGATAACCATGAAAGTGAATGAATAAGCTGTTTAGATTTTGGAGTTATTTTAAGGTGGAATCACTTTTACCCGCAGGGAGGGGTAGAGGGCTCTGAAACAGAATTTATATTGGAATTAAATCTAACCAAGGAACAAAATACAACAATTTGTTTACCACTAACTTCGACTTCAGAGGCAGAAATATGGAAAGTTTTATACCCGACAGCTTAAGCTGGTAGGACGTGGGACAATAATTATGTTTAAGTTGGAACACCCCCTCACATGTGGACCTCTTTCAATCACTGAAGGCCAACATGTGGAAGCAATTGCAGGGATTTGAACTCCTGCTCTGATACCATGATAAAGTTTATTTACCAGTATTCCCGAAATATTAAGCTATTAGCATGTGGATCAACAATTTTTTTATTTTCTCACAAATATAAAAGATAGACAGGCTTAAACATCGTACCTGAAAAAGTTCAGCGCAACCATGATATGCCAAGGTTTCTCTCAATAAACCAGGATGAAATGCTAGAAAAGGTTGGCCCCATGCACGTAACCTATGGAAATATAGTATAAAACCAACATTGATCAACTGAAGGCAAATAGTTCTTAGAGCAATTCTAGTCTAAGTACTACCCGAAGGATATAACCACACTACCAGATATTTAGTTTTACCCATGCTTTTTGCTTGTTTTTGGAGTCAGTACATAATACTTACTAGAAAGTTCAGGAGATGAGCTGTAAAATTATGCCATGCAAATATCATTATTGGTCAAGCTGCGTTATTAGAACCTTGTGTGTGGTCTTTGGTAGTTTTGATGTAGAAGAGCAAGGGAAGGATTAGATGAATTCGTTCAGGTTAAAAGTATGAGTGGCAGATGGTAGAAAGTTTAGAAATAACCAAAACATAAGAATCACTAGAGTAGAAGTTAGGAATATATGTACTAGTTTAGAACAAGGATGGCAGACTTATATGCTCTATATGAGGTTTGACCATGAGAACTAGTCTCCAGAGAGCATACATGCTTTCTAGAAAATTTTGTTATATCTTCAATATTGAAAATGGGCATAAGTCTCATATCTTATGGTAGCTCCAAAATATGTGTTAGCAGTAGTCATTCTTGAGTTTATAAGGATCTGTATGCCTTGTTCGAAGTGTCTTGAACATACTCTTGGGATAGTGTTCCAACTGAATTCATACCCTCAAACGAATTCAACTTACAGTCAATTTTCTAGCTCCCATTTTCACGATGTCTGACCCGAAGGACATCGTATGATGAGGCAACCATACAATATTTGAAAGCATCTAGAGATCATGATGATGTAGAGAACATCTCCCATGATCAGATCGTTTCTACCAGTAATGGAGGATATAATCAAATGGAGACAGCGACCACCTTAAGCTTGTACTTGGAACGCATAATCAGAGAAGCAACAGCTTAATTCAGATTTCTATGAGGAACACCAAAGTCTTGACTCGCCAGATCCAAATTTTGTTGAACCAGGGAGAACCCCTTTGAAAGTGTATAAGCAAACAAAGAAGAAACTTATTCCTCAGCCCAGTACTGTAAATTGGTGGGATCAAGTTGCAGTAGGACCTAGTATGGCACAGAATAATTTTGCTGATTTTTTTTCAGTAAAAACATAATGTTGAAGAGTCACAAGAAGTCTAGAGGTCCAGATTCTTAAATTAAGTCTAAGAGTCTTATGTACCAGGAAATTTAATTATGTTCATGCTTGTGAATACTATAAGTCATTGGGAGACTAAAATAAGAGGTTAAAATAAAACTTATGACTTCAAGTAATGTGTGGCAGGATAAAGTCATGGGTTACACATCCATATAAAGCATGTAAGTCTGTGGTTTGTTGAATAGTATTTACAGAAAAATCTACTTCTTGTGACTAATTCAAAAATCTAGAGAGGCTAAAAGGCCTTGTTTCACAAATAAGAGAGATTCTAGCTCCTAGTGCGATTCAAGTAGTTTTAAACTTGTTCGTCTAACTTTCTCCTTTATTTTATGATTATTTCTACATTTTCCAGCATCTGCCACTCTTGTTCACTTAAACATGTTCCTTTTCTGAAGTCTTTTAGTCCCAAAAGGAAATACTATACTAATTCGGAACCACGAATGCCAGGAGCCTACAACACTTCTGCCAAAACTTTGAAGGATTATCGTAGAAAGTCTGAATATTTTATATAAAACAAAAGGATTTTAACAAAATTATTATAGAAAATTTCAGGCAGCCTTTGAAGCTCTTTAAGACAATGATGCGTTCACTTTGCCTGTCTAGAAAACCCAGGCATAACCACCAAGGATTATACTTTCAATTTTCATATTTCGTGCATATTTATATCTTATTTGCCAGAAAGCCATACCTAACATGTACTGGTTCAATTCCCTAATCCCATAACCTTATCCCTCCAGTCTAGCCGTTACTATGCGTAATTCCAACCCGCCCATAACCTTCAAATAAAAAATTCATTTTATTGTCTAAGAGCAGTCTGTACCAATCAAGTTCCCTAAACACCTATATCGCTCAATCGATACAAATCTTAGCCAAAAAAAAAGTGGGTTGGTAGATTCATACCTCTCCACCATACGGTGACCAAGAATTTGAATTTCTGGCCTGAATTGAAGTGCATGGAAAGCAACCCTGCATCTAAGCCTTTGAAGCTCTGCCATGCCTGGTGGAAGGATTGACTGAAAAGAGGATTTTATTATTTCAAGAATACTTAAAACTCAATTGTCAAGCATGCAAGCTGAGAATGCAGAAATCGATAAAGCAAAAAAGAAAGGAAAAGACACTGGCTACTGACAACCATATCAATGATCATGAGAGAAAAGAATGGTCTCTCTGGACCAATAGCAAAGCGGAAGAGAAATTTCAATCAGGCCAACAGAGTGTAAAAATGATAGATCATGCCCACATGTATCAACTAATGGAGCTAAGATCCTCATGATGGCACCTTTTCATATAAATTTTTTTATATACTACAGAACACATATTTTAAATGCACCTAGGGTAATACAGAGAATAATCATGTTATTATTGATTATAAACAGTGTAATCATCCAAGGGGCAGCGAAAGTCTAATAAAATAGTGCTAACTAAGTTCCTGAGGCAATTCAAAAATAAATAAACTAAAACTCCTGTGGCCTTCCTGTTCTGTTACTCACCTCATCTTAAAGTAGTGTAGTGGAACATCAACATCAGATCTAGTGTAGTTATAGTAACTGATTTTTTTGGAATTTCTTTTTCTTCACAAAAAATATTCATAGTTGACAGCTCTAGGGCACAAAAGAATACATGGTTATCAACGTTAATAGAACATGTATGCTTCCTCAAGAAGATGACTTTTTTTCAATAGCTAAGTATATTATTAATAATAGTAGAACAATGACTACCTGCAGACATCCACCATCAGCAATAACCAAGCCAATAACCTTGGCTTTCTTTAACTTTGGTAGAACTTCTTTAATATAAAATTTAGGAGAAGCTGAATTCTTGGGTCTAAAAGAAGGGTATTCATTCCTTTTCCTTGCTGCCTTCAAATTGTCTGGCAGGCTCTTCACAATGATTACATCATTTTTAAGAGATGCAATAAACTGCTCCTCGTCGTAGAGATATGTAAAACTCTTGAAACGATGGCTGACAAAGTTAGAGCAAAAAAATGGTAAGAAGAAATGAACTATATGATCTACTATTACAGAAAATTGGCATTTGAAAAAAAACACTAAGCAAGCTAGAATAAGAACCTGATGCCTTTTGAGCGAGTACTTTCTTGAATGTCTGGAATGACAAGAGTAGCATTTAGAAGCCTGGATATGGTGACCAGATCACAGATCTAGAAAATTAACAAAGATTTATGAACACCATATGCAAACTATCATGGAATTACTTTGACACATTTGACAAATCGTACCGTAGATCTTATCTTTGAAAATCCACCAAATATTTTCGCATAAATGAAGCCATTGCTCTGTTCATTTGGAACTGTAAAGAAAATAAAAGTAATCAATCAGCTTAAAAATTAACGGTTGAAGCTCAGCAAACCCTCCAGTGACAAGCAAGAACAAAGAAAGATGGAATTCAATTAAAAGTCAGAATGCCAAGGATATCAGTTTGTTGAAAAGGATTAACTATTGCAGTTCTCAAGATCTTGGACAGGTGACAGAAGCATCGCGACTACAAAATGTGTTGTTTCATGGATGCAACGTAACCGATTTGTCAATTTACCATTGTAAGTGTCTCATGGACACCTCCAACTTAAATACCAAAATTGGTCGCAAAAACAAGTCATCTAGGTCCTATCTCCTAACTGTCAAATTCTTAAACTATTTCATACAAGATTATGATAACCCAGCAACGAAATAAATGAGAAAACACACAAATGGAAGAATAAGAGCAAAATCATCACCAGGATAGTTGCTCCTGGGGTTGGCATAAGGCTGCAAAGACTGCAAGGGCTTTACAGGTTCCCATAGCTTCTTATTAGGAATACTCTGCCAGATTGTAACAAAGAAAACAAACCCATCATTAAACAACCCAAAACACACACTCAAAACACCTGCATACACACACACAAATTAATCAAATCCCACCTGTCTCCCGGATAGGGTATCGAAATCGTTATGGAATGCAGTCAATGCACTATACTGGACTAAATCGACAGTGGAATACTTAGCTATAGAGAGGTGCCGAAGCAATGATGCAAAAGATAAAACGAGGACAAACAGAGCAACCCATTTTATCTTAGATTTGAATGCCATCTTGGTTCATCAAACACAGAATTCGACTTCCCCAATAACATCACATTCCAAATCCAATTTCAAGTAGAATTCCTACTCAAGATCAACATCCATGTAAGAAAAGATAATAACAAAATCAAAATTAGTTAACCAAGAAAGCTAAGAGGATAAATTAATAAAGAAATGCCCATGTAATGCTCACTTTGGTAGCTGGGAATCTTTCATATCCTTCTTTAATTCCAAACAAATGCCAATTCCGAATCAACTGATCTGGGCTATTATACCAGATATGCAAAATTAAAATAATGATAATTAAAGTCAACGAACCTTGGAAGCAGGGACTATTAACTGATTAAAATCCAAATAAAAAATCGATCATGAAAATATTTTCTGGGGAAAAAAACAGCGAGCAGATGGAGGAAGATCAAATCTGGTGTCTAGAGTAAGTTTTTATGAAATATATGGGTTTTAGTGTATTGGAAAGAAGGAATTTCTCAGGAAAGATGGGATTTTTCCGGTAAAATGGAAGGAACGGAAAGAGGATAGAGAGAGTATGGCAGTGGCACCTTGTCCTTGAATCTGGAGGGAAGGTAAAATATGTATGCTGTGGAATTTTCTCTCTTTTCTTTTGTGGTGAAGTGTACTCGGATTGTACTCTTTAGAAGATCTTGAGTTTTGTTTTGTTTGCTTTTACTTTCCTAACATGAATAGTAACTTTGCTACTTTGATTCTCTATTTCATTCTTCTTCTTTTTTCTTTAAATAAATTAAAATGACATTTTTTTTTTCTTTTTTTGCTATTTTCTTTTTGCCAAGTTCTTTTCTTTATTCCTGATCTTGCTTAGGAAACACTTTAGAAAATTCTTCCAAAATGACACGTTTACATCAGCTAATTTACAAAGGTCAAAAGCCATTTTGCTACTTGCAATTACCATTAAGGTCCTTGAAATTTTCATAATATCAATTTGATCAATTTTGACTCAATAATTGTGAACGCAAAGCAATTCAAGGACAATCCCCAATTTCTGTTAAATTACCCTAATTATATTCACGTGTAGGGGTATTTTGGTCCAATCTTGCAACTTCTCCCCAACCACTCCCACAACCACCCCATAAGCCCTTGTGGTAGCTTTTCTTTTGCTTTCAAGTCTCGAAGTCCTTCACCTTCAATCTTGAATAATAAAAAATTGTGCGACTCTTTACTCTTAATCTCTAGCTTTTGATTTTGGGAATTTGGGTTCATGAGGAAAGGTTTTAGGCAATGCATAGAATAAGGGTTGGAGTTTGATAATTGAGAGATGGGGAAAGGTGATTGTGGAAGAGGGGAGCAAAATATTGGGGGAAGAGGGAGGGGAGAAGGTGGTTGTGTGGGTGATTTGGTTGTGGCTATAGGGTGTTGAGCGGGTTGGGTCTAGAGGAGGAGATTTGGTCAGGAAAGGAGGAGGTTTGTTTGGGAAGGGAGAAAGGATGAGAGAAGGTGGTTGTTGGGGTGGTTGTGGAGGGGCTTTAAGATTGGACCAAAATGTCCTCTATGTGTACAAAAATTAAAGTAATTTGACAGAAAATTGGAGATTGTCTTTAAATTGCTTGGAATTCAAACTACATGGACAAAATTGATCACATTCGAACTACAAGGACCTAAGTGGTAAACTACAGGGGCCTACAATGATTTTTTTACTATTCAAAAAAGGAGAAAATTTAGTTTTGGTCATTATAGTTTGTTGGTTTTACCACTTTGGTCCACATAGTTTCAATTTTGTTAAATTTATCCTTATAGTTTCACTTCTACGCAATTTAAGGACACGTTTCAATTTTTGTCAAATTCGTCCAAATTCCGTTGTTTTGACCAAGTGCCCCTCATGTGGAGAGATTTCAATTCACTCAAGCCATCTAAATGTAAAACACAAGCTCAAGCTCTTCTTATACACTACAAGCACGATAGAGTTTTTAAATTTTTTGCATCTCTTGGTTAAAATTTGAGTGAATTGAGAGGAACTTGGATAGGTTCATAAATATATTCATTTATATGCTCTTTTTTTAAGGATAATTTGTTGTAAAAAATGACTTTTGCTTTATTTTCTTCATTTCAACTTCCAGAGCACTTAATTGGGTTTCAATAGACGTAGGACTTTTTGGTGGAATTTGTGTGCAAAGCCAGTTGGAAAGCGAAGTTAAGACCTTGAAGATACTTGTGTAATTGTTCTAGAATTTTTGGAGGAGCCAATTATAGCAATTTTTCAAGTCAAGTCAACTTAGGGTGAAATTCTGATTCAGAGATGAGGATAACAATATCATTCTTGGCCTGTCACTAACAGGGGAATTTTAAAATTTAGGGATCCTACCACCCCCGATTTTGCC
This sequence comes from Prunus mume, assembly GCF_029339155.1. Classification (NCBI taxonomy): domain Eukaryota; kingdom Viridiplantae; phylum Streptophyta; class Magnoliopsida; order Rosales; family Rosaceae; genus Prunus; species Prunus mume. The sequence goes on from NC_142705.1 coordinate 23,268,531, forward strand.
TGAAATATCCTCCCATTAGGGTCGGAGACCCGACCCATTGGGGATTTTTACCATCCGTAAACCTTATGTGGCTGTTGGAGATAAACCTTGTGTGTTTGATGTTGCCGATGTATTTCTATGTAAATTATAACACAACACTTGCCACTCTAGTGGTGAGGTGTTATAATTCAATGTTGGAGGTCAGGGATTCGACCGATTTGCTTGGTTCACGGTTTGAAATACTAAGCCCTAGTTAAGGCTTTGAGTTAATAAAACGTGTACCATTGAATTAATCCAACAGCTCTTGTGAAGTAGTTTCTCAGAGTCCCCATTTTATGTTCCATAGGTAAGCGGGACAGTGAAAGCTTCTGAGTTTTAAGTTCCTTTTTAAAAGATTGTCATTTTCTTCTGTTCAAAGAAGGATAGAAAAGAGGAAGGAAGAAATTTTAAGCTAGAGGCATTTATAAAAAATCTCTATAGTTTTTTCTTATTTATTGGAAGTGATTACAAATCAAAACATGGCCTCAGAAAATTACAAATCAGAACAAAGCCAGATTTTGAGGTTTAAGCTTGTAAGCTACGTTTACTATAAAAGAATATAACTATAAAAGAAATATATACATGAAGAAATCCAATTGAAATGGACAGAATCATGTAAAATGATTTGCTGATTTAGAATTTTCAAAAATTACTTGAGGTAACTGTCAAAAAACTTCGTCGTAGCCACAACTCGTACATAACCATGTAAAAAGCATCATAATCAATAGGAGAAAGATGCCATTGGAAATGTTTGCGCACCTTCAACACATTGCTTTGTAACCACGTATATTCCTCAGAGCTGATCCCTTTAAGGATTTTCTTAAGCAATGGGATATCTAGAGTGGCAACAATCACTGAGAAGCTCTTCCAGTTTAGTATGTCTGCGAATGGTAAATCATAGTAGTTGGCAATTATCACCGGGACACAACCATAATATAATGAATCTGCAATACGAGCTGTATTCACTTCAAAGCCTTTAACATGGAGGCAGAACTTGCTACCAAGCAGCTCATCCGCATAAGGTGTGGTAAGCCGACCAAAGTGTGCAAAAATCTCAGAGTCATTTCTCCACACTTGAAGAAGCTTTTCCCGTACTGGGGAGTTAATTCCTCCAGCAAAGAACGCAAGTTTTGTTCTGCACGTTTGTTTTTTTTATCAAAGGAAGAAAAATGAGTTCCAGTTCATGTAGAGATCAAGCAACATATTTCCAAAACATGCTTAAAGTTACAAATGCGCTATTCATTAAATGTTAAATTGTATTCTATCAAACACTTCCTTTTGGAGGCAAAAGGAAAAGATGAGCATACTTTCAAATTTTCACCCAGAGAAGGTCAATGATACAGCAATTCTGTTCACTCAAAGTCTTTTCTTCCTATGTCATAATTTTACGCTGCTATATCCAGTTAACATGATTCCCATCAGCTATCGGGAACCAAAAATGTTCACAAGTGTATGATCTAGGAATTTAACATTATGCAAAGCCACAAAGGTATACTCAAATGCCTGGCACAAGTAAACATCAGTTTCCAAGAAAAAGAAGAGAACATTTACATTGTAGTTTTACAAACCTGGCCTCGATTAGAAATTTATTTTCTTAGACATAAGAAATGATATAATTCAACCAAAACACTCTGACTTCCTCTGCATCACCTCATCATCATCATGCAGGCCCAAAACCCAAAGGGTGAAGAAACGATGAAAGAGGGGTACAGGCGCAATCAGAATAGTGCACATAGTTGAACATACGTATATTTAACCTTGTGGTTCATACCAACTATCTATCATATTACCAACTATCTTCTATGAGCTATAATTCAGCAGCATATTTTGAAAAGGAAACAGCCCAGCTGATAGAAACTACCAAAATAAATTTATAAAGAGAACATTGCATTTATTACTGCAAGATGAGTGCAACCCACCAATCTGAGAGAACTGCTACCCACACATCAGTAGATATCAAGGAGACTCAAAAGGATGCAAGGAAAAACTCACTTTTGATGAAGGTCTTGACTGATCATATTAAAAAATGCAACACCAAAAAGCAATATTAAGAAAAGAAGAAAAAAGAATCACTTTTTCATGCTTGCTTCTCCAAAATCTAATATTAACTATGGAAAATATAAGAACATGCTTTAACAAAAGAGAAATAGCAATGGACGAAAGTATATCCACCTATTTGATGAAAGAAGGTCATGTGGCTCTTCTTTTCTCGGCCATATTTGTGGCAGACATGCATCCTTGTGTGGTATGTAACCAGGAAGGAAGTAGCTTGAAGAGCACACAACTTGAATGGCATTAAATTTCACTTCACTTGCTTTTTCCATGGCTGACCGCCCAATAGAATGACAAGCAACATAAAAGTGATCTGCTCCACCTGTCCGGTTCCAATATTGGTACTTCTGACTAACATTGAATATGTAATCTCTTATAAAATCTTGGATACCTCCCACACCAACTCTAGGGTCATGTCGCAACCTTGCAATTGAGAAAGGCAGAAAGAAAAGATCTGCCTTGGTTGGATCATTTGTGATGAAATGACTTTTCATAAGGACCTTCTTGAAGAAACTTTCACTTGCATAATTACCCCCAGGTTCAGAATCCACAGGCAAAAGTGCATTTGCAAAGGAATCATCTTGCCTGTGAGGATAAACATATATCTTAAAGCTCCTTTTCATTTCTTTATAGTCTTCCAGAAAGATATGTCTATCATGGAACACCTCGTTGTTATTGACATGATTTCCTGGACCATAAAAACGAACGGTTTCCAGATACTGAAATTAAAAACATGAAAGTTAACAGAAACTTTCTCTAACCTGCCACTCACCCACCCATGCCAAAAGTTGTTTTTGTTAACATATTCAGGTGAACACCTTTGAGAAGTCCCACATCCAACAATCAATAGCAAGGACAAATATCTTTTAATTGGACATCTTCACATGGATCCGCTAAAATCTTTCCAACCTCCTAATTAGATTCAACTTATGATATATAATCCGAGAACCATCAAATGCATTAGTAGATTGTGCTGTAACCACCGAGCAGACTGCATGTATTAAAAATTTTTGTGGAAAGAAGCAATGTATCAATTCAATGCTAAGGGTACTTAGTTGTGTAACTGTACAAGACCTTATGCAATAGAAGTAGGACAAGTCCATGATCCTGTGTCCTGGTTAGATGAAAGACAAAACTATCGACTCCAGGATTTTCTTAAAGCATGTCATTTTTTGCTAATCATTCTTTGGCGCTGTTCATGCTGTATTCAATTGGTAAATTCTTCAAGCCTATACTTTTTATTATTATTAAAGTTTCTTTGCCCAAATCACAAGCTTATAATTACCGTTACAATGCCAATTGCCAAATAAGAAAATGAATTTTCTTGGTTTTGTCCAAAAGTGAAGTCTGCATATGAATATAACGATAACCCATCAAACATATAAAAACAATTAGCATAATTAGCAAGTCCCAGAAGCAAAGATTCAAGATTGACATACCATCTGAACCCAGTTGAGGTCCTAGTGAGCGTTGACTCTCAATTCTCTGACCACCACCATCCTCTGTCAAAGGAGCTTCAATTGCAAAGGGTGTGGAGGAAGTTTTGTGACGTAGAATTGTGAAAGAAAAGGTAGATGAAGAAGAAGAAGAATTGATTTGAAGTGGTGTTTTTGGGTTGGGGTGATGATGACTGAAGAGATTGGAGGTTGTGGAAATGTAAAAGAGAATGAGGAGAGAGGTTACGAGAGCTAAGCTTGTGGGTATGAAGAAAAAATGTCTAAATGAGCGGCCTGGAACACGCCGCTGAGACAAATAGTACAACACCAGTGAAGAATACGCCATTGGAACAGAGATGGACTCGTCTCAAACTGTCCCAGACGGACGGACACATAGAGATGAATGAGAGAGAGAAAGAGAGAGAGAGAGAGTGAGAAAAAGACCTGTTTCATTTCCATTTTCTTTGAAATAAATTATTAAATTGGTAAAGAAACATTGAAAAATCCTATTCCTATTTAGAAAATTTGGGTTAAATACTAGTTTGGGTTTTTCATTTGCCAAAACGGTTGTTGACTTCTTCTGGATAAGTTTATATTTTTGGGTTAATGACCTAAATGGTCCCTCAACTATTGCTCCAATATCATTTTGGTCCATCAACTAAAATTTTCATTTCAAAAGTCATTAAACTTTTTATTTTGTACAAGATTCCCATCCACAAAGTCATGTATTATTTCGTGAAATCGAGGATAAAACCGTATTTTTAGGTGAGTATCCTCCTCTAAAAGGGTTATTGATCACAATAGTCCCCCAACTATTGTTGTAGTATCATTTTGGTCCACCAACTAAAATTTTTATTTGAACCGTCCTTCAACTCTTTTATTTTTGTATCAAGATGGTCCTATTGTTAAAGTCTGTCAATTTTATTGTTAAATTGATAAGTAAAAATGTCTCTGTGAATTAAAATAGTAATATATAATTAAAAATTAAAGGAAACTATTATAAAACTTAGAAAATTTTAAAAAATTGAATCTCACTAGCCACATGGCTTTTTTTTCGTGAGACTGACCTAACAATTAATAATAAAAAAATTTCTATTGTTTAAATTAATTAAAATCACATAAATATTTAAAAAAAATAACAAATTTTGTAAAAGAGTAAACAATAATTAAAAATTAAAGGAAACTATTATAGGAACTTGTACTTAATTTTAAAATTGAAAAAATTGAATCTCACCACCAACATGGCTTTTTTTTTTTATGACATGGACTTAAAAAGTAATATTCTTTTCTCTATTTTTAAATTAATTAAAAATTTTAAAATAAGATAAATACAAAAATAAATAACAATAAAATTGACGGACTTTGACGGTAGGACCATCTTGATACCAAAAAAAAAAGTGAAAGGACAGTTCAAATGATAATTTTAGTTGATAGACCAAAATGATATTGGAACAATAGTTGAGGGACCATTTCAGTCATACCATTCGATAGAGCTTCTAAAAAGTCACATATACCATTCAAAACTCAATAACTTGACCATTACGTGATCAAAAGTGACGGAATCTGTCACAGATGGACCATCTTGGTACAAAATAAAAAGTTTAAGGACGCTTCAAATGAAAATTTTAGTTGGTGGACCAAAATGATACTAGAGCAATAGTTGGAGGACCATTTAGGTCATTAACCCTATATTTTTTGCACATGGGCTACTTGAGTTTAACTGCACTTTACGTTTTTTTCAGGACTACATCAAAAGAACCCCTTAAGGTTTGGGGTCATTCTTAATATGAGTCATCGGGTTTTAATTTCATCATTTTACCCCCCATAATTTTCAAATTCAGCCAATTTACACTGTCCGTCAAGTTTATCATTAGATTTTCAGTTAAATTGGTAACGTGACAATTGTGGTACCCACTTTGATGCTGATGTGTGAATAAAAATAATAAAAAATTCTTCAAAAAATATTATTAAATTAGACTTTTAAAAATAGAAGAAGAAAAAAATTCCCTTCTCTCTCTCTCTCTCTCTCTCTCTCTCTCTCTCTCTACTTCGGTGATGGAGAAGCGGAGATTATCGCTCGAATCGAAGCAACTGTTGATTTCCTTTATGTGTGTCGATTATGAGCTTGGAGAGGCGGCAGGAAGGGATGGCGGCGAGGATGGAGACAGCGGCGGCGCTGACGTCAAGGTCGGGGAAGTCGAGATTTGTGAGAATTCTAAAGCAAACGATGTCCCAGAATCGGCGGTGAGGCGGGTGGAGCGAATGAGATCAAAGGCGAGCTTTTTGCAGACGGCAGGGGCAGGCGAGGCGACGATCTCTTCGACAAAGAATTTGGTGATGACGGATATGTCGCGGTCGGCTGCGGATTGTTTGAGGGCTTGAAGGAGAGCGTTGGACTGGCGGAGAGCGTTGTTGGAATAGAGGTCCGCTTGGATCTGAGCGAAGAGTATGTCCATTTGGGAAGCTGAGATCAACTTCAACCGATTGAGCTGACCTGTTTTAAGGTTCGTTAGGATTTGAGAATTTGGGACATTGAGAGAGAGGAACTAAGAGTTTGGGCAGACTGCAGTAGAAATGAAGAGTATGCTAAGCTCTAGCTTTGCTTGTATTGGTTTTTAGTTTGAAGAAGAAAATGATGGGGGTAAAAATCATCAGGCTTCTTGGAGGTTCAGTTGGTTGGCACGCCCGGGTTGGCAACAATAAAGTTCATTGTAAAAAAAAACTGCACCAGCAACCCCCTCCCTCTCCCCCAACCCCTATAGCTTTCACCGCCGCCCCCCTTGTGAACCTTGACTCAACCCCATAGAAAGAAGAAGGCCAAGCGATCTGATAGTGCTAACGAAGCTCGTAATTTTCTCGCCGACCTTAGACAAATCCATCTCATCACCTAGGAACAACAAAAATGGGACCAAGAACAAAACCTTGGACTTTCCAAAATCTCCCAAACCCCAAATATTTCATCACTCCAAAATCTCATTTTTTGGCCTTTGCTGCGCGCCCTCTTTTCTGTCTTCCTCCATTTCTTCCATTTCTTCCATTTCTTCTCCTTCGTCTTCTTCTTCAAGCTTTGTACTCTCCCACAACCCGAAAACCCATAATTCTAAGCCTGCCCAGATGTCTCTAGAAAGACTTGAATCCAACTCCTCTCTTGCGAACTCAACCCAGACACAGAGACGGTGAGAGAGGAAGAGAATGAGATAGTGAGTCGGGGAGGGGCGGAAATGTGGGTGGGGTTTTCAAGTTCAGAGAGAGAGAGAGAGAGAGAGAGAGAGAGAGAGAGAGAGAGAGAGAGAGAGAGAGAGAGAGAGAGAGAGAGAGAGAGAGAGAGAGAGAGAGAGAGAGAGAGAGAGAGAGAGAGAGAGAGAGAGAGAGAGAGAGAGAGAGAGAGAGAGAGAGAGAGAGAGAGAGAGAGAGAGAGGAATTTTTTTTTCTTTCTGTTTTTAAAAATCTAATTTAATAATATTTTTAAAGAATTTTTTATTATTTTTGTTCACACATCAGCATCAAAGTGGGCAACACAATTGCCACATCAATTTAACAAAAAATCTAACGGTGAACTTAATAGACGGTGTAAATTGGCCGAATTTGAAAACTATGGGGTGTAAAATGATGAAATTAAAATCTAGTGACCCATATTAAGAATGTTCTCAAACCTTGAGGGGGTCTTTTGATGTTAGTCCTTTTTTTCTAAATTGGGGGTCAAAGTTAGGAAGTGGGAGGTGGGGAAACTCACACACATAGGTATTACAAGAGTTTGAACTCAAGACCACTTAGCATCTGGCGGACTTGGGAATTTTTCAAGAGAGGGCCAATATTTAACATGCTAAAAGTATGTGAGGGAAATCCCAGTGCAAGAAGTCCATGAATCCATCTACATTAGTCGACAGGGAAGGAGAGAAACTTTCAATAAATAAACGTGACATCTGCATAAAACAAAATTAAATTTTAGGTTGAGAAGTAAGAAAGGACATATGCCAAATAAGGGGATTAAAGCTCATGGATATTTATTAAATAGAGATACACCATTAAGCTAAGAAATCAAATTGAATATTACAAAGTCTCTTTTAGACATTTAATCGAACATATAGTGGGCACTAAAAAAGAGACAAATTCCAGCCACCCTAAAGGATTTTCTGGCGAAGGGAGGTGGAGCTGCACCTCCTTGCTCATGTGTAGGTCCACTAGTGCCACTTAAAGTGAGTTTAACTTACTTTATAAAATATTAAAAAAACTGCATGTATGTACCACAATGTTACAAAAAAAAAAATCATAATAATTCGTATAATATAGATCACATGCCCTTGCCTTGGTTATTTGTGGTCACATGCATATATGTACAGTGACTTGTCATTGAATATTCTGAAAGAGAATATCATCAAATGCCACATATCTCTATTATTTTACTATGAAATGATGCATTTCTATTCTATTCTTAAAATTGAAACAAAAACAAATTGGAATTTCTGAATTCTCTACAACGTCTGGGTGATCAAATGTTGACAAACATGCACAACTAGAATTGATAGTACGTGTTTAGTTCTCTAATAAAAGGGGCACTAGAAAATCAAAATACTAAGAGTCTCAAAAACCGAGTTTGATCTCTCCTTTGTTGCCTCATATCATGCTTGTTGATGCTCTTTTTCGGAGTGGGTCAACTTAGAGAAAAGGGGTTTGTCTTCAGCAGTGGAGAAGGTGAGGACCTTCGGCAAGGAAAGAGCCTGCACAAGACAAATTAGGAGAAGCAATCGTTAAGCTTTGGACATCGGTGTGGTGCCAGCCGAAGGCTCTCCGATGCTTAAGTTAGCTAAGAGTAGTAACTTTGGCAGAGTAACAGTAAAAGTGAGAAAGTAGTTACCCTTTTTACTTGGGTACTGTTCTCTATTTATAGGGAAGTGAAAGTGGGTGGTTTGCAAAGAATTTCGATGTGGGACTTTGTGCAAATTGATGTGGTGGTGACACGTGTCTTGGAGATTAGGTTCAGCAGTTTGAGAGCTTCGGTAGGTGTCTGCACCTTGGAAGAGTGTCTTCCTTCGGCAGGGGAGAAGGCGTGTCTATCTTGGTGCTAGTTGTTTTGAGACCGGATATGCTCTTAATTATGGTGTAAGCAGAGTCCCCAAGTTCATTTGCTCAAGAAGTAACTCGGGTTGGGAACTTGTTAGATTCTTGTGTAATCATGACCAGCATTCTAGGTTCAGTGGGAGCCGTGGGCATTCTCCCCCCAAGTTGGCAAGCTAGAAGTTGCGTCATCACTTGGGAGATATGATAAAAGCTATGTGAGCCTCTAGAATTGTTGGTAGCCGGGTACTTGGGTGTTTAGTTAAGGAACAGTGGAGGGTCGGGCCTGTGGATATTCGGTGTTGGGTCTCTGAGTGGAGCCTAGCTCGTGGGCTCATTGAATTGGAGCCGAGCTTCACAGCGCCACTTGGAGGAGTCACCCTTGGACTTCGGTAGGAGCCAATGGCCTTAGTGAGGCCTTACTTTCCTTCACATGGCCCTTGTCGTTCAAAGAAGGATCCCCATTTTCTTTTTTTTTTTCTTTTTTTTTTGGTATAAAAATTTGGTAAGCTAGACCTTCGGCAGGTTCCAAAAGTTTGGGTGTGAGCTCGTGAGGACCTAGGTCATTGGTTTGGGCTGAGCCACAAATGAGCTTCGGAAATGGCATGGTGGTTGTGAAATGGGCCCTTTGTAGGAGCCGGGCTTCGGCAAGGAGGCTAGGGTAGCCTACTGGGGCTGGGCTATGGGTATATTTGATGGAGCTAGGCTTTAGAATTGTGAGGAGTATAAATAAGTTTCTATAGCTCTTGTCGTTCGGCAAAGTCTATAGAAAGAGGGAAACGAGTTGTCTTCAGCAAGAGTCTAGGCTGCTCACGGTTTGGCATCACGATTCTTGCCGTTCGGCAAGGCATAACCAAGGCCAGTCGGAGATCCACTTCGTTTCTTCAAGAGTACTAGAGTAGTTTTAAGTCTTTGGTGCTGTGGTCTGGAACTAAATCCAAGGGGCATTATTCGAGGTCCTAGCTCCTTACTCAACCCAGTTGCCGATCGCAAGCTCGGTAAAAATGTTTCAGAGTCTCTGTGCAGCAAGGCTAGTGTCGCGGGTTTTAGGCAGCTTTTAGATTGCTACGTGAGTGGGCATCATGACCACGGATTGGGTCGCCCAACACGGGTTCGCATAGCTAGGTCCTCGTTTGAAGTGTACCTTGAAGACTTGGAGCCGTGAAATTCATGGGATCCGGGAGTTGGTTTGCTTGATTGGTAACTCTTCGTGAGCCTCCCTTTGCATAGGCCTTGCTGCTTCGCAAGGCCAATTTGGCTATACCTTGATATATATGTTTTTTGTGGTTGGAACCTTCAAGGTAACAAGGGTCTCCTACTGCTTGGTGCTCCACTTTACCACCACTTGCCGATCGGCAAGGGTTCGTTGAAGGAGTTTGTGGAGAGGAGTTGTGGAATTTGGGAGGATCTCGAGGTCTCCTATGGGCTGTTTGCTTTTTTGAAATTTCGCCTAGTCGGCCATTGCAGATTCGGCAAGGCTTTGGGTTATGAAGGAGGGGACCAACGAATTGGAGCTGGGCCTCCGGTGAGCTGGTATTGTTTTGGCAAGCTAGACTTAGAGTTGGCCCCCTGTTACGTTCGCAAGAGACCAAACTTTGCTTACAAATCGGACCACCTTGGAGCCGGGCCCGTAGGGTTCGAGGATTGGTTTTAGTTGCGTTCAAGCTTCGACACTAAGGTATTTTTTGAATCCCCAAAATTTTTCTTGGGCCTTGCCGTTCTTTGCTCGTTTCAAAATGATGATAGTTGATTTTGGTGCTCGTTAGGCCTTCGGTAGGTGGCCCTGGTTTCCTTGTTTTAGCTAGGAGCTAGGCCTTTGGCTTTGGCAAGGACCTGGGCAGGGCTATTCAACTTCCCAACCTTGGTGAGTTTTGTAAGTCCCCATTTTTCTTCCGTATGGGCCTTGTCGTTCGGCAAGGCCAATTAGAGTTTGAGTGTGATGAACTTGATGTGTGCCTTGGTGGTTTCGACTTTGAGCAGGGTTTGGAAGGAGAATTGAAGCTAGGTTGCAAGAAACCTGAGTCCTTGAGCTTTTTGTCGCACCTTGTAGCCGGCTCAATCAAGTGTTCTCAAGGGCTTGGGTTTGCCAAGGCTTGGAGTTGAGTCAACAAAGCTTGGGCAAGGTGAGAATTTTTTGTGGCCCCTTAATTGCTTCTGCATGGGCCTTGCCGTTCGGAAAGGTCCTTTCAAGTTCCTCTCATTTTTTTGTTTGTGAATTTGAAATTGTTGCAGGTACAAGGGATTTGGGAGAGAAGGTGAAAGGGTGCTATGGTTTCTCGTTTACCCTTGGGACTTTATAAATAGGAGCTTGGAGTGACGAAGGCATCACACTTGAGTTTCTGAGAAAAATTTCTAGAAAGTGAGAAGGAGAGGAGTTCTTTGCTCCGTATACCTTTAGCAAGGTTCGAGTCTTGTTTAAAACCAAGTGCCTGGGTCTTTGGTTCTTCGACCGCTCCTCCTTGGCCATGCAAGCAACGCAAGATGACATTCTTTATGGATTAGAATATTGGAGCTTTTCAAAGTAACCGAATCTGGATAGCTCCTTGTGGTGAGGATGCAGAGTGGAGCAATTTTTTCTTGGCCATGCATGGTGATCTTGGTGCACATGGAATATTTGGCCACCTATAAATTGAGACACTTTCAACGTGACTGAAAGGTGATTCCTTCGGCTGAAATGGTGGCTTCCTCTTTTGGCCATGTAAGCCATACAAGGCATGCAAGGCGAGGAGGCAGAGGCATCGCCTACATTAGAGAGGCTTGCCGAAGGCATCGCACGCGCCATCCGATGACAAGGTGCTGAAGGCATTGCTCGCGTCGAATGATGATGGGGTGCGGAAAGGCATCGCTAAAGCGAAAGGACGACAAGGTGCCAAAGGCATCGCCGCATCAAATGGCAGCGAGGTGCCAAGGCGGACGGCGAGGTGCCGAAGGCATCGCTAGAGCGGCGACGGATGCCAAAGGCATCGCTCGCCGAATGGCGGCGGGTGCGAAGGCGCACACATTGAATGATGGCGGGTGCCAAAGGCATCGCTAGAGCGGAAGGATAACGGTGCCAAGGCATCCGCGCGTCGAATGGCGCGGGTGCCAAAGGGCATCAAGAAGGGGAGAATGACCTAAGCTTTTGTATCGATTCTCACAGACGGCGCCAAACCGCTGATGCTCTTTTTCGATGTGGGACTTTGTGCAAGTCGCTATAGTGGTGACACATGTCTTGAAGATTAGGTTCGGCAGTTTGAGAGCTTTGATACGGGAGCTTCGCAGTGTCCGCACTTTGAAGAGTGTCTTCCTTCGGCAAGGAGAAGGCGTGTCCGCCTTGGTGCTAGTTGTTTTGAGGCTGGATATGCTCGGTTGATTATGGTGTAAACAATGCTCTCGAGTCTCTGTGCAGCACAAACATTATTAGCATGAGTGGACAGAAAACGAAAGGTACTGAAGCATAATTACTGTTATTAATTATAACCTATATATCTTACATGCATAGGAAGGTACAACTTAATCTACTCCTAGTAAACATCCATCCTCAGCCGCACTCGTGTTGCAGATAAACAAATAAACAAGTAACCCTAGTATCCTCCCTTGGTACATGATTTTCCCCTCAAATAGGTACATGTCTAGCAAATGCAACAGATCACAAATTGTTAATGATGTCAATAATGCACTTGGAGAAACTCGGTGCAAGTAAGTCATCATGAAATATGCCAATTTTACACCAAATGGACCTTAAAAGGGCAACCAAAAAGCTTAGAATTGCTAGTGAAATAAATATTTCTTTGAGAAACATAATTAAGAAGCAGCCATCATTTCTTACCAAAACATTCCCTGAAATGCCAAACGGGAAAAAATTGATACGAAGAGAAAAAGAAAAATGACCACAAGGCAATTGATGAACATATATAAACATAGGCAAGGCAAACTTAACGTCACCTGTCATCCTTGTCATCCATAATTTGCATCTCATGCAACAACCCGGCCCTTAATTAATATTTAATTATTAATTTATTCTGGTAAAAGACACTTATACCCCTAGAATATTTTATTAGTTTAAAAGTTGACTTTTTGACCGGGAAAGAATTTGGGGATTTCAGTTGCACCGTTGCATAGAGCGCGACGAAACGAGTCCGTAGACATGTAGTGGACTAAAATCGAGTCGTAACGAAGAAGTTACGCTCAAAAGAAGTTCAGTGGCATAATCAGAATACTTGACTTCAGCTTTTAAAACCTGCTTTCTTCTCCTCCTCCAATTTGACCAGCCGACTTTAGGAGAGGGTTTTCTCATCACCACCAAATTGAGCAAGACCAGTGCCAAACAAACCACCTCACTCCCCTCTTTCACTCCCCTCTCAACTTCAAAGCGCTATCGTTTTAGGCACCACGCGCTGCCGGCGCAGTGAGCAGCAGGGTGAGGACCACATCACCCTATAATAATTTCCTAGTCCCCACGAGCGCGTAGGATTTCGTGGATCTTAATTCGGATAACGTTTGAACCTCGAACGGATCTCGCCTAGTGTGTGACTTCCGGGTTCTATATGTTTGTACCGTTGGATCGCAGTCAATTTCAAATATGTTGATCTAGGTAATTTCAGGATCGTATAGCATTTGACGGATCGTAAAACGGAGTCTCGATACTCCAGAAATGTCAGCCCTAGAGTGAGGTTTAGAGTAAAACAAACCAGTTACAGGTCAGAACAGAGGAAAGAACTACGTGTGGCTTGATCCCTCAAGAAGGGTACATAGGCAGCCTATGCTATCAAAGCAGCGACGAGTTAGGCCTGTGGTTTATGTTACGCTGATGGTATTTTGGTATTTTACGGCCTACACACTAGGTGTCGTTTTAGACAGGATTCGACTCGGATTTCAAAGTGGAATTTGGGTTGGGACGTTTCATCTCAAATTTGAAATATTGCTTCATAATATTCTTTACAATCATAAACAGGAATGACAGTTTTATACCAAGTGTAGATGATGGGTCTGTCTTGCTGGACTTAAATTCCAAGTCCAAGTCGAGACTCGAAGTCCAAATCGAAATTCCAAGTCCAAGTCGGATTGGAAACTAAAGACCAAGCCGGGTTAGAAACCAAAGTCTAGGTCACCAAACTCCAAGTCAGGTAGAGGCAAGGCAAGAGCTCTCGGAGTCACAATGTTCTACCAGATGTCATACCAAACATCCACAAGTCCAGGCTCAACCCATGATGTTAGGATTGGAAGTTTCAACAAAAGTGTCCTTGCAACTAGCAGAGTCCAAAGTTTATTGCATCTCAAATCAAGAGAAGAGTTTCACAATTCCAATGCCATTTCATTGACCAACCATATGGGTTGGTGGCAGTTGGGAAGTTCTCATTAAATGCCTAGAGCTTCGAAAGACATTAATCTTCGAAGGATTTTCAATGAAAGCCAATTGAGGCCATTTAATGGTCAAATCCATGAACAGAGGAAAGCTCTATAAATAGTTCCTCGGAAGAAGAGAAAAGAACCTCCGACTGCAAACAAAACCTATCTTTTTATCTTGCACCTTTCAATTCCTAGCAAGGGTGGCCCTGGGGTGGTGCAAGTGGCGCCACCGCATAAGGCCCTCGAAAAAAAAAATTATTTATATAATATATATATATATAAATGTTGTAGGAATTGTATATATAGTATCGCGTGTTGAATATTTGCTCAAGAGTGTGTCTGGAGGAGTTGGATGGAGCCCATATACATTTAACAAAAATGCCAAAGTTTGACACTCGGCGAGTTCGATATATTTGCCCCCAACTATCGTTCTTAAATTTTTTTTTTTTTTATTTTAAAAAAGGTTTTCTCCTCCAAGAAAAGACTTTCTTCATTCAAAACAAAACAAAAAAAATTTCATGGCTTCTTCTTTCTCTTAAACTCTAATTTTTTGGTAAGTAATCATCATCATTCATCAATCTCTCTTTCGTTCTTTTTTTAATCCTTTGACAATTTTTGTTATTCTTTCAATTTCAGGAATTTCAACACCAAAAAGAGAAAACCCTAATTCCTAAATTCATAAAGACCACTCAAAATCAAGTAGTCATATTCAAATCTCAATTCAAATTCAGGTGTGTATCTAAATTTCAACCTATTCTATATATTACATGACTTATTTTATTAAATTATTACCATGTTGATGATTGGTTATATGAGAATATAGTTTGTAGAAATATTTATCTATTTCTTACTGGGGTTTTCTTCCAGGTTATAGGGTTTTGGAATTTTTCTTTGTAATCTAAACATGTCACATACTAGAAAATACGTTTCTGGATATACAAAACGGCTTAGAAAAAAGAAAATTCGAGGAATTGACTCAATCTAAAAGAAAGACAGCAAATACAATGTGAATGATTTTTGGATAGTCAGGTATGTTTTTGTTGTTGCTTTTATGTTTAATGCAATATAATCTAATTTGTTAATGACATTTGTGTGCAACTACTCTTTAATTTGTGATTGCCAATTTTTTTTCCTATTAAACACAGATTGCTTATTGGAGGCAACAAGGGACCTTATAGGGGCACAAGGAGCTTATTTTTGTACCAAACATTTCACTTTATCAAATGGAAACATTTAAATTTGAAAGCTACTATTTCCACCTACCTGTCATATTTCCCCACCCACCTTATTTTCAAAATTTCAAAGACAAATTTATCCTTTTGTAAAATTACTTCTAAAGACTTAAGGAAAAAAAAAGATATTTTAGAAATAATTAAAGGGTATGGTATTTTAATTTTTTATTATCTCTTAATCACTAAACAATTACCAATATATATTTTTTCTATGTCCTACCCTCCGTCTTCCTCCAACTTCCCTCACCTTCCTCTTCTCCTTGGAAATTCTATTATATATGCTATTCTCACTGGCGCCGCAAATCACATCAATACATTCATCATTCTCTCTCTACATCAACTCAAGTACTGCTGGATAATTTAAAAGGCTAATCCTATAGAAACCTTATATCCTCTTGAGACCATCCAAAAAATTCAACTAAACTCTTCCTGCATATCTGAAAAAAATCTTTTCTTTCATCGCCACAATAAATATCTCAATAACTTTCCTAGTTGAAGTCTTAAAACAAATCGGTTCATGATAGGTTTTATAATTATTAGTTATTGTATCCCAAACACCCAGAACAATGTAATTATCTAAACCAATTATGTTCATATATATATATATATATATATATATCTAGAAAATAAAGAAGATGAGAGGCATGAATAATGATGCAGCGACAGTGAGAAATCCGATACAACTGCCATGGTGAAGAGAGGGTACTGTCATGGGAGAATGAGTGAGCGAGATGGGTTTAGCAGCGCTGGTGAGAAATCTGGCAATAATGGAAATTTTGTGGGAAGAGGGTGGGGGAGGAGGAAGAAGAAAGAGGGAGATGGAAAGACTTTTTGATAATTATTGCTTTAATTAAGATATAATAATAAAACAATTTAAAAAGACTTAGTTGTATTAGATGAGTTGGCATGCCACATAAGGTGGTTTATAAAGGGTATTTTAGGAATAATGGTGGGTGAAAATATAGAATTATATTTTTTCAAATTTACATGGTGTGAGAAGATAAGGTGGGTGGAGAAATATGACAGGTGGGTGGAAATAACAGAACTCTTAAATTTTTATTAATTTAATTTCTGATTGTCACTACATATTTATTGATGGAAACTTTTAGTTATTAAAAAATTGTTTATGACATTAAGTTATGGCAAAATTTTATAGTATTTTCGTATTAGATTATGTGAGGGCCCAATTTCAATTTCGCACAAGGCCCTCAAAATCTAAGGGACGGCCTTGTTCCTAGTCTAGGATTTTATCTTTCAAGCACTTTAGATAATCCAAGTTCCTCATTTTCCTAGTGTAAGTTTACTTCCTTGCAATTTAATTTCAATTGTCTTTAAATTCAAGTTTAATTCAAGTCTTTATCGCTTTAATCCATTTTATTGCATTTACATTTTTGTCATTTCATTTCTCGCAGTTACATTTATTGCATTTATCACCAGAATTCTAAAAATAGTCATACAAAGCTCAAAGATTTTTCCTTGCTTGGCCGATCAATTGTTTGAGTAGAACTCAGAAGCAAAAACACACTCACATAATCTTTCCATAGCTATCAAGTAGCTTGGTGGTGACAAACACCCACAAATCTCAAGAGAAGGACAAAAAAATCCTTCTATTGGCCAACTTGGCCAAAAAGAGGGAATGTTGGCTTGCCTTGCGTGGGAAACCAACCGGATTGGTGTGGGGGACAGGTTGGCTTGCCATAACAGAAGTTAATTTACTGTAGATTTCCGAGTTTCTTGGATTACAAGTGCCCTCAGCATTTATGAAGTAGGTTGATCATAGATTTCCGAATTCATTGAAAGTTGATCACAGACTTGGAAGAGCATGAAATATATGCCATAGTACAAGTTAATTGCCTAAGGAACATACCACATTCTTGTTACAAAACATTTGTCAAATTTGGTTCCTATTGTAGGATTGTCAAACATGCCACCTCCTTTCAATCAAATACTCCTCTTACATATGCTATGCAAACAAGAAGAAACCATCCACTACATTTCTCAGCCAACTGGATCTAAATCAACCTTCGTGTCCATTCCACCATCAATCATCCCAGCCTCGACTTCAAAGATCTGCTTCCATCCGCCTGCCTCTTGACCTATGTCCGTATCATAGCTTTGCTTCGATGTTCATCGGGATTGACCGCTTGGGACATGTCACCAGCAGTGGCATCGTGTCCGTTGGTGTCACCGAGGCTTCAAGCACAGATTCCTTCACCATCTATCTCATTTGCAGCTGTTGCAATCTTCAGTAAAATTAAAAACAAAATATTATTGTGAAAATTCTTGGAGAACACTTCCACTCTGGATACGCACGCATGAATTTATCGGATCCTCAAATTTGAAAACACCTCTCCAAAGGAAAAAAGGAGCACAAAATATACATATTTATTTCACACACATACATATTATATTGTCATTTACATGTTCAACTTTCATAGGAATCAAAGATCTCAAGAAACATAAAATCTAGAAATCCACCACAATGCCAATTATACCTGATTTTCTTCTACTTGATGTGCAGCACGCTTTGTTTCTTCCTTTTTAGCACGTTTAGACTTGTCATTTGGTTTAGCTTGGTATTTAGACCGCTTTTCAGGTGTCAAAAGTTCCAGAGGCACTACTCCTTCAATACCAAATTCAGTAAACGGCAATTACATCAATACAATTCGTGTAAGCTCGGTGAAAAAAATTAATCATATATGTTAAATATTTGCATAGTTGGTTGTCATATTAATCGTACTCTAGAAAACCCTTCCAAGTCTTGTCTAGCTGAAAATAGAAGACCTTTCCAGCAATAAACTTGCATAATGAAAATTTAGTATAGGATAAAATAAAATCTACTTGTAAGTTGAATGCTAGTTTCAACAATTCTAAAGTTGGAGAGAGGTCTGGAGGCGATGTTTGCAGTTGGAGAGGGCGAAACTCGATAGAGTTCTGGAGGCGAGGTTTGAAGTTGGAGATGTCGAAGTTGGAGAGGGCGAAACTCGAGAGAGGTTTGGAGGCGGGTCTGTTGGAGATGTGTGGCGAAACAAGAGAGAGGTCTGAGGCGAGGTCTGGGTTGGAGAAGGCGAAACTCAAGAGAGGTCGGAGGCGGGTCGAAGTTGGAGATGTCTGCAAACAAGAGAGAGGTCTGGAGGCGAGGTCTGAAGTTGGAGAGGCGAACTCGAGATGTCTGAAGTTGGAGAGGGTGAAACTCGAGAGAGGTCTGGAGGCGAGGTCCAACTTGGAGATGTCTGAAGTTAGAGAGGCGAAACTGAGAGAGTGTCCTGGAGGCGGGGTTTGAAGTTGGAGATGTCCGGGAAACGAGAGAGAGTCTGGAGGCGAGTCCGGGTTGGAGATGTCTGAAATGGAGAGGGCAAAACTCAAGAGAGGTCTAGGCGGGGTCTGAAGTTGGAGATGTTTGGGTGAAATGAGAGAGAGGTATGGAGGCGAGGTCTGAAGTTGGAGAGGGCGAAACTCGAGATCTCTGAAGTTGGAGAGGCGAAACTCTAGAGAGGTCTGGAGGCGAGGTCTGAAGAGAGGTTTGGAGGCGAGGTCTGAAGTTGGAGATGTCTGAAGTTAGAGAGCGCGAAACGCGAGAGAGTTCTGGAGGCAAGGTCTGAAGTTGGAGAGGGCGAAACTCTAGAGAGGTTTGGAGGCGAGGTTTGAAGAGAGGTCTGGAGGCGAGGTCCTGAAGTTGGAGATGTCAGGCGAAACGAGAGAGGTCTGGAGGCGAGGTCTGAAGTTGGAGATGTCTAAAGTAGGAGAGGGCGAAACTCGAGAGAGGTCCGGAGGCGAGGTCTGAAGTTGGAGAGGGCGAAACTCAAGAGAGGCCTGGAGGCGGGTCTAAAGTTGGAGATGTCTGGCGAAACTCGAGAAAGGTCTGGAGGAGAGGGTGAAACTCGAGAGAGGTCGAGGCGAGGTTTGAAGTTGGAGATGTCTGTTGGAGAGGCGAAACTCGAGAGAGGTCTGGAGGCGGGGTCTAAAGTTGGAGATGTGTGGCTAAGCGAGAGATAGGTCTAGGCGAGGATTGAAGTTGGAGGGCGAAACTCAAGAGAGGTCTGGAGGTCTGAAGTTGGAGATGTCTGGCGAAACGAGAGAGAGTCTGGAGGCAAGGTCTGAAGTTGGAGAGGGCGAACTTCGAGAGAGCTCTGGAGGCGAGGTCTGAAGAAAGCTCTGGGAGGAGAGGTCAAGAGAACTTTGGAGGCGAGGTTTGAAGTTGGAGATGTCGAAGTTGGAGAGGCGAAACTCGAGAGAGGTCCGAGGCAAGGTCTGAAGTTGGAGATGTCGAAGTTGAGAGGCTAAACTCGAGAGAGGTTTGGAGGCGGGTCTGAAGTTGGAGATGTCAGGCGAAGCGAGAGAGTGCAGGCGAAACAAGAGAGGTCTGAGGCAGATGAGAGAGAGAGGTCTGGAGGAGGTGAGATGTCTGAAATTGTTGAGATGCTGGCGAAATGAGAGAGGTTGGAAGGTCCAAGGCGAAACTCAAGAGAGGCGAGGTGCGGAGGTCGAGGTCTGAAGTTGGAGATGTCGAGGCAAAGCGAGAGAGAGGTCTAGAGGCGAGAGTCTGAGAAGTTGGAGAGGGCGAAACTCAAGAGAGGTCTAGGCGGGGTCTGAAGTTGGAGATGTCGACGAAACTCGAGAGAGGTCAAGTTGGAGATGCGAAAGAGAGGTAGGCGGGTCTGAAGTTGGAGATGTCTGGTTGGAGAGGCGAAACTCGAGAGAGCTCTGGAGAGCGAGAGTCCGAAGAAAGCTGGAGGCGAGGTCGAAGAGAGCTCTGGAGGCGAGGTTTGAAGAAAGCTCTGGAGGTGAGGTCTGAAGAGAGCTTTGGAGGTGAGGTTTGAAGTTGGAGATGTCTGAAGTTGGAGATGTATGAAATTGGAGAGGGCGAAACTCGAGAGAGGTCTGGAGGCAAGGTCTCAAGTTGGAGATGTCTGAAGTTGGAGAGGGCGAAACTCGAGAGAGGTCTAGGAGGCGGGGTATAAAGTTGGAGATGTCTAGGCGAAACGAGAGAGAGGTCTAGAGGCGAGGTCTGAAGTTGGAGAGGGCGAAACTCAAGAGAGGTCTGAGGCGGGTCTGAAGTTGAGATGTCTGCGAAACGAGAGAGAGGTCTGGAGGCGAGGTCTAAAGTTGAGATGAGAGGGCGAAACTCGAGAGAGTCCGGAGGCGAGGTTTGAAGAGAGGTCCTGAGGCGAGGTCCAAGTTGGAGATGTCTGGTTAGAGAGGGCGAAACTCGAGATAGGTCTGTAGGCGAGGTCCGATGTTGGATATGGAGCTTTAATTTTCACTAAAAATGCAAAACCTTTTAATGCATGACGTGTCTTAAAGATTATTCCTGAGTCGTTGTTGCCGAGCTTACTCGTGCTTGAGGTTTTCAATAAGGTTGAGTCCGAACAGGCAGGTATAGAGAAGGGTTTAAATAGACGGGATCATAAGAATAAGGATGGATTGGAATGGGTTTCTCATACTGTGAGACATTGGTTTGGGGGTTCCAATAATGCCATCCCATAGTTGGAACGGCTCTGATACCAATTGATAGGTGTTGGAGGTAAAAACTAGGCGGGTAGTAATTAGACCAACTTAAAGATAAGGAGGAGGATGATGAAGGTGAGGACCCTCGGTATGTGAGAGCATTCGGTAAGTACATAGGCATGCATACAGAAGACAAATGTACGTGGTTCACCCGAATAATGGGCTACGTCCACAGAGAAGTCTGTTCTCATTATGATAAAGACTGTATACATTGCACATAGGGTTAGACCCAAGGAGAGGAGGAAGAATGTCGGAGGCCGAGGGCAAGGCGGAGGGCAAGGTCGAGGATTTGCTGAAGGCAAATGATCCGTGGGCTTATAAATGGGCTTAGGAGTAAGCCCATGAGGCTCTTATGAGCCATATGGTGCCCTAGTAGCCTGTCTAACTCTCCCCTCTTTCTTGAAGGAGAGAAGTCTCCTTTTATAATTGAGGGAGAGTCTCATGTTCTTATGTTTTGTCGATGTGGGACTCCTTTTCCTTTGCTTTGATTGGCTTGGGAGTGCTTGACCAGATATTGTACAAACAGGAGTCCCCCAACTTCTCGATTAAGGAGGTACTTCTTGATTAGGGACTTGTAGTCATCAATGCACTGGCCAAGCAATGCTTCAGCTTCTTCTTCGCTTTCTCTTGTATGCAGCATCGGTGCAGAGTTGTTGAGTCGAAGACTGCCGTGATCACCAAAGGTAATGGTACTGAGTGCTGAGTAGCAATTATTGAAGGGTATGGAGATTGAGTCGCATGACAACTACTGGAGGCATGCACTATCGTAGGTGCTGAAGGTGTTGCTGCAATAATGGGTGTCGCTCAGCAGCTTGGCATAGGTGCCTAAGCTTAGAGGATTCTCCATGTGCCGTTCGCAGGTAGCTTTGGTGCCGTAAGAGAGAAATGTCTCTATGAGGTGCCGTTCAGCATGTGGTCTTGAGAAAAGGTGTCGTAAGGTAGAAACATCCTTCATGTGTTGTTCGGCAGGTAGTTTTGAGAATATGCGCTTTTCCTTCATGGGGTGCCGTCCGGCAGTAGCCTTAGAGCATAAATGAAGAGATATCTCATGGGAGGTGTCCGTTCAACATGTGGCTTTGAGAAGAGGCGCAGGAGAAGTGTCACCCTTGGGGTGCCGTTTGAAACGCAAGAGCTGGAAGATGCCGTTGGAGCTTTGGGAGCTGCCGTAAGCTTGGGAGCCGATGCCATTAGTTAGGAGTTGCTGTAAGCTTTGGAAGTCGATGCCAAAACTTGGGAGCCGCCGACGTAGGCTTTGGAAGCGATGCCAAAGCTTGGGAGTTGATGTTATTCTTCATGAGGTACCAGCAGGTAGCCTTGGCGCCGTAAGTGAAAAGTGTCGTTCGGCATGGCCTTGAGAAGAGGCGATGGAGAAGTGTCACCCGTGGGGTGCAGTTCGGCAACTCAAGAGCCGGAAGATGCCTTTGGAGCTTTAGGAGTTGTCGAAGCTTGCCGCCGTAAGCTTGGGAGCCGATGCCGTTAGGAGCTGCCACCGTAAGCTTCAAAGCGATGTCGAAGCTTGGGAGCTGCCGCCATAAGCTTCAAAGTCGATGCCAAAGCTTGGGAGCCGATGCCATAAGTTAGGAGCTGCCGTGTTAAGCTTTGAAGCTGTATGGAAGCTGCCATTCGGCATGGCCTTGAGAAGAGGCGCTAAAAATAGTGTTACCCGTGGGGTGCCGCTCGGCAATGCAAGTGTTTGCGAACTGATGCCATAAAGTTGATGCTAGAGTTGCAACCATAAGCTTTAGAAGTTGTTGCCGTAAGCTTGGAAAGCTTAGGAGGCCTCTGCCGTAAGCTTTGGGCCGAAGACAAACGCTGAATCATTGGGGGGATGTGAAGACATCGCACGCACCAAATGATGGAAAGGTGCCAAAGGCAGATGCCGAATCATTGGGGGAATGTGAAGACATCACACGCGAATGACGACGTAAGGGTGCCGGAGGCGATGCCGAATCATTAGGGTATGTAAAGACATCGCGCGCCAATGATGCAAAGGGTGCGCGGATGGCGAATCATTAGGGGATGTGAAGACATCGCACGCCAATCGCGCCGAATGATGCAAAGGTGTCGACGGCGATGTCGACTCATTGGGGATGTAAACATCGCATGCGCCGAATGGCGTAAGGGGTGCGGGCGAATCTTTGTCAATCATTAGGGGATGTAAAGACATCGCGCCCGAATGATGCAAAGGTGCCGACGGCGATGCCGAATCATTGGGGATGTGAAGACATTGCACGCCGAATGACGTAAAGGTGCCGAAGGCGATGCCGAATCATTAGCGGATGTAAAGACATCGCGCTGAATGATGCAAAGATGCCACAGCAGATGCCAATCATTGGGGATGTGAAGACATCGCACGCCGAATGACGCGGTGCGGAGGCGATGCGAATCATTAGGGATAAAAGACATCGTCGCTGAATGATGCAAAGGGTGCCAAAGCGGATGGCGAATCATTGGGGATGTGAAGACATCGCACGTCGAATGACGTAAGGGTGCCAGCGGATGCGAATCATTGGGGATGTGAAGATATCATCGCACGCACCGAATGATGCAAAGGTGTCGAACGGCGATGCCGAATCATTGGGATATGTGAAGACATCGCACGCCGAATGACGTAAGGTGCCGAAGGCAAATGCCGAATCATTAGGGGATGTAAAGACATCGCGTGCGAATGATGCAAAGGTGCCGACGACGATGCCGAATCATTGGGGATGTGAAGACATCGCACGCCGAATGACGTAAGGGTGCCGAAGGAAGATGCCGAATCATTAGGGAATGTAAAGACATCGCGCGAATGATGCAAAGGTGCCGACGGCACATACGAATCATTGGGGATGTGAAGACATCGCACGCCGAATGACGTAAGGGTGCCAAAGCGATGCCGAATCATTGGGGATGTGAAGACATCACACGCGGCGAATGATGCAAAGCCGACGGCGGATGCGAATCATTGGGGATGTGAAAACATCACACGCTGAATGACGCAAAGGTGCCGACAGCAGATTGTAGGAAGTGTCGATGGCAGCGCTCACAAGGGTGCCGAGGGTACTGAATGTAAGAGTGTTGATGGGCACTTGTTATAGGGTGCCGAGGGCAATCGAGAAGGAGAACGACATAGCCTTTCGTGTCACTTCCCACAGACGCGCCAATCTGTTGGAGGTAAAAACTTAGGCGAGTAGTAATTAGACCAACTTAAAGATGAGGAGGAGGATGATGAAGGTGAGGACCCTCGGTATGTGAGAGCATTCGGTAAGTAAATAGGCATGCATACAGAAAACAAATGTACGTGGTTCACTCGAATAATGGGCTACGTCCACGAAGAAGTATGTTTTCATTATGATAAAGACTGTATACATTGCACATAGGGTTAGACCCAAGGAGAGGAGGAAGAGTGTTGGAGGCTCATGGCCGAAGGCTAAGGGCCGAAGGCGAAGACCAAGGCTGAGGATCTGGCTGAAGGCAAATGATCTGTGGGCTTGTAAATGGGCTTAGGAGTAAGCCTATGAGGCCGTTATGAGCCATATGGTGCCCTAGTAGCTTGTCTAACTCTCCCCCGTTTCTTGAAGGAGAGAAGTCTTCTTTTATAAGTGAGGGAGAGTCTCATCTTCTTATGGTTTGTCGATGTGGGACTCCCTTTCCTTTGCTTGGATTGGCTTGGGAGTGCTTGGCCAGATATTGTACAAACAATAGGTACCAACAAGCAAAAAGGAAAATAAAGCAATAAATGAGAAATTAAAAAAAGATCTTCCAAAATGGCCAAAGGCCTTGGACTAAATACAATGAGATTGTGAACTCAGCAATATAGATTACGAAAAGAGAATCCAAAGGCTTTGTTTGCTGAGAACATTATATAGTCTTTATGTATTTGATTTTGAGTTATAGGAAAAAAACAAAAAACAAAAAAGGAAAAAAAAAAGAGAGAAAAAAAGAGAACATAAAAGATTTTATAGAAATAATAAGATAAGAAAGAGAGACCAAAACATAGAATACAATACATGGTCTCATCCTACAAGGTAATAATAGGATACATGGTCAGTTTGGTTTGGACTTCAAATTTTAGTTATGAAATTAAGTTTCCTAATATTTAATCTATAAAATTATGAATTATTGTATTGTGCATGGGGGCGAAGGATATTGTGGGTGGTAAAGAAAACTATTAGAAAAGTGTTGGTGGGACCATATGCTTCTACCATAGATTTCCGAGTTTCTTGGATTACAAGTGCCCTCGGCATTTATGAAGTAGGTTGGTCCCAATTCATTGAAAGTTGGTCGCAGACTCGGAAGAGCATGAAATATATGCCATAGTACAAGTTAATTGACCAAGGAACACACCCACATCCTAGTTACAAAACATTTGTCAAATTTGGTTCCTATTGTAGGATTGTCAAATATGCCACCTCCTTTCAATCAAATACTCCTCTTACATATGCTATGCAAACAAGAAGAAACCATCTATTACATTTCTCAGCCAACTGGATCTAAATCAACCTCCGTGTCCATTCCACCGTCAATCATCCCACCTCGACTTCAGATCGCTTCCATCCGCCCGCTCTTGACCTACATCCGTATCGAGATTTGCTTCGATGTTCGCCGGGATTGGACTACCACCTTGGGACATGTCACGATTACCGATGGCATCGGTGTCCGTTGGTGTCACTGAGGCTTCAAGCACAGCTCTGATTCCTTCACCATCTATCTCATTTGCAGCTTGTTGCAATCTTCAGTAAAATTAAAAACAAAATATTATTGTGAAAATTCTTGGAGAACACTTCCACTCTGGATACGCATGCATGAATTTACCGGATCCTCAAATTTGAAAACACCTCTCCAAAGGAAAAAAGGAACACAAAATATACATATTTATTTCACACACATACATATTATTTTGTCATTTACATGTTCAACTTTCACAGGAATCAAAGATCTCAAGAAACATAAAATCTAGAAATCCACTACAATTCCAATTATACCTGATTTTCTTCTACTTGATGTGCAGCACCCTTTGTTTCTTCCTTTTTAGCACGTTTAGACTTGTCATTTGGTTTAGCTTGGTATTTAGATCGCTCTTCAGGTGTCAAAAGTTCCAGAGGCACTACTCCTTCAATACCAAATTCAGTAAACTGCAATTACATCAATACAATTCGTGTAAGCTCGGTGAAAAAAATTAATCATATATATTTTAAAATATTTGCATAGTCAGTTGTCATATTAATCATACTCTAGAAAACCCTTCCAAGTCTTGTCTAGCTGAAAATCGAAGACCTTTCCAGCATACCTGCATAATGAAAATTTAGTATAGGATAAAATAAAATCTACTTGTAAGTTGAATGCTAGTTTCAACAATTCTAATAACTTCAAATAATAAAGAAAAACAAAGTAACACACATTTAATCACATGGTGAAGCTGTTGAAAAATCCAAACTACTAAATAAAATAGCACTCCATATTAACAATGAACAGTAGTCAAAAGTCAACTTTTATCTAAATCCTTTTCAAATGATTTACATATTTATCTTCTGATTCCGGAGGCCGGTTAGTTTTTCAAGATACCTTTTTGCTCATGTCAGTCTTTCTTATTTTTGGGACCTTTCCTATTGAGACGGGCGATAGTATACTAAACTCGCACACACTACACGGATGCTAGGACTCGAACCCAGAACCTTTCCTCAGAGCAATTGGTTCCTTTGCACTCATGTCAGTCTTAGAATAGCAATGAACCTTTACAGAAGACAGTTGATGAATTTTAAAAATACTCTTACCAATGTTTGATAAAGATCTACTATTTTTCTTTCTTTTTAAATATATATATATATATATAATAAATTCAAGATTACATAGGGAGATGGAGGAACAACTTACATGATGTGTAAGGTACTCTTCTGGTTTCAACACCATTGATGCACCAGCAAAGTTTAGATTAACTGCAGGAAAAACCTCAGCCAAACTGAAACATAAAATGTCATTTAGGTCTTCATAGTTTTTCTTCAGAGGGAAACTTAAAAAATATTTAGAGATAGAACCAACCTAGTGGTTACTTGATGACACTGGTTTTCTTCTGAAATGAAGGGAGTCAGGGATGGTGAAACAGCTGAAGTTATCTATACATCCCAACACAAAATGAGCTTTTAGTAAGGAGAAGATATCTTATGTTTCAGACCAAACACCACAAATCAACCAATAAATAAGACCAAGTGAATAAACTTACCGCACGAACAAAAGGAACGTAAGCTTCTTCAACAAGGTATGCCAATGTTGTTCCTGAGTCGATAATAGTTCCTCTGTCGTGTGATGTGAAGGCTGCTGGATCAATTGGCAAGATTTTCCCATTGACAGCAATGCTCTGCAGATTTAAATAATAATGGTGCCTGAAAATAATGGTGAAGGACGTTATATGAAAAACTCAAAGACAAATAAGTAATATAAGATAGCTAAACAAGTAAAAGTTTAGAAAGCCAAAAGTGACAGCATCTCACCAACCCTTGGTGAATAAATTGATTTCATATAATAAATTGTAGCAACACACACTAGAAGAATTTTGGGCAATAATCACTATTTTTTTAACCAGTTATCATAAGTTACTATTGTCATTTAACTTAGGCAAATTTTACTCTTTATTGGTAAGTTGAGAGTTGAGACTATTAATGAGTTTGTTTTCCAGTAACCATTAGACAAAAATAGAGTAGGTTAGAAATGTGGTTGTCTTGGTTATGCAAACCAACGGAAATCAGTGGCTATAAACCCTTGTCTTTATTTCCTTCTCCCATTCCCTAGTCTAAACCCTAGTCTTTATTTCCTTCCCCCATTTCCTTTCCCACCAAAATTCACAATTTGGTAGTAAATATTACAAGCATAAAGAAATAAGAGAAAGGTTTCCAAGAGACGTACCGTGGTGGAACAAGAGGACTGTAAACAATACTTGGCTCCAGAATCTCGCCAAGAACAAGTATACCCCCTCCTTTTTCATCTCCCTTCAAACAATGAGAGAACACTTTGGGAGTCAACCCTCGAGATGACAACTGCGATATAACGGACAGAGGCCCTTGGCTAAATCCAAATATCCCATCCAGTGTTGAAAGTGAACTAGAAATACCCCCAGACTCATAGGTAGTGCACCTGTATTTTTCCAACACCATCAGCCAAGGAAATTTCATAATTAATTCAATCAACACAACACAACATACTTATAATAAGAGAAATTATTCTACATAATATTAATTATTTTTGTTCTAAACGATGGGATTGAGAAATTGTATATGGGAATTAGATTTCATTGATGTGATCAACGAAGATACAGAGATGTCCTCATATAGGCCTGATACAACAATACAGATCTTACGGATTAGCTATTTACCATACATGGTTCCTATGTTAGACAATTTATGTCTTAAACCACTTTAATGTGGTCTTCTAATCATCATAGGAGATCTAGGTCTTTGTATTGATTAAGAACTTAATTAGAATTGGTGTTTTGGATCTCAGGGAAGTTGAGATTACCTTCTGTCCACAGATGTTGGTGATCTTGTTTATAGAAGTTTATTGTGGCGTGGTGCAAGACATGAGGTACATGAGTTAGTAGAGTTTTCTTTCTGTCCACAGATGTAAGAAAACTATCTATGAAAGAAATTCATGTATCGTGTCTTTTGGTGATCACTAAAACATGTTCAATTTTCTGCCTACAGGTGATAATTGATAATGTACAGAAATTGGGGAAAGTTTGTTTATATACTTGTCTGCTCTTTCAAATCTCAGTTATGAACACCACAAATTTAAACACCATCGAAACACTGACTGGTTCCAACTACAAGAGATGGAAAAGGGATCTTGAAATAGCTCTAGGTCTTTTGGATGTGGATATGGCAATTAAAGAACAAGCTCCTGAAAAACCAGAGGGATATGCAACCATTGAGGAAAAGACTCATTATGCCAAATGGGAAAGGGCAAACAGGATATCTATTCTGATCATCCAAAAATAAATGTCACCTACAATAAGAGATGAAATTCCACCCTTGAAAAATGCTAAAGATTTCCTTAAGACCATCAGCCTAAAATTCAAGGAATCTGAGAAGGTAGAGATGGGATTTCGGATCAAGAAACTAACAGATATGAGATATGAGATGGCTGTGTAGTTGGAGAACCCAACTATAAAAACTTTTGGGCTTACAAATTCATAGGAAACATGCCATGGGTATGCTGGCAACACGAAGAGGCATCTTCTTCAAACTAAGAAACAGAAAAAGAGAATTCTTGGTGCCTATATTGATGACAGCATGCTGATATGCATTGGCAGCACAATAGTGCATCATAAGTATGAGATCGTGATTATCAAAAACCATATTACACAAGGAAAATTAGCCCTTGCTGTTCAAATGACTCAAACATCAAGCAGGTTAAGAGCACCTATGTGACATACAAAAGATTTTACCAGATCTCTTCCTTGTTTATCATGGACACTGGATGAGTTATTAACTGAAAGACAAACCGCAGAAAGAGGAAGAAGAAAGAGAGAGAGAGAGAGAGAGAGAGAGAGAGAAAGAGAGAAGAAAGAGAGAAATGGAAGAAGAAAGAGACAAAATAAAAGAGAGAAGCAAGTTGAGGGAGAGAGGAAGGAAAGAAAAGAAAAAGTCAGTGCTTTAGGTTGGGCTTAAGAAATTGGGCTTGGGAAGTGAGAAAAATCAGTTTGCCACCAAAATTTTCATTTTTTTATTTTTATATTTAATTCCGAATCGAACCTAGTTGATATATAGTGACTCTTGGTGGCTTGACAATGGAGCAACTAAGAAACCTTGGTGCCTATATTGATGACATGTTTCTAATTCCTTGCAAGGATTCACAACCAAGAGGGTGCCAACTAAGGATGAAATAAAAGTGTATGTCGGCAATGGAATTCAAGTGAAGGTGGAGTTCATTGGAGACATCAAGATTAGATTAGAGTCTGGTTTTATTTTGCATTTGATAGATGTGGTTTATGTTCCTGCTATGACAAGGAACTGATTATGGAAGCTAAACTGATTTTGGATTCTCTATTTTAAGAAATAAAATTTCAATTGGGAATGGAACCCTTGTGAAAGGAATGTATCAATTAAATGTCCAAGCATATGATCAAATTAAACATTGCAAGCACCAGCAAAATTCAAAATAAAACTCAATCATCTCAATTGTGGCATAAGAGACTTTGCCACATTTCCAAAGAAAGAATAAAATCCCTCTGCAAAGAACATGTGTTGCCACCACTCGACTTAACTGAATTGGATGAGGTCTGCATAAATTGTGTAAAGGGGAAGCTCACAAGTACAAGAAAGAAAGGAGCAATTAAAAGTACAAGTTTACTAGAACTTATTCACACTGACATTTGTGGACCTTTCCCAACACCGACTCATGATGGATTTAAGTATTTTATTACCTTCACAGATGACCTTTCAAGATTTGGTTATGTATATTTGATAACAGAGAAATCAAGTGCACTAGATATGTTTAAAGTGTTTAAAGCAGAAGTAGAAAATCAACTCAACCTTAAAATTAAAATAGTAAGATCAAACAGAGGTGGAGAATTCTATGGAAAATTGGATGAGGCAGGCAGAAATCCAGGACCCTTTGCAAAGTTTCTGCAGCAAGAAGGAATTGTTGCACAATACACAAATCCTGGAACTCCACAGCAGAATGGAGTTTCAGAGAGAAGAAATCGAACCCTCAAGAATATGATGAGAAGTATGATGGCTTGCACAAATCTTCCGATTTTTCTATGGGGAGAAGTTTTAAAAACAGCAAACTATGTTTTAAACAGAGTTCCAACCAAGAGTGTGAATCAAATTCCTTATGAAATTTGGAACAACAGGAAGCCAAAATTAAATCATCTCAGAATTTGAGGCTGTAAAGCAGAAGTAAACTGTATAATCCTATGGAAAAGAAACTAGATTCAAAGACCACTAGTTGTTTTTTCATTGGATATCCAGAGAGAACTAAAGGCTACAGGTTTTACTGTCCAAATCACACAACTAGGTTTATGGAAACTGGAAGAGCAGTGTTTATAGAAGAAGGAAGTGACAGTTTTGAAGAAAGGAAATTAGTTTTTGAATAAATAACAGAAGAAGAAAATTCACATTCTCAAGAGAACAACAAAAGTGAATTGAGGGTTATGCCGAATACAGTTTTGAGTAATGAAGAAGCCTTACCTCAGCTATAAACTACAACTGATCCGACACAAACTGAAATGGATATTGATGCACCAGAAATTCAACACGATGACCAACAGATTCCTCAAATCAGAAGGTCACAGAGAGATAGAAGACCAGCTCTGCCAAATGACTATCTTGTATATTTGCAAGAGAACATAGCCTAGATGACCCAATAACATTCAAGCAGGCCATTACAAGTTCAAAAAATGAAAAATGGTTGGTAGCCATGAAATCGGAGCTAAGTTCAATGGAAAAGAATTAAGTAGAGATTCAAGAGGCTTCATTGATAGATATAAGGCTAGGCTTGTGGCAAAAGGATTCACACAACGAGAAGGAATCGATTACAATGAAACTTTTTCACCAGTCTCACCAAAGATTCGTTTAGAGTCATAATGGCCTTAGTTGCTCATTTCAATATGCATCTTCATCAAATGGATGTGAAAACCGTTTTCTTGAATGGAAATCTCTCTGAGAAATATATATGAAACAACTTGAGGGTTTCATTCAAGAAGGTGGAGAAGGATTGGTCTGCAAATTATAGAAAAATCCATTTATGGATTAAAACAAGCATCCAAACAGTGGTATTTGAAGTTTGATGAAGTGGTTAAGTCTCATGGTTTCATTGAAATTCCAATGGATGAATGTATATACATCAAGGTCAGTGGGAGCAATTTTATTTTTCTCATTCTTTATGTTGATGATATACTCTTAGTAAGTAAAAATTTGACACTGCTACATGACACAAAGGCTTTTCTGTCACAAGCTTTTGACATGACAAATCTTGGAGAAGCATCATATGTGTTAGGAATTGAAATCAGTCGAGACAGAGAAAAGGGTTTTCTAGGCTTAGCTCAGAAGGGATACATTGAGAAGGTATTAAAAGGTTTAACATGCTAAACTGTGCAGGAGGAGAAGTGCCAGTTTCCAAAGGAGATAAACTAAGCACGGAACAGTCACCAAAAACTGAGCAAGAGAGGTTGAAATGGTGTGAGACCTTCCCGGTCTCTAGTGGGAAGTTTGATGCATGCTCAAGTCTGTACTGCACCAGATTTAGCCTTTGCAGTGAGTGTTTTGGGAAGATTTCAGTCTAATCCGGGACAAGCACATTGGGTCGCGGCAAAGAAGGTACTAAGGTACTTGTAGATAACTAAAAATTACAAACTGGTTTACAGACAGAGTGAGGATTTAGAATTGGTAGGTTATGCAGATGCAAACTTGGGAGGTTGTGTTGATTCAATGAAATCTACTTCAGGTTTTGTATTCTTGTTTGAAGTGGTGCTGTGTCTTGGAAAAGTGTGAAGCAAACTCTCTCACTGCAACTTCAACAATGCAGGCAGAGTTTATTGCTTGTTATGAGGCAACAAGTCAAGCTATTTGGCTCAAGAACTTTATCACAAGTTTACAAGTTGTGGAATCAATCGAAAGGCCGACTCAGATTTGGAATGACAACAATTCTGCAGTTTTCTTCTCCAAGAGCAATAAAAGGACATCAGGTAGCAGACACATAAAATTCAAGTATCTGTCAGTAAGGGAATATGTTAAAGAAGGCCTTGTAAAGATTGACCACATTGACACTCGCTCTATGGTAGCAGATCCATTGACTAAAGGATTACCAAATGGAGCTTTTCGAAGGCAAGTTAGGAATGTGGGACTGTTTCAAGTTTCGATGAGCGCAATTAGTGGGAGTTATTTGAGTAGTCTATCTAGAGTTCACAAAGCAGACAATGTTTTTCTAGCTATTTTCAGTTGTTTTTATTTAGCTAGTTTTGCTTTTTATTCAGTTTTGCAAATTACTTGTTCTTGAATTAATTTGCTTATCATGACAAATGAATATGGAGGTATCTGTTTGTGGAACAAATTAGCTATAAAGACTGCATATGATATCTATTCATGAAAGTGTCAAAACTGTATTTGTTTATTCATGATTGTGTGCCTTTAAAACAACTCACCCGAAAATAATGGATGCTGAAGAGTCCATATAGGATTGCCCCTGCATCCGGTCAAAATGTAGTGTATCCAATACGTAATGACCAAGTACCCACTTCCATCTGCATATTGAGTAATCTGCCTGGTTAGTCCGAGGAGAACATGCTTGAAATGCGGAGGTGCACATTGAGCAGGGATCAACCGTACAATTGATGAGTGGCGAATCATAGGAACTGAGCTGAATCTGTAAAGCATGGAACAGTAATGTTGAAAGATTGTTAAGCTTTACCATGCAAGAATTTGAGAATGACATACAGCAAGAAAAAGAAGCAGAAGTTTACGGGAAGCCAAGTAGACCGGGGGCAATCACTGCAGGAATTGCAGGCAACCCACAAGTTTTCACTTCCAGTGTCAATCTGCACGTTGAATTCTTTTGGCGGAGAGCCCAATTTGACTTTGGTATAATAAAGCCTGAATATGGAAGAATTGAAGATTAGCAGAAATCAAACATGATTCCCCATATCTGAAGCTACAAAAGATTAGCAGCCATAAGCACACAAATCAAAGTAATAAAGAGTTGGCGGCAAACATGAGCTTCTCTTCTCCAACAATTTGGTTGAAAAGCGGCAGTAACCCACCTAGGATATTCAAGAAGAGAGACCAGAAGCATGCATGCTCTTTCAGTGGTCCGTGGTGGACCACCATGCGGCCTCTTATCCTTTTTAGCCAAGAATGGCATTCTTCGTTCATTTTTCTTTTTCCTTCATGGCCATGCAAAAGCTTTTAATTTTCACTAAGACGGCAAGCTTGCACGTGCTTTAGATTTTCCAAAAAGCCAAAAGAGTTATATAATACAAGTTTGATTTCTGTTTTACCCTTGCAAACAGGAACACCAAAACAAGCGATATCAATCCACAAGGGTAAAATGGGAAACCAAGCTCTTCCAGCTTCTTAGAAATCCTCAACTACGCTGTAATTAGGGCTCGTCAATGGGCCGGGCAGACTAGCCCCCAAATTTAAAGGGCTTGGGGGCGGGCTTTAAGAGGAGAGAGAAAATATCGGGCGGGGGTTTTTAGAAAATTCAAAGCCCAAGCTGACCCATAGGTCGGGCTTGAGAAAGCCCATTGGGCGGGTTGGCTAAGGGGCAAACGGGCCTACTTCATTCAAAAAAATCATAAACTTAATCATAAGGGCATTTTAGTCTAAATTTGAGATTAAACTCACTTAATTCCAATATTTTCACATCAAACCAAATTCATAAAATACCCAATAAAGTCACACAACTTAATAAGATTTTCCACAAAAATAATAAAACAAAGTATTATTTTTGAGGTTATTACATAATTAGACCATAATACGTTTTAAGAAATAATTTAAAAAAATAATAAGTATCAAAAAGATATTTTTTTTAAAGGATGGTATAAATAAATATGTAAATGTTTGGTGATGTGTTCAAGAAAAACATGATTATATTTGGTGGTAGTAGTACGATTATGTTTCGTGATATGATTATGTTTAGTGATATGATATATTGTTCATCTTATTTATATATATATATAATTGTTGTATTAATAATTGACACAAATTAATGTGCTAATCATCCAATTATAAACTAGGAATGAGTAAAGAAAAGTAAATGAAATGAAACAAATTATATATGTGATTTAAGTGATATAATCATAATCCTAAACTCTTATTTATACATAATTATATATCTATGCGGGCCTGTTAAAGCCCATAACGCGGGCCGGCTTTTTCCAATGGGCGGGCGGGCCCCATCGCCCATGAGCCAGGGCCAAATGATGAGGCCTAGCTGTAATGATTCCATCCCTTTTCCCAAATAGATTTTTGGGCCCAATATTTTATATTAAAAATACAAAACAAACAAGATCCATCGTCCCTGTCCCTATTAGAAAAGAACGCCCAGAACTTCCAGAAGCAACAACGCCCAGAACTTCCAGAAGCAAGTAGCAAAAGCCAAACTTAGTCAACATAAATTATTAAAAACAAAATTATATATTCCCTACTCTAAAAATCCATCAACATCAACACCCGAAACAGCATTATCAACATTGACTATAAAAATTACCCGACCACGTTTGGATCGGAGGTGCCATAGACTGGGAAGTCCACAACGCGCCGGCCACGTTTTGCAAGAGTCGTGCGTGCTGACTCGATCCACGAGCTCGGAGTTGCTCGATCTGCTCGGTGACTCGGCGGATAAACCCGTTCTAAAGAAAGAAGGGTGGGCGGCGTCGTCAAGCCACAGTGGACAAGAGACAAGGTGGCGGAGGCGAGGATCAGAGCCTTCAAGCCCCGTGCATTTCCGCAAAATGGTGGTGGCGAGACTCAAGAGAGATCTGGGCGATGTCCGGTTGGAGATGTCCGAAGTTGGAGAGGCGAAACTCGAGAGAGGTGCGGGCGAGTGCGAACTACGAACTGTTGGAGATGTCCGAAGTTAGGCCTCATCATTTGGCCCGCGGGCTCATGGGCCGATGGGGGCCCGCCCGGCCCATTGGAAAAAGCCCGGCCCGGCCCGTTATGGGCTTTGAGATGGCCCGCCCGCCTTGGGCCGGGCTAGGCTTGGGCTTGGGTGTCGAAGCCCGGCCCGGCCCATAGGCCCGATCCGATTAAGCCCAAGAAAGCCTGGCCCGGCCCACCCACAAAAGCCCGGCCCGTTAGGCCCGCATACATATATAATTATGTATAAATAAGAGTTTAGGATTAGGATTATATCACTTAAATCACATATATAATTTGTTTCATTTCATGTACTTTTCTTTACTCATTCCAAATTTATAATTGGATGATTAGCACATTAATTTGTGTCAATTATTAATACAACAATTATATATATATATATAAGATGAACAATATATCATATCACTAAATATAATCATATCACGAAACATAATCGTACTACTACCACCAAATATAATCATGTTTTTCTTGAACACATCACCAAACATTTACATATTTATTTATACCATCTTTTAAAAAAAAAATCTTTTCGATACTTATTATTTTTTTAAATTATTTCTTAAAACGTATTACGGTCTAATTATGTAATAACCTCAAAAATAATACTTTGTTTTATTATTTTTGTGGAAAATCTTATTAAGTTGTGTGACTTTATTGGGTATTTTATGAATTTGGTTTGATGTGAAAATATTGGAATTAAGTGAGTTTAATCTCAAATTTAGACTAAAATGCCCTTATAATTAAGTTTATGATTTTTTTCGAATGAAGTAGGCCCGTTTCGGCCCGGCCCATTGGGCTTAGCCCAGCCCGGCCCAATGGGCTTTCTCAAGCCCGACCTATGGGTCGGGCTTGGGCTTGAATTTTTAAAAACCCAGCCCGGCTCGGCCCAAGCCCGTTAAATTTGGGTCGGGCTAGCCCGCCCGCCCATTGACGAGCCCTATCTCGAAGTTGGAGAGGCGAAACTCGAGAAAGGTCTAGAGGCGAGGTCGAAGTTGGAAATGGAGCTAGTGTTAATCGGTGTTTTCAAAGGCATGCCTTGCGCGGCGCGAGGCAGAAAACGCCGAGGCGGTCTGCTATTTAGCGATCTGCGTTTAGCGCCGGGAAGGCGTGAGGAGGAGTTGCAAAGCGTGTCAGCAGAGCGAGGCGGAGCAAGGCGCGCCAGATTTGGAAACTTCGAACCGAGAAGAAATTTGCGAATTTGCGATGTCGCAAGGAAGATGAACTCGGATGTCGCAAGGAAGACGAACTCGTGAGGAAGACGACTCCTTTTTTTTTCTTTTTCCTTTTGAGGTTAATGAAACGACGTCATTTTGATTGTACTGTTTTGAAAATAATATTAAAGTGAAACGACGTCGTTTCACTTGGAATGTGTGGAAAAAAACACGCAAGTTGCTGTTTTTTTATCTGACCTTTATTGTAATAAACCTCAGGCAAGAAGAATTAATAGTGGGAAATATGTTAATGAAACACGCAAGTTGCTGTAGCTTTTCCACTTACCTTTTTTTTTCCTTCCCTAAATTAATATATTTACACATAGACTTATATATATATATATATATATATATATATAGAGTATAGTACAACCCTAATATCTACTCTTATCAATAATCTCCATCAATTTCAAGAATTCTCTTCATCTTTTGACTGCAAGTAAGTCATTTTATTTTTCTTTCTAATTCTTCGCAACTGTAATTTGAAGTTCCGTATATTTTTTTCAATTTTTTTTAAAAATACATTAGTTAACTTATTCGTTTATGCGATATAGTAGAAATTTGACGTAGATGCATCGTACTTGTATCTTTGATAGTGGGAAATATCCTTTTCATATTGATACAGTTTATCAATATGATAGTGATGCTAGTTTGAATGATATTAGTGTTGAGGAGTGGGATGAGTGAATTATGTTTTTGTTTTGATGTTGAATAAATATTTTATGTTTTGGGATTGATTATTATGCTTTGAATGACAATTGGTACTTATATTTGATTTATTTAAAAGATTGTTATGGTTGAATAAGAATTAGTTGTACAATTTAATTGTATTGTATTATTCATAAATTTTTCTTATTAAAATAAATTAATGTTCAAAAGGCTTACGCCTCAATGCTTCAATGATTACGCCTCACATAGCACTAGGCCTCATCATTTGGCCCGCGGGCTCATGGGCCGATGGGGGCCCGCCCGCCCATTGGAAAAAGACCGGCTGGCCCGTTATGGGCTTTGAGATGGTCCGGCCGCCTTGGGCGGGCTAGGCTTGGGTGTCTGAAGCCCGGCCCATAGGCCCGGCCCGATTAAGCCCAAGAAAGCTTGGCCCGGCCCGTTAGGCCCGCATACATATATAATTATGTATAAATAAGAGTTTAGGATTAGGATTATATCACTTAAATCACATATATAATTTGTTTCATTTCATTTACTTTTCTTTACTCATTCCTAATTTATAATTGGATGATTAGCACATTAATTTGTGTCAATTATTAATACAACAATTATATATATATATATAAATAAGATGAAAAATATATCATATCATTAAATATAATCATATCATGAAACATAATCGTACTACTACCACCAAATATAATCATGTTTTTCTTGAACACATCACCAAACATTTACATATTTATTTATACCATCTTTTAAAAAAAAATATCTTTTTGATACTTATTATTTTTTAAAATTATTTCTTAAAACGTATTACGGTCTAATTATGTAATAACCTCAAAAATAATACTTTGTTTTATTATTTTTGTGGAAAATCTTATTAAGTTGTGTGACTTTATTGGGTATTTTATGAATTTGGTTTGATGTGAAAATATTGGAATTAAGTGAGTTTAATCTCAAATTTAGACTAAAATGCCCTTATAATTAAGTTTATGATTTTTTTCGAATGAAGTAGGCCCGTTTTGGCCCGGCCCATTTCGGCCCGGCCCATTGGGCTTAGCCCAGCCCGCCCATTGGGCTTAGCCCAGCCGCCCAATGGGCTTTCTCAAGCCCGACCTATGGGTCGGGCTTGGCTTTGAATTTTAAAAAAATCGGCCCGGCCCGATATTTTCTCTCTCTTTAAATCCCGGCCCGACCCGGCCGAAGCTCGTTAAATTTGGGCGGGCTAGCGGCCCGCCATTGACGAGCCCTACATAGCACTACTAAAAGCGCCTGCCTATGAAAACATTGGTGTTAACCCGATAGTCGCTTAAATGCTTTAAGACTTATTGTGCCGCTTGTTACGGCGTCTTCCGATCTTTACGGCTTCTCACGGCGGTGTCGTCGACCAAGTAAAATGGGTTTGTACCAGGAGGGCAATCCGACCTCCATGGACCTGATCGGCATCTAGCTATGTGCAAGAACCGATCGAAATCCTTATTCTAAGAACCGATTGCATTCTATGTATCCGGCCGGCATCGCATCGTACTTCCGCTTTCTCATGAGTCCTTGTCTGTAGCTTGACTTAAGCAAGCTATTTACTTAAAAAAAACCGTCTTGATCTACGACCATAACATCTAAAATCTTTTGTAAT
This sequence comes from Prunus mume, assembly GCF_029339155.1. Taxonomy (NCBI): domain Eukaryota; kingdom Viridiplantae; phylum Streptophyta; class Magnoliopsida; order Rosales; family Rosaceae; genus Prunus; species Prunus mume. The sequence continues at coordinate 23,307,252 of NC_142705.1, forward strand.
CGAGACCGATACCGATACGTCTGTGTTCTCGCCGTTCGGAAGGCATCGGTGGAGTCTATTCATTTACTTGTTTAAGCACCTCAATAACGACTGGGGCATGGACAAACACGATTTTATATGATTTTATCTTACTTTTTTTAGGGGAATCTGCAGCACCGCTGTCTTTCCTATTTGATATTTGTCCAATTTCCTATGAGTCCTTGATGCGTAGCGTGACTCTCGCAATCTGAAAATATAGACAGGATCATAAGAATAAGGGTGGATAGGAATGAGTTTCTCATACTGTGAGACATTGGTTTGGGGTTCCAATAATGTCATCCCATAGTTGGAACGGCTCTGATACCAATTCATAGGTACCAACAAGCAAAAAGGAAAATAAAGCAATAAATGAGAAATTAAAAAAAGATCTTCCAAAATGGCCAAAGGCCTTGGACTAAATACAATGAGATTGTGAACTCAGCAATATAGATTACGAAAAGAGAATCCAAAGGCTTTGTTTGCTGAGAACATTATATAGTCTTTATGTATTTGATTTTGAGTTATAGGAAAAAAACAAAAAACAAAAAAGGAAAAAAAAGAGAGAAAAAAAGAGAACATAAAAGATTTTATAGAAATAATAAGATAAGAAAGAGAGACCAAAACATAGAATACAATACATGGTCTCATCCTACAAGGTAATAATAGGATACATGGTCAGTTTGGTTTGGACTTCAAATTTTAGTTATGAAATTAAGTTTCCTAATATTTAATCTATAAAATTATGAATTATTGTATTGTGCATGGGGGCGAAGGATATTGTGGGTGGTAAAGAAAACTATTAGAAAAGTGTTGGTGGGACCATTTGCTTCTACTATTAAATGTATTATCAATTATAAAGATGAATTGGCATTTTAAAATAAGATACAATTATGTTTTTTCAAATTTACATGGTGAACCAACCGGATTGGTGTGGGGGACAAGTTGGTGTGCCATAACAGAAGTTAATTTACCATAGATTTCCGAGTTTCTTGGATTACAAGTGCCCTCAGCATTTATGAAGTAGGTTGGTCCGAATTCATTGAAAGTTGGTCGCAGACTCGGAAGAGCATGAAATATATGCCATAGTACAAGTTAATTGACCAAGGAACATACCACATCCTAGTTACAAAACATTTGTCAAATTTGGTTCCTATTGTAGGATTGTCAAATATGCCACCTCCTTTCAATCAAATACTCCTCTTACATATGCTATGCAAACAAGAAGAAACCATCTATTACATTTGTCAGCCAACTGGATCTAAATCAACCTCCGTGTCCATTCCACCGTCAATCATCCCAGCCTCGACTTCAGCATCTGCTTCCATCTGTCCTGCCTCTTGACCTACATCCGTATCAGAGCTTTGCTTCTGATGTTCATCGGGGATCGGACTACAACCTTGGGACATGTCACCAGTTGCAACAGTGGCATCAGTGTCCGTTGGTGTCACTGAGGCTTCAAGCACAGCTCTGATTCCTTCACCATCTATCTCATTTGCAGCTGTTGTAATCTTCAGTAAAATTAAAAACAAAATATTATTGTGAAAATTCTTGGAGAACACTTCCACTCTGGATACGCACGCATGAATTTACTGGATCCTCAAATTTGAAAACACCTCTCCAAAGGAAAAAAGGAACACAAAATATACATATTTATTTCACACATACATATTATTTTGTCATTTACATGTTCCACTTTCACAGGAATCAAAGATCTCAAGAAATATAAAATCTAGAAATCCACTACAATTCCAATTATACCTGATTTTCTTCTACTTGATGTGCAGTACCCTTTGTTTCTTCCTTTTTAGCACGTTTAGACTTGTCATTTGGTTTAGCTTGGTATTTAGACCGCTCTTCAGGTGTCAAAAGTTCCAGAGGAACTACTCCTTCAATACCAAATTCAGTAAACTGCAATTACATCAATAAAATTCGTGTAAGCTCGGTGAAAAAAATTAATCATATATTTTAAAATATTTGCATAGTCGGTTGTCATATTAATCATACTCTAGAAAACCCTTCCAAGTCTTGTCTAGCTGAAAATCGAAGACCTTTCCAGCAATAAACCTGCATAATGAAAATTTAGTATAGGATAAAATAAAATCTACTTGTAAGTTGAATGCTAGTTTCAACAATTCTAATAACTTCAAATAATCAAGAAAAACAAAGTAACACACATTTAATCACATGGTGAAGCTGTTGAACAATCCAAACCACTACATAAAATAGCACTCCATATTAACAATGAACAGTAGTCAAAAGTCCACAACTTTTATCTAAATCCTTTTCAAACAATTTACATATTTATCTTCTGATTCCGGAGGCCGGTTAGTTTTTCAAGATACCTTTTTGCTCATGTCAGTCTTTCTTATTTTTGGGACCTTTCCTATTGAGAGGGGCGATAGTATACTAAACTTGCACACACTACACGGATGCTAGGACTCGAACCCAGAACCTTTCCTCAGAGCAATTGGTTCCTTTGCAGTTTGTATATGTATTTTCTTAGGAAGAGAAGTATTTTCATGTAGAGAGAATGAATAGAAAATGAGGAAGGCAGTCTTAGAATAGCAATGAACCTTTACAGAAGACAGTTGATGAATTTTAAAAATACTCTTACCAATGTTTGATAAAGATCTACTATTTTTCTTTCTTTTTAAATATATATATATATATAATAATTTTTCTTTCTTTTTATTATATATATATATATAATAAATTCAAGATTACTTCAAACTGACAGGCTTAGTAAATAAAATATGTATATAATTTTTTTTGATATTTCAGTCCAAAAGTTTGAAGGACAAACGATTTTTCATTTTATATAAGAAACTGGAATGTTATAAAATGATGCTGTAAATAGATCTTAAAAGATCTTTGAGAGATGCCTAGACAAGTTTACTATATGTTTTAAAGGGCCTGTCTCATTATTATTAATTATGAATGGGGAATCTGTTTATTGCTATTAATGTTCTACTGGGAGTCTAAGAGTTTGTCTAGATGTTATTAATGTTGCCTGGGAACTGGTTATTAACGCCGTATGGCAACTCTGAAGGATCCTCCTGGAAAGGTCTAGGGTAATTAATGTTGTATTATTAGAGGGATAAGAATTGTGGTCAGAGGACTCAACCTAGAAGAATTTGTATGGAAGTATTATCAGTTTGTGAAAATTCCTAAAGGTTCTCCTTGATTTCACTTTAGAAATCTAAGCTCCAACGATGTTTGGAGTAGTTCTCACCTAGCTGTAATGGTTTGATGCACACCTATTTGCTTGGGTTACTTCATATGTTTGGCTCTATTTACATCATAAAAGAAAGAAAAAAAAAGAGTATAAAACAAGATGGATATCATCAGAAACAGCAAAAACCAAGGACAGCCAATGAGAAAAAAGAAATAAAACAGGCATCAAAAGCCAAACAAGGAAAACCTAAACCACGAGCTTATGAGAAGAAAACAGACCAATCCAGAAGGATCAAGGGGGTAATCCTTTAACTGTTTAGAGATGTAAGCCCAAAGACAAGCAAAATCCGATTCTATATCAAAGTGAAGTCACCTAATTCTCTCTCTGATAAAAGATTCTTTTGTTTCTTTCCACCACACTACCAAAAAGAGGCTGCAACAGCACAATTCCAAGAGATAGTTCAATAGTTAACTCTATCACCCAAATGATACATTGATCACTAACTCCATACTCTAATTCAGCAAAAGACAATAAAAAGATTGTCTCATGTTATCTATCAGAAGTAAGGGTGCCTGGCTCAATGGCAAGCCAAATCTTTTATATTTTGTAACTTTTCCATACAGTTATGATATAAGAAGATTTTTTCTTTGTTGTATTGGGTGGGTTATAGGACAAACAAGCCCCCTTTTCCACATTGTTTCCATTATCATCAGAAACTATAGTCCGAGGATTCAAAAAAGTCATCTTGCAAAAGCATGTCATGAGAAGAAATACAAGTTGCTTGATAGTAATAAGCTCATGTAGAAGCAGTGTAAATCGCTCTTGACAATATACTCCACAAAATTGAATATGATAACTCAAGTCTAAGAACCAAAACTCACTCGGTTATTTTTGTGGTGATATTCAGCTTCTATTCCAGCTGCTGGATCCATCTGTAATTTAAAGAAATGAACTTCATCTTTAATAAAAAGTTACATTGAAAATGAAAACCTCATAATATCAGAAGGGACAAGAGTGAGGGAGAGCACACATACACACACAAACAGCATATTAGTTGGACATTGAGAAGCAAAGAGTGCTTACATCGTCAGCCAGGGGCTTCCAGTAATCAGTGATGGCAGGTGTTCGAACACGTTGAGGATCAGTCAAAGCATTCTGGACATGTCAAAAGTCTCTTGAGAAAAAATAATAGCAAATTTATTCAAATTAATTTTGTAGTTAACATGATTGAAAGGAAAATCTTACTACATAGTTTCATGTTTCTCCCTCACTGACTCGATATGTAATCTTTTTTCTTCTTTATAATAAGAGTTGAACAGAAAAACGTGCAAAATGAACCTCTACTACTGTTTCCAAATTCAATTTATAAGTTTTCTGTGAGTTATCCATTTCTGTCCAATTTGTAGCGAAGAAAACCAAAGAGAGGAAGTATATAGAAACATGCTATCTTTAAAACCACATATTTGGTCCGCCCTAGTTGATTTTTTTCCCATTTCATTTCCAGAATGAATCTGAACTACATTTGCGAAGTTGCAACCTAAAAAATATGTTTCGTGCCACTAACTTGCTGCCTTTATGGTGTTACACATCTGCAACTGTGCAGAGTGCGCTAATTGATAGTATATAATGCCATAATTTACACATCGATTCTTCATTGTTTTACAAGTGTAAATGTACTAATTCAGAAAGGAAAGTTGGTCAGAAGAATCAGCAAGTTGCTATAATATATATAACATACATAAGCAGTAGGCTTGCATTACAGATTAACTGAAATCCTGCATACCGGATTTTGATCTGCCCACTTCCACAACTGAGAGAGCTCTTTATTTCCCATTCTCCATCTCGGCCTACTGTTGAATTTAGACAAATAAAGATAAAAAGGGATTAAGTATGTTTCTTAAAAATCTAAATGGACAGTGCAAACTCATTAAATATTTTATATGAAAAGTTACATTACAACAAACAGACCTAATGCTGCAGTAAGGTTGGCGAACAATTCCAAAATTTTAATTTGTAGGCAGTGGTATATGTCAGCGGAAAGACATGGAGCACAACTAATCATTTCATACGTATATTAGTCATTTCTTAAAAGTATGAAAACTCCTAATCGTCTAATTGATACATGCATATTAAGATTTTGTGGTTTCTATAAACTGTTTTGTATCCAATTCATAAAATAGTATATTGTTGATATATCAATCCATGTCTGTTTTCAGTTGTAATGTGCAATAACTTAATTTCATTTCTTTATGAAATCACATAGATGATTTAGTTTATGGAATCCCATAAAATAATCATAGTGTGCTTTGGAGTATAAGGATTGAGAAACATAGATCCTTAAAAGGTTCTTGGCCGAAAAGTAAAAAATATAATCAGAACTCCATCATAATTACATGTAAAAAAAAACCTGCGTAATTTCAATTAAAATACAGTACCTTAATCTAGACTGTAAATTTTTTATTTTTCGTGCTCAGATGATAGCATATTATAAAATAACCAAAATACCCTTCACATTTGTATTCCCAACTTTTTTTTATAAGGGTAGGTTTGTCTTTCTCAAACCCAATTCATCTGTCCATTAAAGTTAAATAATCTCCACCACAATGTTTTTATCTACACTAGTTGGAAAGGAGACCACATCTCAAAACCACCCTAGCTTTTTCTTTTCTTTTTTTGCCCATTGGTTCTTCTTGTCTCTCTCACTCCAGTACTTGCAGCCCTCCTACTGAAAGTGTCGAGAAGTCTAGACGATTCTGAATACAGAAGTAATTTCCAAGTTCTTGTTCTGTTATGGAAAATTTCATGGAAATATCACTGAAATTTCGGAAGTTGCAATCACAGGAAGAATTATTATTCACCTCATGTTGCATCACCCAAAATTTTGACCCAAAAAGAACTAAAATATCAAATTGATTTGTCAATGCCTTCACCAAAAGTTTAGAATATAGTGATCTAAATAGGAGGCAAATCCGACTCACAAAACATACCCACACCAAAAAGAATTACTATGGCCAACACGAAATAACTAAAGCGGAATTGCCTAACAGGGGTAGAAAACAAAGGATGAGTTGTCTTTCTATCTGCTTATTCTTATTAAGACCATACACAGTAAGGAAAAAAAAAGGTGCAATTTGTTTCTTGTTAAAGTAAAACACATTAAAAGGCATAATAGGACCCAAATAAACAACCAACAAGTTGCATACCGCTTTTTGGCTCCTTCTTGGACCACTTTCTTCTCTGCTGGCTGCTTCTCAAATGGTGGACAACCATCACGTTTCCACCATACCTAAGCATATTTAAACACCAATTATGCTTAACAACAGTGATAACATTTTCTAAACAATAGTAACCAAGGCCGGACAGCACTCACCCAATTCTTTTCACGTTCTAATATATGCTCAATTTTATGAAGAAAATTCTCCCCCTTGGGTGGAGTCATTTCAAGCAGCTTTTTCACACGCTCCTCACAAGATTTTATTTCCTCTTTCTGAAATCAACGAGGAAAAGTTGTTTAGGAGACCCCATAGTATAGCACAGATATACTCAAGTAGACTTTATCATATCTTACAAAATTTTATGCATCTGACCATGTGCCAATAAAAGTAAATCTTCTTAACCAGAGAGTGAAAGGCATACCACACAAATTCATTCGTTTTCGCTTAAAGTGATGTCCATAGGTAAGGATTCAAGTATTAACGAAGATAAGATAATATTCCCACTGCAACTGAAGTAGGAAACAAGATTGCTTCTAGGCATAGAAGCAAAAGACTGCCAAATCAAATTGCCCAGAGACCATCATACACTTCAAAAGAGTACAATGAACTCGTTGAATTGCATGAGTAAATTAGCGAAATCACTCAACTCCAGACAAACTGATGTAGATGCCTGGTATGATATTACATTCATAAAAGTTATGGAAAGAATTCAGTTTTTAGTACTTTAATCCATCCTTGTTTCCAATCCCTAAATTTGGAGACAAAACAAACACAATACACCTAAGGCTTCTCAATTGTCCAACAAATATGTCGTCACAATAACCAATAATCCAATTTTCTACTGACACCTTTTACTATAAACAGAGCTGCCAACATAAAGTTTCTTTGTCAAGTTTAAAGAAGAAAATAAAAAAGGTTACAAAACTTAACAAGACACAATCACAGCACTAACCATGCTATCGGAAGGCAAATCTTTTTCACTCTTTCCAGGGGCCTACAAGCAAATAAGAGTTAGTAAGAACATTTACCATATCAAGTACTATCAATATTTTGGGGTAACAGATCAATTTGAAAGTTGAAAAAGGACATTAGAACTAGCCCAAAGGTCAAGGAGTTATGGTAATATTTCCCAGAATCAATATTAAGACCGTTTCAACTGCTACCTTCAGATAATCAAACAATATGAGGCACTGCACAAGAATATGACGTCGGAAACTCGGATCCTTCAACTGTGCCCACCAGAAAACAGGAAAAATAAAGATCTTAAATCAAAATAATGGTCCACTATAAAAATAAATCTAAGTCAGTCAACACTCCAGCATTACTAACCTCCAAACCCATTAGTTTACTGCTCGTAAGATATTTTATGCTGAAATTTGCCGCCTCCTCCTCCAAACTATTGGCATCTCCCTCTTCGTCACTTAATGGTTGAGCTTCAAATGTATTCAGGACAACCTAAACAAGAAATTCAAGAAAATATTATTTGGCTGAGTAATGAAACAGAGAAAGAAAAACTGTTATACCATGAAGATCAAAAAAAGAATATATCAGAAGATAATTATTATACCATTAAACCGGATGTAAATTTCTTCCACTTGGTAGGAGCAAGAGTTAAGGAAGGAGGGTTACAAAAGTGTTCCTGAAAACCCAACCAGACCAGTTTCTCAGCAAATATAATTTGAGATACCACCTATCCAAGTTAACTAAAACAACTCCAGGCTGAAGCTTTCCAAACAGACATTAACATTGAGCCTATTTGAGAGCTCTAATATAACTAGTACTGAAACTTTAATAAAACATCAATATCCTGCTGACAACCAAGATGAAAAAATGGGTACCCGTGGAAATATAATCCAGACGTATGGAAATGTCGATGATGGAAATAAAAAAATAAAAAAAATCAACATAAATTACAGAAAATTGCTTAAAACATAAAAGTTTTGAATGTAACTTTAGGAAATGCCATGTCAATCAATAATACATTAATTAAACATGTAAAATTCATAAGATAGTATATCAATGACAAACTTATGGCGCAAGGCAAAAACAATTTGCACTGACTCGTATGACCTTAAAACCAATCAATATAAAAAAATCATCACCTTAGCTCTCTCTCTCTCTTTCTCTCTCTCTCTCTCTCTCTCTCTAAATTAAACCCATTTCTTACAACCGACAATGTATTTGCTTCATTGTACGAACTTTTTTTTTCGTAAACTATATGAACACTACTTAGTGAGAGTATGCCTAAGCATGGACATTTGGAGCCATTGGATTGCTAAGAGTTTAAATAAGAACAACGCATCTAGCAATCCAACAACTCTGACATCCATGCTTACGCATGCTCACTTTTTTAATGCTCATAAGAGAATTTGTCCAATAAATAGGCAATTCTGGAAAACTCAAAAATAAAAATAAAAAGGAAATGAAACAGAAAAAGAAAAAAATTTACCTAGTTAGCTTAGAATTCGGGCAAAATGATAATAAATAATCTTATAAGTGAAATGCCAAGCCCATCAAAACTGAGAACCTTGTATGTAATCTCTCTCTCTATTCTTAATCTGATTTTATCGAACACAGATTGGCATAAATAGTGGTCTAATATTCTGATGCACAGTTTCATGAACGCTAAACTAAAACAAGTTTTAAAATTATTTACATTTCCACATGAAAAGTCAGTAACAATTGAAAGAATCATTGAAATTTTTTTGCCCCACATAACATAATTGTTAGCAATAGAAAATATTATGTTAGTAATTCGGTGATGCCAAAAGTATAGGGATGCTAATCTTTTTGTCTTTTTATGACAGGAAACAAAAATTTTGTCAATAAAGCAAACAGAAAATACAAATTAAGGAGAGTACAGTGATGGAAAATTTTATTAATGGGGACCATAATAAAGAAGACTATACAGGATACGACAAGACTTGATATGGGTATATTGAAAATCTCCAAAACCTAGGATAAAGTAATAATAATATAATTAAACCAAATCTCCAACACCATATCCTAATCTTTGAACATGGGGAATGGGGATTGTTTCAACCAGGCAATTCACAAAAGAATTTATAGGTAAACTATAGAGGTTTCTTTAGCATAATGATATCTGTTTACAAGAAGAATTACACAAACAAAATCTGAGTATTGAGTTAAATGACTTTGAAAACCATATAACAATAGCATTATATATGGACACTCTCTAAGTTCAAAACTTAAATCAAAATGGAGGGGAAAGCATAATTCTAACCCCTAGGCCATTTTTTATGTCATAATTTATCCTTCCAAGTGGCCAAGTTTACCTGTAAACTCCAAAATGTCTTGTAGAAGTTGAAATCGATGGAAATTCCTGAAAAACGTAAAACATTAAAATATATCCTTAAGAGACCTACATTCACAAGAAATGCTATACAAACTATATACAATCATATTATATATATGTAGACGTCAAAGTTAAGATATCAAGCAACTGCCTAGCAAGGATATACCATCAGGGGGGTCTTTCTCATATTTTGTCTCGTTTGATGTGTTAAAAACTCCTTTTATATTCACAGCTGCGAGCGTTAATCAGAAGAGCAACAAAATTACTTAAAAGAACAAGTGAACAGCAGGGTTCAGAGAAATTAAACTAAAAGTGAAGACAACGGTTGAAGACAAGCAGGTACCTGAACGCTCAGATAATGGGAAAAAATGAGCCAAAAACATTAGAATTCGTCCACAAAATACCACGTCATTTGCCTGTAAGTCAAGTTCAAAGACATTAGTACGAAACAAGACTACAACAATAAGTTTTGCAAGTGAAATTTTATTATCAAAGTAGTTACAGTTTACTTTTATCAAATAGTGAACAATAAGATGTGTAGCTAAAACACTTATTTAAAATCATTATTATTTCAAAAATCAAAACAAAAAACAAAAACATCAGCATGAGTTTACACCACATTTTTCAATTTACAGTCTTCCCATTTACAGACATAATTCTCAGACCAGAACCATATTCTCACCATATTTCATAAAAATATTTGCTTGCATAACTGAACGCTAGTTATGCTGTTCCTTCAGTGTTTTCTAGAAGAGTTTCTCCATAAAAATTAAGATTCTTTGGGCACAAATACCCTTTACATTTATCACACCATGTAATCTATTAAATTAGTGTCTAACAAAGGCAGCTTTTCGCTCCACAAACAGTGCCGCATAAAGTAAATGCCAAAAATAGCAATCCTCATTTATGAACTAAAAACTGAAATCTGAAAAATAGAGCAGAGCAGCAAGAATAATGAATGCAACTTCTAAATTTGGTAAGGTTTGAATTTAATTCAAGGTCAATCACAATGCACCATCCTGAAGTTTACAATGTCAAATATGCGCATACCATCACAAGTTTTGAGTATAATACAGATCAAACTGAGCACCAGTTAGTTAATTATAAACAATACAAAAAAGATGTGGCTTTTGAACGGCATGGATATACAATTTACTGTTTGAAAAGCAAACAAAAATCCCAATATAGGGAAAATTTTAAAAAATGAAAGTAGACTGTAATCCAGTGATGACTACTATGATTAGTAACACCACCTTTGACAGGCGACGAAGAAGTTGATTGCATGTTCTCAACATCACAAGTTTTCCTCGAGCAAAAAGCTCTGGCTGCATGTGAGGATCCATATAGATTAAAACAGATTGCAAATAGAGATAATCAAAAACTTTTAAAATGAAATACAAAACCAAAACAAACAAAAAACAAAAAAACAAAGAATATAAATCTTTTGACATTTTAAATACACAAACCTTTCCTAATATATCTTGTTTACTCTCTATATAACCAAAAACGTCTTTGCAGTTTCTCATAGTAGACATTTCTGTTAAGTCTTCCAACAGCTGAAATATCATGCCTCCTTCAATGTGTTCGTTCTCACAAAGATACAACACAATATCTGGTGCACAAAAAGATAACAGAACTGTAAGAGAGAGAGTGATGTAGGCTATAAGACTCATTAATTTTCTTCTTCATCAAAACAATTTTTACAAGCATTTAGCCATTGAATAGCTCTTATAATCCAAATAGCTAATCTACAGGCTTACTGTTCTATTAGACGATATACAGTTCAACATTTGAAAATCGAAAGTCATACAGAATTTTGTCAAAAATAATTTTAGGTGCGATCTAAATGTCAAAGGTAAACCCCAAAAATTAACAGCGCAAATAAAAATTCTTATATAGAAACAACATAAATGTAGTTTTTAGATCTTTATATCACTGATTCACAAGTTTTGGCTTATCAGAACCGTACTTTTTACAAAAACTTATCAGAACCGTACTTTTTACAAAAAGGTTCCAAATATTACAGAAATTGAATACACGATTCTTTGAAAAAGGAAGTCAACAGCATTTGATACAACCAACTAAGTGCTTAATAAAAGTTTAACAAGGATATGTACAGACCAAGAAGACGTGGAATATGTCCTTGGGTAGTTTCTCCATCATCAATTGATTGACCATACTGCATTATCTGCTCCCCAGACTGTACTGCAGAAGACTGTGAAAATATCAAGTTACCAAGTATAAAACACAACTTCTATGTTGATGTCTTAAATGTAAGGAGGGTTCAGGTTGATGGGGAGATCTAATATTTATAATCTTCAAAACAAAAGTAACAAAATTTGCCACATCAACTGCAGAATGCTCTACTTCACAAAGCCAAGTTGAAATATCCATCATTACAAATTTCCATATTCAAATTCGAATCATATTCCTGTGATGAAGGGGTGTCTAATAAAACACTAAGCCCAAATGCTCATGAATCCTGTTAGATCAGCCCATGGGTTATCAGAAGTCCACCTTACATTTGTCATGCTTCTTTTGCTTCGTTAATAGTCATATGCATATTATTATTTTAACCAATCCCTAGTTACAAGTCATTTAAAAGTTGAGCGGTTCATATGCCATTCTAATGATCTTGGATGGCCAGATTTAATAAAAACATATGCAAAAAAAGGAAAGAGAGTGATGCAACACATTACGGGCGAAAACAGAAAGCACACAAAAGGCACAACTGCCCTGGATCCTACCAAGAATAGCCAAAACAAAGGACTCTGTATGTAATCATGGTGATTGCACATAATAAAGATTTTTTTTTTTTTAAATAAAGGAAATCTGGACAAACCGCTATGTCAAATTTTTTAATTACCAATCAACCATTTTTATAGGTTTAAAAAGTCAGGCACCAAGAATACTCGGGCAAAAAGAAAACTAATAAAAACAAATCTAATATGTCAAAGTGATACTTGAGCCATGTTTGGTGGTACAAAAAAAAATTCAGGATAGAAAACAGATGTCTGAGATGAGGCTTATAATTGAAGATTGCTGCAGGTTGTGCAACAATTATGGGAATGTGGAAGCCAGTGAGGATTCAGGGAAAGTTCCATGAACCCTGAAATATACTAAAAGGTGACTTTGAGCATCACCATCAGCGCTCAACAGAGTAATCAAATTATAATACCCAGCCAATCAAGATGAACTTAACACAAAGAAATATCCCTTAAATATTTTGGCAATAAAGCCTACAAAATGCTCAAATTCTAGTTCTTTCTATTTAAAGTCCATTTCCTCAACCTATCTGCAAAGACTACCCGGTCTTCCGATCAATCAATCCAGAGGTATGACAACATTATGCATCTCCAAAGAGTAGGTACGTTCCTATTGTTAGGATTTTGGCTCGTCAAATATGTCCTAGTTGGTTTAGGATTGTTTTAAGAAAATTAGAGGTATACCAATTCTTGTCCTAGAGGGATTAGGAAAGAATTTCAGTTTTCCTGATTCAATTTAGGTTTGGATTTCTAGAAGTCTATTAGGATTTGGATAAGTGTAATTTCCTAATCCACTTAGGAATAGGAATTCAATCAGCCTTGGGACATGTAAGCCAACTCTATATCTATAAATAGGGTGCGGCAAGGCTTATTTTATAGCAAGGAAAAACAGCCAGAGACAGCCAAGAGTTTTGAGATTAGTTCCAAGGTTGCAAAAGTTCTGTAATCTCTATTATTAATCAAAGGAGCGGTGATTTCTCTACCTAGAGAAATCACAACTGGACGTAGGCAAAAGTTCTGCCAAACCAGTATAATTCTTGTGTGTTTCTAAGTTTTTCTAATATTTGCTAGTTTAGTCTATTGCCGTTGGTTACATTAAAGAACAAGATCTAGAAGGCGGGTTATTGAACACCTATCAGCCCTAAAACCCAAATAATCCACCAACCAGACACAATTCCAAACCCTAGCAGCATCCTGACCCAAATTTTTTTTTTTTGGTCGAAACCCAAAGTTGTGAAGTAAAAAAGGACAATGTAGAAACACAGGATCAACACTATTTGCTTCTTGTTTGGACAGACTACACCACTGTGAAGTCAATAAGCAAAGGGTCTTCTTTTTTGAGCACATCACAAGCATTAATTTACCCATGGACCACAAACCGCGCTAAAATATGCAGAATAAAGTAGAAATACAGTAGTCTACAAGTACAATCAAACAATCAAAGCATCCTGTGAACAAGTACCAGCAAGAGAAACATACCACCAGTTCCTGAAGCAATGTCCGGAGGATATTTTCTAACAATTGATTCTCATCTTGGACTAACTTTGTCTGTTTCTGTCATGAAGAAATCAGTTGGCCTAATTAGAATTAACCAAACATCGACATCCAAACGGCTAAAGTTTCATATGTTTGACTTGTTGTTAGATGTATCACGATAATTGTACATGTCATCATGTGCAATCAGGATGTATGTGAAGAAAGCAATGCAATGATGACTACAGCCCACCAAGGATCAAGCATTGAATCAAGTGAAACACTAATCGGTAAATTAGCAATTGGAGTTATAGGACAAAGGTAACAAAACCTGTGTATCCAAATGTAGCCAGAGACTGAAATCATACTTGTGTTTCAGTTTTCAGGCACAAAACCATAAATCACTATACATGCATTTACACGAAGACTCAACTTATCAAAATCTTTTTATTGGGTACCACATAATATTGTTAAAACTTAACACTGAACATGAGGGATCTAATGGGTTACCTGAGGTTTTATAACTTGTTGAACTGTCTGTAGAGCAAAACTTTCTGGTGGGCCAGGTTGCAATATGGCCCTCCTGAACACTTCCTGAGAATAAAAACAGAAAGAACAACTTAATCATATCTAACACAGAAGACAAAATAACAATAACACTTATAATTATGAAGAAAAAGAAGCTAACCATGTTGAAGACCTCAACTAAACAGCGAGTGTGAAGCCAATGACAAACAAAGCCTTCCCAAAAGCTCAATCACAATGAATTGAAACTTTCTGCAGCAGAAAGAAATAAAAATAAAAAACATCGTCAAAAATTTTGTTTGAACCAACAGTGATATTTGGAACTGTATGCTAGCATCTAAAAGGCACTTGCTTATATTTTCTACATCAATAACAAAAGAAATTGACCTACTTTCAAATGCTAGGTTTTGAAAGGCGTTGCCTAGGCGCGTCGATGCGAGACGGCAAAAATTCAGCTCAGGGGTCCCGTTGTTTAGCTGTTTGCAAACTTAATGTTCGCGCTGCCGGCGAGGCGTACGGAGGCGCCGGTTTCTGGCTGTGTGAGGCGCAGCTGCACGAGGAGAAGAGAGCACGCGTGTTTATTTCCGTTTAGGTTTTCGCTATGGGACGACGTCGTATCATCTTTGGGCTTCATATTACATTTAAGCTGGAACGCACGCTTAGCAAGCCCTTTTCTTCTCATCTATTCAGGCAAACAACTCGTTTGGGAGTGCTTTTTCTTGACGCTTATGCTAGTAACTTATGCATACAAAGAAGTAGTTTGTCGTTTGGATGTCACATTTAAAGGTGTTTTACACTATATAAAAACACTTTTGATATTTTGTTGAGTGTTTGGCTAACACAATAAAAGCGCTTTTAAAAGTACTTAAAAAAATGTAAAGAATCTCAAAATATTATAATAAATATAAAAATATATAAAAAAAGAGGGAAAAAAAAAAAGGAAGGGTATTTTGGCATTTTAAAAATTAAATATGGGTATTTTTCGGCATTTTAAAAGTTTCATTAAAGAGAGCTAAGTGCTTCCCTTGTTTTTTATCTTACTTTTAAGAAAAAGCACCTCTCAAGTGCTTCTTCCAAAACCACTCCAAGTGCTTTTGGATCTCACCCAAAGCGCTTTTGCAATTTTTGCCAAACACCATTTTTTAAAGACAGCGCTTTCACCCATTTAGAAGCGTTTTTAGCTGATCCAAAAGCACTCCCAAACGAGCCATGTGGAAGAGGGGATTTATGAAATCGAGAGAATGGTAAAATGAGAACATCATATGAGAATCTATCACAGTCATCCAAAGTCACCTGAGTAGTTGAAGAGAAAAAGCAAGCTTTATAATATAAACAGGTACACTGCATTTTCTCTTTAGCTCACGTGCCTTGCCGCACCTTTTCCAATTCCCCCACCTTTGAATTCAAATTTTTTTTTCAGACTCCATTTTGTTCATCTTAAAAAGATTCTCCTCCCAATATAATCTCCTATTTTCTATGGTCAGAATCAATACGTTTCTCTCGAATTCCCTCTCTTTCTCTCTTTGATATTAAAAATAAAATATCCTGGTTTTTAAAAGCTTTTTCTAAAAGCAACCTTACATTGAAGCACTTTTTAGGCAATTCCACAAATACCCTTATTAGGCCGTTTTCGATAACACCAAAGTTCATCTTCACGTAGCCTCCCAAGTTAGGAGACAACCATCTCTCAAGGCTTCAATCTCTTCAATCTCTCAAACTTTTTATATACGTTTTCTTTTTTTTTCTTTTTCGTGCTTTATTTTCTACCAAAAATTGGGTTTTTAATTTTCTTCTTTCTGGTACTTGTAATGGGAAATTACGTGCCTGAAATCATCTGCGTTCATGTTTCTATGGGGCAATCCTAATTTGTTTTTATCAGATTTCTACTTGCAAACAGAGCATGTATTATTGCACGTTTCACTGATTCAAACAAGAAATCTTTTATGAATTGCGAGAGAATTTTGGCTCTTTATTTCCAAACAAGCTCTATTTTTCTTTTAATTCCCTTTATGATAAACTAGTTTTGCTGCAAACTTTATTTCTTTGACTTCCATTAATCTTTTGTGAATAAATATCAAAACTATAGACCCAAAAAATAAGGGAAAAATATATGGGAGTGTGTTTGAATCCTTTTTCTTGTACAACTTGTGTATTGCTTTTGATGTATGTAGTTTTACCCAAGTTTTCCTATCTTTTTTTTTCATGCCTTCCATTCGATATTAGTAATTTTTTTTATTTGGACAAAGTGAATGACGCCATATCATATTACTCAAGGGCCTTTTATTGCTGCAAGTTTAATGCATGCATATTTTCTTTATTTCCATATTTAAGCCTAGTTTCAATATTGCTACAATTCAAACCTTACTCATTCAATATTATATACTAAATCTTTAATTTAGTCACTTTAAGCAAAGATCACTTTACAGTATCCTTACATCAGCATCATGTGTCATTATAAATAGTTACAGCACTTTTACGGTAAAATTTACCAAACGGGAAAAACGGCAGCAATCCCAAACTAGGCCTTTCTCTCTTTGATATTAAGGTTTGCTTTTTCTATTACATTCACTTAGGAGCCGTTCGATAACATTTTCAAGGCCCCGTCATTTTCTAGGTATGTTGTTTTCTTTTTCAATGGAATTGTGCTTTTATTTTCTACTTAATGTATTGGTCCATCAATTTCATTTGTACTTTTTTTTTTCGACATTATCTAGGAGTCCAAGTTTAGTATCAGTATTGAAATAGGCCCCAAGGTTTCAATTAAATCAATTTCATACGCGACATTTCAAAGTATTACCAATTTACACCCATCGTTACATTGACCGTCAAAGTCAGACATTAAATGCTGACGTGGCAATCGTGGGACCTACATCATAACCAAACAATAGTTAGAAAAAGACAAGACGAAAGGCAATTTCAAACCAAAAAAAAAAAACCTCAACTGGGCACGCGTTCCAAGGCATCGCTCCAATAACCCAAGGCTTGGACAACGAAATCGAACTAACTACTCGGTCTTGTTTTGGAGAGATTTTGATAAATAAATAAATAAAAAAGAGATGAAAAAAGTGGAGAGGAAACTCGCAAGAAGATCCGAATTGGTTGCCTGGAATGGATGAAAAGGTGTTGATATGTTTGTGTGGCAAGGCTGCTACAATTTGAACCTCTTGGATAGATTTGAATCCTGGGAGGCGATTTTCCATGTGTGCAGCAAAGGTACGTGAGACTAAGAAGGGTTTTCAAGGTTGTTAGTTCTGGGCACGGTTTGATTTGGCCATGTGTGAACTATCAAAGGCAGTGATTCCTGGGCTTCTAAAGTCGTGGAATAAGCTGGACAAATCAGTAGCAAAGGCAAGAACAAAGAGAAAAGGTCGTTTGGGTGTTGTTGGTGGCTTTGTGGGTTCTATTTGCAAGCTTCATTTTGGGAAAGGGATGTATGGATCTGGAGTGAACAAAAAGAGGAGCTTCGAATTAGCTTCTACCATTAAATGAATTGTTTGTGCGTTGTTTGTGTGATTCTGTAAGGGTTGGGTTGTTAGTGGCATTTTGTAATGGTTAAATTGTTATGTAAGGGTTAAGGGTTATGAGTAAGGGTTAAGGGTTAAGGGTTTAATTGCTGACTTTTTATAACTTGATGAAGTGAATGGAATGACAAAATTTGCAGAGAATTTCATCTAAATGAAGTGAATGGTCATCATAAAGAGTATGCAAATGAAGTGAATGGCATTCTAAATCTATGTGCTAGTGAAATTATGCAAAGGAATGCCAAAAACAATGTAAAGGGAAGTTAGAAAATGGATGCACCTGGAACAATCAAGTGAATGGCCAAAATAATGAAGTGAAATGCCAAAACAATCAAGTGAATTGGCAAAACAATCGAACTGAAGTGCCAACCCAAAAACTTCAAAAATTCTGCATTCAAAATGGGCTCAAAATAGCCAGATAATAACATTGTCAATTACATATTTGATGTCCTTTCAAATTCATTCCAAAATGGCAGTTTTCAGTGGATGTATTTGCATTCACAGTGGTTGACGCTTATGTGAATGCCATTACATCCATAAAAAAAAGTCAGTAATTAAGTTATACATAACCAATTTATCAAAAACAAAAACCTCCTAATCACAAACTGTCAGTCTAACAAAATAGAGTGAAGTCATCAAATTCTTTTTCAGGTTAACTTCAATTTAAACATTTGATCCTGCTGAAACAGAGTTGATGCATATGGACATGAAGTTGAGGCTGGTTGTGCTTCAGAAGTGGCATGTCCTTTCTTACTTGGTTTTGGCTGCACAATGTTTAGGATGTTAACATTTTATTTGGAATTTGAAGAAAATTGATAATAAACATCATAAAGAGAAGTTAGTTACCAGAGGTTTCCCTTTTTGCACATGCCTTAGAGGTGTAGGGGTCTTTTATTCCAACAGCCTAACAAATGGGCTTGGGCTACAGTAAAGAAGAAACGAGTAAAGTTGCCCCTTGTATTCTGAGTTCGAGGACCAAGCTCCAAAAGAGCTTTGAAAAGTTCGTGAGAACCTTAGAAAACACCCTAGATTCCTTTCACCAGTAAGCCAAATGAATGTGACATATTAATAATATGACTTGCTTGGAGCTTGCGGCATGGGAGCTAGCCTTCGCGAGTTTAGCAATTGAGAGAAACAGCTTGAAGTTCTTATATAAACAAAGGCTCATAGTATGGCAGAGAGTAAACTAGGGAGATTTTGACTAAAGAAGAGGGAAAGAGATGGGAATGGATAATGGGGTGTCTTGAGTGAATTTCCAGTTGCTTGACAAAGCTTGGTCGCACTCTGGATGATGATTTTGCTAGGTAGAAGAAGCCTCCTTTTATAGGCACTTTGACCCCTTAATCTTATCAAAAACTCTTTCTTGCTTTTCCTTCACTTTCTTCCATTCACTCTTATTTGGTGAAATTTCCCTAACCAGAGCACATAGGTAATAAGTCCTTTGGGGTTCCAAGATTTTTACACAGCTGGACCTCTCCATGTGGGTGAGGAGCCACCGCTTTTCTTCTTGGTTTTCCTATTAGAGCTCACAGAGGAAAGGAGAATGGATAGAGCATTTGCCTAATGGGTATTCCTCCTACACGTATGAATTTCCTTTGGTTTTTGCAATGGCTTCACGTTGACTCTGTTATGAAGCTTTAACAAGGGCTTAACACAATGCTAGATATTTTATTAGATACTGAGCTAGGCTTTTCCTAAGGCATTGGGTCATTGGCCTCTTATTTTCAGTAGTCAGCTAAGCCTTCTATGGTTTCGTCAAGCTGCTAGAAGTGGCTTATTTGCTCTTTTTTTTTTTTTTACGAGGTGTTGAATGCCTTAGTTGATGTGAGGTTTTCCTAAATGTTGCAGACCACTACATATTTTCCTAAGTCATTGGGTCACGTGTTTCTCTCTCTCTCTCAATTGCTTACCCATGTGCTTGGACCCAATAAATGGGCTTGAGTTTTGGCGCTCCCAAGTAGCCCAAAACTTCCATTCCTTGAACCCTTAATGGCCCCCATGAGTGCTCGTAACCATCCATACCACAACCTTCTCTGCAAGCCCCGGATATTTACGTGGCTTGGGCCCACTTAAGCTTGTAGCGTGGTTTGGCATTAGAATAGCGGTCCTTTAGCTTAGCATAGCCTGTTTATTTAGCATGTTCATGCTCGAAGTTCTATTATGCCATGTAATAAGTTATGACCGGGCCAGATAGCATTTAGCAGGTCAGTGAGCGTGTGTTTACAGAGTTAGGACATTTTCCGAGCTCGTTTTGACCTTTTTGCATGGTGGGTTTCCATGTTTGCTTGGCGTAGTGTGTGGCCCTCAACTTGTAGGGGTGTGTCCAACAAACTCTCATATGTCCCAGTTGGGCTCCCCTCGTAGTTAAATATTTATGTCGGGCTAGAAATAAGCCTTGACCTAGCCTTGGATTTTTTGGGTCTCAACAAGAGGCTTTGGATCTTTTCTTTATGGTGCTTAGACCAACTGAAGTGGCTGCTTGAGATGGATCAATAGTAGTCTACAACATAAAAATGCTTGCCAGTTAGCAACAAAAGCTTAGGGTTAGTAAGGCATAGAATTGAACAAGATTGAGTTGCTTATACCTGGATATTTTCAGTACCCATCTTCCTCTTAGTTGCAAGGTTTGGCTTTTGAGGGAAGGTTCCTATGGCAAGTCCTCCTATTGTGCCCCTTTTTACCACATTGTCCCAAATTTGAGAGAGTAATGTGTGTTGGGAATGAGGAGACAATGCAGTTTCAGCTTGGTTGTTTGACTCTCTCATATTCATTTTACCCTTGTGTTCTCCATCTTATTTCTTTCTACATGTCTTGAAGTAAATTGTTGTCAAATAGCCAGTCATCCACAAAATCCATGACATTAAGACCCCCTTTATAATTTATGGCTGCAATAGCATGAACACAAGACCATCCCTGCAAATCCCATGCTCTACAAGAACAACTCCTTAATTCCAAGTCCACAATATATTATGCATGGTCATCAGCTGACACTTGGAATTTACCTCCACCTGACCACATTGCCACACAAGCACCTACCTTGTCTTTATTTCCCTCCACCTTCTTACATATTCTTGGGCAGATAGGCTTGTTCCATTTTAGCATTTTTTACCTTCTTCCTTGTATTCTCCTTATCAACTTACATCTAATATACTCAAACATTGTAAAAATTGGTCAATCCCTACATTCCAATATGGTAGCATTGAAAAACTCACACAGATTATTCAACAACGTGTCACACTTCAAATGAGTGTTGAAGTGTGATTTTGACCAATGCCTTGGAAGTTTATCTGGAGTGGTTAGCCATTCATATGCATTCCTTGGACAGTTTTTTCAGGTCTTACATGGCCCTTGTAAAGTGGAGGACAGTGGTTGCATATAATGCTTCCTAAAACATATCTCTCAGGCTTTTTGATTTGAACAATATCTTATAGTTAGATAAAAAGGTGTCTTGCACAGAACCTGTGGTCACAATTAGGGACCACTTGCTCAAAAGTAGGTAGTAAACCTTTTTCTTTGTCGGATATAAAGGTGAAGCCAAATTGATTAACAATTTCACAATCCTTAACCAATAGCTCCAGAAACCAAATCTAAGAATCCTTGCACTCTGATTCCACAACTGCATACACAATTCCTCAGGTTTCATTGTTGGTGTTTATACCCACAGCAGTTAACAATGGCTCTGCATAAACACTCTTCAAAAAGCACCCATCTACACCTATATTGGGTCTACACCCAGCTTTGAACTCTTCCTTAGTAGCTCCTAAACAAACATACAACCTTTGAAATTGTGGTTGCCCCAACTGTTGTTGGTAATCAGACTAAATCAATAATCCAAAATTCTTGAATATTGTTCATTGAAAGTGCCCTCAATCAACTTTAGTGCCTTATCTTTTGCCATATGCACTTTTTCTCTTGACACCCCTGTATTATAATCATTCTCAACAGTCTCCTTGAATGACCAGACTGGCCACTGGAGATTGGACTTCAATGTCTCAACATATTTCTTGCTTATCCATGTTGACTTCACAGTAAGGTTCTCCCATAACTGTGTACATGTGTGCTCACCTACATATGTCTTCACTTGCAATGTGTTCTCATGTTGCCTTTTTGAAGCATATATCATCCACCCACAATTTGGGGCCCCACAAACTGCCTTCGGCTTAAAAGCTTCATTCCTAATAAAAACAACATCCCTATTTTGCAAGATGGAGTATTCTCTGATAGCTGCCCTAAACACCTTACAATCAGTAAACAACATGTCAATCTCAAACTTTGGATCTGCCATGTTAGTTGTAGCATTGAACTCTGGCTAATTCTTATCAGCTTCATCTTCAAAATTATACTTGCACTCAGAATCTTCATAATCTAATTCAACATCTGTAGGCCAATCAGTATTAGCCTCATTCCCAGTTTCTTTAACCCTTGTCCATTCAGTTTGGTCATCCACCCATTCTTTTAAATAAAAAAAACATATCTTTATCTTTACTAAAGTTCTTGGAAATCATATAATCTGAGTCCTCACTATCAACAAAATCATCATCTTCATATTCAAAGTTTACAACATTTGCATATCTTCTTCCACTTCTTAACTTCATGAAATAGCTTTTGGACTCAGTCCTAATGCCCTTAACCCTTCCTTCCACATCTTCTTTGTCTTTCTAGTGAATAGTCTTTGTCCTCCTCAAACTGCTGCATCTTTTTTTACCAAAAGCACACTTGACCGTATGTGACATGTCATCCGTCACTTTATCCTTGTCTTTGGCTTTAACAGAATAACCCCTATTAGTCTTTTCTTAGCCCTTGTCAGAGTTCTCCTCATTATTCACAGTTGCCTTTTCTTTGCCTTGTTTAGAAGCTTGATCTATCAACCCATCTTAGTCAACCCGTCTTCAATCAACCTTTCTTCATTCAACTCTTTGCCTTGTCCACCGGCTTCTTGATTCAACCCTTCTTCATTTAACTCTTCATTCAACTCTTCTATTACAACACTTGTTTTTTTTTTGTTAAACCTTTTCCACATGAGATACTCCCTGACCCACTGGAACAATGGCACCATAATTGTCATCAAGCTCTTCAATCGCTACCCTAGTGTTGGTCCCAAAATCATCATCCAAATTTATAAATATGTTTGAAGCCACTTGACTGTAAAACTGCTCTTGACTGCATGCCAAGATATGTTCTAGGATTACATTTATCAACCTAGTGTATGGTACAAATACTAGCATGTCTAAGACATCTGCATCCTCACTCAGCTTAACTAGCCCACCATCAAAATGATCACCTATAATACTGTACTAATAGTTAATCATACCTTCGTACCCTAACTCCTTTACCATGGCATCTATCTCAGTCATTCACATTCTATCCTGATCACAATAATTGAACCAATCAACAGACCTATTCACATAAATAGTTACCTCTTATTTCACAATTGTGGTACATTTCAATAGAAAATTCATCCTCATCCCCTGCATGTCAAAAGCCACACATCAATTTTACTAAACAAAAATACATTCAAAGTTGTTTACAAATACACACATACAAATACAAATACAAAAAGACACATATACATACACACATACAAAATATGACCACAAATAAATACAAATACAAAAAGACACATACACATACACACATACAAATTTTTCTATGTCAGTACACACGTACACAAAAGGTAAGATTCCCAGTGATTGTAGCACCACATACAAAAGTCAAAGTTTACTTCCGCATACCACCTACCAATCACACCATTCCATCTACCAATTAAATGGATAGTGAAACCGACACCTAACTCAAAACTCACAATCCATTATTGAAGGCAAACTTTCCAACACGAAAGTTTCACCCGACACCAAACTCAAAACTCAGACTCTCTATTTGATAGTTCCACTTGAAAAGTTATGATACTTAAAATTATGATATTTTTGCTTATTTCATTGTTTGTAATCATTTTAGCTTTAAAATATCATAATTTTAAATATATATTTTTTTGGTTAGAAATAAGCAAAAATATATATCAGTAGAAAAATTAGGTATTAGACATAACTATTTTTACTAATTAGTATTTGAGACAAACAACATTTATGTTTGGGTTTTAATACCTAGGAATGAAATTTTGTTTTGGATTTGGCCAAAGAGGAGGCCCAGATTCGTTGATCCACCTTATATTAATCATTAAAAAGACAATTATACCTTCTTCTTTTTTAAACATTCATTGGTCTCCCTTTTTTATCAGATTAGATCTCTCTCTCTCTCTCTCTCGCAGCAACGACTACCACAGCCTTCGCCTGCGATGGAATTCTCAAGTTGCTCATCCCTTCGGCCTTCACCGACAACTCCAAGGTCTTCAAGCTCAAGATGAAGAGCATTACAATCGCTATCTTGTTGAGTTCAAGATCGGAGTGTTTCTATGAGGTATTTAAGGAGGAGATCCATCAGGTAATTGTTGAAAACCAATTATTTAAGCCTAGTGAGCGCATTGCCCTTGTCTGGTGAAAGGTAAACTAACCAAGCTATGCTTGTAATATTAGTTAATGCCATATTAGATTGTAAAAGTTATGTGGACCTCAGCTTTTCTTCTGATAATTGCTTTTTATGTTATTTAAAACTGTCAGATTCCACGGTCTTTGCTTATGTGTTATCGAAATTGAATAGGCGGCACAATTACGGCCTAGATCTATTTCTGTTGTCAGTGGATGAGGGCATTACTGGCTATAGGGATGATTCTCTTCAAACCATCAAAAGAAATGAAATCCAGGTGAAGTGAATATCAATTCTGAGTTGCTAGTCATATGTAATGCTTATGTTTTTTTTCATATATATATATATATATATATATTCCGTTAATCAACTCTTGTTCAAAATTTCTACTTTCAATATGGTTTGCCGCTAAAAATAGTCTCGTACAAGGATTTGTGTGGGTGGACCATGAATGAAATAGTTAAGATGATCGGTCTCAAGAATAATTGCACCTTCTGTGGTGTTTTTCATCGTCAGGTATTTGCTTTTATTGGAAATTAACTGCTTATGTATTTTTTAGAAATCTTGTATGCATGTATTTAGACATAACTTCAGCATTCATATGTTTTGACAACATCAAAGCTGTGTGGTTACTCCACAAAAACTTATGCTACTTATTATTTAGTTATGAACAAGCAATTAAAGCTACTAAAACTATTCACACAACCTTGTTTTCCATAACATCTATAATTTATAAATTCTAGCATAGATTAGCTTTCTATCTCATTAAGCATGCAAGGCATGGACAACATTTATTGGTTGTGAAGAGATGATATGAAGTATTCCACTTAATGGATTTATTTTGTAGATTGAGTAGATGCACTTCAATTGTCACTAGTGAAGATGGGCCGGTTCCAAGATGCAAACCTTTTAAATACACCTATGAGAAAGAGATTGTTATATATCTTTACTGTTGAAATACTCAATACTGATTTCTTTCTTTGATCACTATTATTCATCTTAATAATGAGTTGGAATTAGTTGTGAAGCCTTAACTAGATTTGCATGTATGCATATTTCAAGAGGCTGGACTACTTCTCCATCAAACGTAATTTAGTTTAACTCTAAGCTCTTTAAGATAATTTCGCTTAAGTCTTGCTATGTTATTTTCACTCCTCCCAACCACCCTTGCCACTATATTCTATGTTTTCGTGCTTTCAGGGTTAGATCTCATAAGCCATTGTTGTCAAAATTGCAGGCATTTATTCACCCAAAGCTTATCGTGGTTTTGCTCGCGAGTTCATCAAGGATTTGGAAAGAATCAAGTCGGTTAGCTTGTTGTGAGTCCGTTTAGGCAATGTTTCACTCGTTGGCATTGTAGTTTTCACAAAATTTAATCATGCAGGAGGTATATGAACAACAGAAAGAGTTTATTTTACTTGGAGAAATGGTTGTTCTTGCAACTCTTGCTTTTGATCTTAATATAAACCATCCATATAAACCGCTGGTTGAGGCAATAAAGAAATTCAAAGTAGCTCAAAATGCCCTTGCTCAAGTTGCAATACCGTTTAAGCTTTAGTTCAGTGAAATTTTATACAGATTCATTGTAGTTTTGCACAAACTACATTGCAGTTTTGAAAACTGAGTTGCAGTTTTGGTAAGTACAATTGAATTTTTGCTCTTTCCTTAGCCTTCAACCTCACCAATTTAAAGAGTAGAGGCTACCCAGATGAGGAATTGGTTGGGTAAGAGAAGAGTAGAACTACCCAAAAGCAAGGGAACTCAAAATTGGACTTTCGAAACTGCATTGCAGTTTTCATTTCATTACAATTGAATTTTTGCTCTTTCCTTGGCCTTCAACCTCACCAATTTGAAGAGTATAGGCTACCCATATGAGGAATTGGGTGGGCAAGAGAAGAGTAGAACTATCCAAGAGCAAGGGAACTCAAAATTGGACTTTCGGAAACTGCATTGCAATTTTCATTTAATTACAATTGGAGTTTTGCTCTTTCCTTGGCCTTCAACCTCACCAATTTGAAGAGTAGAGGCTACCTAGATGAGAAATTGGTTGGGCAAGAGAAGAGTAGATATCAACCTTTTATTTGCAATTCTTGTATGAATACGTGTTGAAATGAATTTTTTTTTTTTAACCTTTGATTGTTTATATAAATATTGTATAACTGAATAAATATTCAAAAATCAAGTTTGGTGTAGTGGTTTGTAAGCGAACCTTTCTCCTTTGAGGGTTGTTGAGGCCCAAAAAAATCCACGGTTTGGCCCAAATAAATTCTCGGCCCAATGCGATATCTTATTAAGAAGAAACCCGATTTGGGCATGCAAAAGTTCGTCATATACGCTTTGCACATATGCCACGCCAAGCAAATAAGCAACATGCCACGCTATAAGCTTAAGTGGGCCCAAGCCACACAAGATGCCCGGGGCTTGCTTGAGTGGGTTGTGGTATGGATGGTAATAAGTTGTCATGAGGCCCATTGATGGGTGGATAAATGAAGGTCCCGGGTTGTTCGGGAGCCTCGGAACCCAAGCCCATTTCTTAGGCCCAAATATATGGGTGAGCACAAAAGGGAAAATAACTCAACCAAAATAAACCAACCAAAAAGCCCAATCAAAATGGTCCACTAATATTAACCCCTATAGCCTAATATTTGATGAAGGTGGCCTATTTGTTTGGTAGGTTGACTTCCTATCCTAGAAGACCCATACAATTAGAAGTAGCAAGCATCAAAGACTCCATCTTTTGGCTGAAAGATAAAGCCACGAAGGAGTTTGGAAGACCACGTGGGTTGCTGGGAAGGAAGGAACAAGTTTTCAAGCAAAACATCCAAGAGACCAAGAGATATTGGCATGCAAGGTGTTGCCCTCCAAACCAGCATGTATACCCATTCTCTTTCCCTTCATCAGACCTAGCCATAAAAAAAAATTAAAAAAAAGGAAAGGAAGGAAATGGCTGAAAATAGGAGTTTGAAATAGCCACGGGAAATGGGGCCTTGAGCTCCCAAAAATCCCTGATTTTGTGCAAATGGGCAGAGTGGATTTTACCAAAATAGGATGATTGAAGAGATGAGTGGAGAAAGGAAAGAAAAGACTTGGCCAAATTGGATAGAAACCATTAGGGTTTCTTGGAAAATGTCAGCTTCCAGCGGCTATAAAAGGGGGCCTCTTCTACCCAACAAGCATCAACCATATCAGATAGCAAGCTTCCTCTCTTACTCCCAAAACCCAGCAATTTCGTGCTCACCTCATCCTTTTCCCTTAGTTTTCCCTCTTGGCAAGCTATTCTGACACTTGAGAGTCTCTGTCAAGCTGCCGGAAAAACACTCAAGCCACATTTTTCTCTCTTTTTCCTCATGCTCAACAAAA
This sequence comes from Prunus mume, assembly GCF_029339155.1. Taxonomy (NCBI): domain Eukaryota; kingdom Viridiplantae; phylum Streptophyta; class Magnoliopsida; order Rosales; family Rosaceae; genus Prunus; species Prunus mume. The sequence goes on from NC_142705.1 coordinate 23,335,100, forward strand.
CCTCTCTGCAAAATCTTTTCTCTCCAACCTTAATACCCCATCTTTCCCCTAGGAACACTTAGTTTTCTCTTCAGTGCTAAATTCATGACAATTTTACTCTCATGCCACAAGTTTCTCATGTCAAGTTAGAAAATTTATATGTAAGTTGTTATTTTCATTGGTGAAGGTAACCAAGGTGTTTCCTAAGGCTTTTCTATCCTTTCGAAGCATTCTTGGGGCTTGATCTTCGAACTCAGGCTTAAGGGGCAATTTCATCCATTTTGCTATTTACAGCCAGGACCGTAGTAGAAAAAAGCCCTACAAGGGTCAAGGTTAGTACCTTCAATGACACAACATATATACTTTTTTTTTTAAACGTGAATAAAGGGCAACGGAGTTGGACTCTTGTAGATGGCGGCAGGCGGTGGTGGTTGCTGGGTGGTGGCAGAGTGGGTGGTGGCTGGCGGGTGGTGGTGGTAGCCTACTGGTGGTGGCGGGTGGCTAGTTATTGACATGTGGTATAGTATGCTTGCCTTAAGAGCATTTCCAGTGGGGTTTAGGGAGGCGGGGTTTGGGGTAAAACCCATTTCAGCGATGGAGGCGAGCCGGGCAAGATGGTGGGACCTCGAGGCGAGGTTGGCGAGCTCGGCCAGCATGCAAACAATTATGTGCCATGTGTCGTGTCTGGGTTCTTCGATCATAATTTTTGCTCGAATCCAGGCAACCAATATTTTTGTAATAAAAAATTTAAAAAAATCCGAAAAAATTGAAAAAAATACCAAAAATTTACTTTTGTTTCTTCTCTCTATACCTTATTTCCATTTTCAACATTTAAGTAAATGTCTTTATCCTTTTACTTTTATTTATTTTTATATTACTCCATTTACTTAAGTTTACAATGTAAATAAGGAAGTACCCCCCATTTGGATTCAAATAAAAATACTAGAAAATCAAATTCCCACCAAATTAAAATATGAAAAATCGGTTTTAGTGCAAAATACGATTTAGGCTAAAAATGATGGCTCATTAAGTCTATATATACTTCATATTAAAATCCCATAAAATCAAGTTTTCTTATTTAATGTGTAAGGAATAAAAGCCACCAAAAATTATCTTGAGAAAATGATTATTCCGAAAAACTATTTTTCATACTTAGTCAATATTGCACCTCCGCTAAAACAAATTCCGGGTCCGCAAGTGTCTATAAATACCAACTAATACTCTTCACTTTTAACACCAAATCCTCATACTTTTTTTTTTCTGTAAATACCAACCAATACAACTAATAAAATAAAATCTTATCCAAAAATATTATCCGATAAAATAAAATCTTGCTTTTCATTTCTTAGTTTGCTTGCCTTTCATTTCATTGTGTTTTTTCGTTTTTTCAATAATTAGTGGTCATTCATGTATTTTATTTTATTAGTTGTATTGATTTATCTGAAATTTGAAATTTGAAATTTATATGAAATTTGAAACCAAAAATCTTATCCGATATGAGTAGTATTGACACGTAGGAACCCAAAAATCTTATCAGAAAATATTATCCAAATCAAATGTTTAAGTAAACAAAGTTGTGAAAACAAAAAACAAAAAAATGAATAGTATTTGCCATGGCAAGCCTAAACAAACACACTTTCTTTGGAGGCTATATTCACGTGAATAGTAGCTTGCCATGGCAAGGGGCTAACTAGTGGAAGTGCTCTAAAAGTAGTGGCATTGTGTGTAATTTTGATATTTTTTTAATGATATTTTTGTAAAATTAGGAACTACATTTTGGCCTTTGGCCTTATGCTAATTAGTAAACTATATTGTGTTTTAAAACTAAAGCTCTCATTATTTGTCCCCCCTTCACACACGGGTCTCAGGAAGCCCAATTAAGAAGGTGTTTTTGGTGGGCCCCAAATTACTAATCCCATTTAAAACTAGAACCATGTGACAACAAACATGGGATAATTTTAAAAAAAAAAAAAATTATTTATCAAAGCCAGTTCAAGTTAGGGAGGCATACCAAACGAGCCTTATTAGTTTAAATTAGGACTAAAGGGATTTTTAGGACAGTGAATCCGACATCGATTAAATGTAGGATTAGAAGAAGGATTCATCACGAATTCCGAAGAGTAATCAGGAGCGGATCGTGTCAAATATGAAATATCACAACAATTAACTTCGCTGATGATTCGCATAGACATAAATAAATAAATAAGTTATGTTGAATTTGACATAATTATTGACACAAATAAGTTCTATTTTACAAAATTAAAGCAAAAAATTATAAATTATAATGTAGAAAAAAAATACATAGTTTCCAATTCGATACCTTCCAGCGGCTATAAAAGGGAGCCTCTTCTGCCCAACAAGCATCAACCATATCAGAGAGCAAGCTTCCTTTCTTACTCCCAAAACCCAGCAATTTCGTGCTCAGCTCATCCTTTTCCCTTAGTTTTCCCTTTTGACAAGCTGTTCGACACTTGAAAAAACACTCAAGCCACATTTTTCTTTCTTTTTCCCATGCTCAACAAAACCTCTCTGCAAAATCCTTTCTCTCCAACCTTAATACCCTATCTTTCCCCTAGGAACACTTAGTTTTCTCTTCAGTGCTAAACTCATGATAATTTTGCTCCCATGCCACAAGCTTCTCATGCCAAGCTAGAAAATTTATTTGTAAGTTGTTGTTATTTTCATTGGTGAAAGTAAACAAGGTGTTTCCTAAGGCTTCTCTATCCTTTCGAAGCATTCTTGGGGCTTGATCTTCGAACTCAGGCTTAAGGGGCAATTTCATCCATTTTGCTATTTACCACAGCCCAGGCCCGTAGTAGCTGCCGGAACGAAAAAGCCCCTACAAGGGTCAAGGTTAGTACCTTCAATGACACAACATATATACTTTTTTTTTTAAAGGTGAATAAAGGGCAACGGAATTGGTCTCCTGTAGATGGCTGCAACGGTGGTGGTTGCCGGCTATGGGTGGTGGCCAGGTGGGTGGTGGCCGGCAACGGGTGGCGGGTGGCTGGTGGTGGCCTACGAGTGGTGGCAGGCGGCTAGTTATTGACATGTGGCATAGTATGCTTGCCTTAAAAATAGTGGCATTGTGTGTAATTTTAATATTTTTTTTAATGATATTTTTGTAAAATTAGGAACTACATTTTGGCCTTTGGCCTTATTCTAATTAGTAAACGATATTGTGTTTTAAAACTAAAGCTCTCATTATTTGTCCCCCCTTCACACACGGGTCTCAGGAAGCCCAATTAATAAGGTGTTTTTGGTGGGCCCCAAATTACTAATCCCATTTAAAACTAGAACCATGTGACAACAAACATGGGATAATTTTTTTTAAAAAAAATTTATTTATCAAAGCCAGTTCAAGTTAGGGAGGCATACCAAACGAGCCCTATTAGTTTAAATTAGGACTAAAGGGATTTTTAGGACAGTGAATCCGACATCGATTAAATGTAGGATTAGAAGAAGGATTCATCACGAATTCCGAAGAGGAATCAGAAGCGGATCGTGTCAAATATGAAATATCACAACAATTAACTTCGCTGATGATTCGCATAGACATAAATAAATAAATAAGTTATGTTGAATTTGACATAATTATTGACACAAATAAGTTCTATTTTACAAAATTAAAGCAAAAAAATTATAAATTATAATGTAGACAAAAAATACATAGTTTCCAATTCGATACCTTCCAGCGGCTATAAAAGGGGGCCTCTTCTGCCCAACAAGCATCAACCATATCAGAGAGCAAGCTTCCTCTCTTACTCCCAAAACCCAGCAATTTCGTGCTCAGCTCATCCTTTTCCCTTAGTTCTCCCTTTTGGCAAGCTGTTTTGACACTTGACATCTCTATCAAGCTGCCGGAAAAACACTCAAGCCACATTTTTCTCTCTTTTTCCTCATGCTCAACAAAACCTCTCTGCAAAATCCTTTCTCTCCAACCTTAATACCCCATCTTTCCCCTAGGAACACTTAGTTTTCTCTTCAATGCTAAACTCATGACAATTTTGCTCCCATGCCACAAGCTTCTCATGCCAAGCTAGAAAATTTATCTGTAAGTTGTTGTTATTTTCATTGGTGAATATAACCAAGATGTTTCCTAAGGCTTCTCTATCCTTTCAAAGCATTCTTGGGGCTTGATCTTCGAACTCAGGCTCAAGGGGCAATTTCATCCATTTTGTTATTTACATGGCCCGTAGTAGTTGAGCGAAAAAGCCCGACAAGGGTCAAGGTTCAGTACCTTCAATGACACAACATATATACTTTTTAAAGGTGAATAAAGGGAGGTTGGTCTCTGTAGATGGCTGCGAGGGTGGTGGTGGTGGTGGCCGGCAACGGGTGGCGGGTGGCTGGTGGTGGCCTACGGGTGGTGGCGGGTGGCTAGTTATTGACATGTGGCATAGTATGCTTGCCTTAAAAGTAGTGGCATTGTGTGTAATTTTGAAATTTTTTTAATGATATTTTTGTAAAATTAGGAACTACATTTTGGTCTTTGGCCTTATGCTAATTAGTAAACTATATTGTGTTTTAAAACTAAAGCTCCCATTATTTGTCCCCCCTTCACACACGGGTCTCAGGAAGCCCAGTTAAGAAGGTGTTTTTGGTGGGCCCCAAATTACTAATCCCATTTAAAACTAGAACCATGTGACAACAAACATGGGATAATTTTTTTTTTTTTAAATTTATTTATCAAAGCCAATTCAAGTTAGAGAGGCAAACCAAACGAGCCCTATTAGTTTAAATTAGGACTAAAGGGATTTTTAGGACAGTGAATCCGACATCGATTAAATGTAGGATTAGAAGAAGGATTCATCACGAATTCGAAGATGAATCAGAAGCGGATCATGTCAAATATGAAATATCACAACAATTAACTTTGCTGATGATTCGCATAGACATAAATAAATAAATAAGTTATGTTGAATTTGACATAATTATTGACACAAATAAGTTCTATTTTACAAAATTAAAGCAAAAAAATTATAAATTATAATGTAGACAAAAAATACATAGTTTCCAATTCGATACCTGTCAGTGTCAACCCAGCCAATATCGAATTCTAGTTTGAGGCTTGGGCTTGGGCTATTTTGTTCATGGAGCTAGTGATTTGGACCAATACAACAATGGCCCTAAATTCACCAATATGGGACATAAAAGTAAATTGCACACATGATCTCTATAAAACCATAAGAAACCCTAGCAGCCCACAGATAGAGTTTGAAGCTGCGCGAGTGAGTATCTCTCTCTGGTCTCTGTTAATGGAATTTAGGGTTTGTGATTATATGTTCATGTAGATGCCTCTTTGAGTAGCCCTATGAATTAATTTTGATTTCGTTTATGGCTTAGTTAAGAGGCAGATATGAATTCTGTGTTTTGTGACCGAGGCCTTTTGAGGGGACTCTCTGTCTCTTTCTCATCAACTGTCCTCCAAGCAGCCTCACACATTTTCCATTTTCTTTCTTCTTCAATCAATTTCAATTTCAATTTCAATTTCAATTCATGCTTGCCCTTCGAATAACCAGAAGGCGAGATGCAAATCCGACGCCGTTTGGTTCAGACAGGGGCATATAGTGTTTCGAAGCAATCTGAGGGTGACGAGCTTTCAATTCTTCATCCTCAATTAAGTTTTTTTATACTTAGCTTCGAAAATTTCTTTTTAATTAATTATGAATTTTATTTTATTTATAATTTTGTTAGTGTTGTTTAATTGTAGACCTAGATACATTGTTAGCCTTTGAGATCAACAGGAAGGTGATGATATGCCTTCTGGTTCAAAACAGAGGCTAACAATGAGATATTTGCCCTGAATCGATTTGAAGGAGAGGAACACTTAAGTTTTTACTGTTCCTTTCCCATCTAGATTCAGATATTAACTCATACTTGTGTTGATTTTGTGGATTTGTTTTGATTGAGGACACATTACGCCATCCAGTTTTTGTGTGCACCAATCTTGGTACTCTTGCCTCGATATAGTGAGGCCTTTATGGACTTTAAAACGAACCACGCATCTCTCAAAAGGTGTGTTTGATAGTAGAAAAATTTGACAAGATCATAGTAATTCAACGACTAAAATTAGGTCCTCGCTTGAAGATCATATTTATGAACCTTATTATAGAACGATTCCAATAAAAAAACTATACCAAAGGACAATCTTCATGAGTGAGAATGACCCAAAATTTAGTTTTTTTTCTCCAATCTTGCAGAAGAATTGTTCAGCTCTAAAAAGATTTTGTGTTTAATTTTTCTTAAGTTAATTCCATGGTGATTTATTTTTCTGAACATTTTAAAATAAAAAATCCTAATTTACTATCAGCAAAAGAGTATGTATTCATGTACTTTGGGATGATTTTTGAGGTTGAATTAGTTAATTAATATTTTGGCCATTGAATTTCATTTTGGGCCGATCTGTTTTATAAGGTTATTAAATAATAATAATAAAATCATGGCCATTTGATGGGAGGTAAATGTCTAAGTTGTTATTTTATATAAAACTAGCCCGCCAATTGGTTTTATTTTTTATTTTATATTTAAAAATAAGAAAATATAATATGGGTAGTTATGTTCTATAAAAATAGGACTTATTATCTGATTTTGTTTTAATTTTTAATTTTTTTTACTATGAAAATGTGAATTTACCATATTATCCTCATTTAATTAATAATTTCAATTCTTACTATTTGAATTAATCAAGGGTATTTTTTGGTATTTTGAATGTTTCACCATTCTCTGCCTTTTACTTTATATATATAGATAAAAAACTAACAAGTAACATGTGGTTGGTCATGAATCAACACAAAGACTAATTTTTAGCATCAACACATGGTTGTATTTTAGCAACAACGTGTGGGCTACACTTCAACATCAGCTTCGGTCCCCAAATTTAGGTTCGACTCAAAAGTTAGGCGGAATTCTGCCTGGATTAGTGCCTGGGAGGAATTTATGACTCTGACCTAACAATATTGCATTTTGAAGTCATCTTTCAATTAAAAAACATTTACCAAAGAAATTAGGGTTTAGGAACCCAATTTCATCAAGGTCCAAAGAGAATAGAGTACCCAGTCATCATTGACAAACTCCGTAAGCCTTTACAACTCGTATGAGTAAACCGCAAATTGTAACACGTGTATTTTTCACATAATCAACATCACCTATGCACTTATTTAGAGCATCTTAGAATTGTCGTCACCCACTGACTTTCAAAAACTCTTTATTTTGGCAATTCACATCGCGTCACTTGTCGACGAACATAAATGAGAATGCATTGATGACATGTTTACTAATCTGTAATGGAAATCAAAATAAGGAGTTGAATTTCGAATACTTATTACTCATGTGTTTACTTCGCATAAAGAAATGAAAAAGAAAGCGAGGCCCACACAAAATCAAGCATTCAAGATTCAACTCTTGAATTTTTGAGAAATTGGACTCTTGGTTGAGAGGTAGTATTCTCATTCCTAGAGCATCAGCCCGTCAATAATCCATTTTTTTCACTCATTATATCCTCACACAAATTTTAAAATTCCAAATTTGCCATCCACTTTAACCCAATAATTTATTTACAACAAATTCATTTTAGTTGTCAAACTAGTTTCAATTCCGATTCATGAGAATTTAAGGAAACTTAGAAGAAATCAATAGCATTCTTACATCGATTCCACATAATTTAATAAACAACTTTAATAAAAATTCAAATTCCAACACCTCGTCAATTTAATCCCTCATAACCCTATTATAGATTAGTAGACATGCCAACCATCAATCGTATTTAAAATGTGTACTGTACAGTGTACACGTGGTTTAACTTCCAACACCAGCACAAGGGAGGTTGTTGTTGAGAAGAGTCCATTGAGGGTCGTAATCAATCTAATCAAATTAGAAGTCACCCAAGATGAGTTTGAAGCCATTATTTATTTAATTTAATTATAAAAGTCGATTCTGGTGGAGAGGCCTTGAGGGTTACTCCAAGCCAACCCTAAAAAAGAAAAAAGAAATTACATCAGTGAATGATTTGTATAATAATTGAAGGTGTCACCAGAACATGCATGCATCCGTCGGCCAATCACATCACATCTTCAATTGTGTAATCACATTTGACAAATTGTCACTGTGCATGTGTGGGGGACTCAAATTCAAAGTGGGTCATGACTCAATAACCTCATTTGTTTGGATGCCTATGGTGTTCAATCAATCAGAGTCCCCTTCATGCCCGCGGCCATGGGAGCCCAATCAAAATATCTACGAGGGATTTGATTGCAAGAGAGATCTTCTCAAGCAATCAGCTGCTTCTGGATCTGGAGCATCTTGCTTTTGCTTGCTTCTACAAGAGGCCAAAAACAACTATCTACAATAATGGTTTGTATTGTGATTAAGAAGATACCAAGTTTTTCAACAAAGTTTTGTCAAAATTAAGATTGGCGTATAAAAGAAGCAAAATTAGGCATTCAGCAATGGTTAATATCAGTTATATAATAAAGTTGGTTATTCGGAGCAGTTAACGAATTCAACGCGATGAATTATATTATTGATGACCTTTTTGTAACCAATGCTTCCGGTGAAATTTACTTCTTTTCAATAAAAATTTATAATTATAAAAATAAGAAAAAACTATTATTGGCTTGCCAGAAATTTTTTAGGTTTATTGAAAGAGATAATGATGTTTTGAATATCCCTACCCTACCCATACAAATTATTTTACGATAAGGATTTTATTTATTTATTTATAAAAATCAGAGAATCTATGACAGATTACCCAATCAGAGAATCTATTTTACGATAAGGATTTTTCTTTTCTTGTAAGTAAGTTAAACTTAGAATCTCTGTCTCCTTTTCTTTTTAAAAATTTTTTCTGTGTTTTTCATTTTACTTTTTATAGGGGCAAAAATAAGGCAAATGCATGAACGAGATTGGTAAGCATCTCTGCGCACGCTTGATAATTTTTAGACCACATGGGCCATTTTATTATTATATTATTATTATTATTATTATTATTATTTATTTAAGCAAGCGATAGTCTCCAAACTTACACGCTCTCAATACATCACATATGTTGCCAAACTAATAGACAGTAGGGAATCTAAAATACAAACAGGATTCAGAATCTATACAAGCATTCCATGCAGTGTACAGATATTAATTGACTTCGCTTAGACCAAGAAAAAAATATAGACCTTTTACAGAAATATATATATATATATATATGTATATATATTATTTAATTTCACCCCTCAAAGGAATGGATAGGAGAGGTGTTCATAGACCATTATAGTGACCACCAAATGTGACATGAGCTCTGGTGATGGGTACCCCTCTAACTGCTGAAAATGCTTCATTGAATTTGGTTGCATGCTCAACTGCCTGCTTAATCCTCTGCATTTCCACAAGTGGGATTACATTGGGTTAGCTCCACAATTCATAAGCTACAACTATATGTTGGAAAAATATGATTAACATCACGTGACATGCATAACATTTTGTTATTATGTATCTTTACTTCTATAAGATATTGAAAAATTAAATGATGATGACATAATGTTATGAATTTATTATTTCTATAAGCGATGGAAAGATTAATAACAAGATTTAGTCGTGTTGAATTGCTTAATAGTTATTAATACTCATCTCATGTAATTTGAGAGGACGTCGTAAACAGTCGTTGTCTTCTTTCTTAACACATTTTTCAACATTCACAAATTAACATCACTCATATCCTCATGTCGCATTTTTTGTTTAATAGCTAACCGAACATTGTAAGAGCATCTACAACAGTAGTAACATAACAGTAAAAAACCTCATATGCATCTCATATTTACCTGAAATATGAGATCTAATGACTAGTAATTAATTAAAACAAAAGTAAATAACAATAAAAAGCTAACATCAAGAAATCCAAAAAGGTATGTAATGGGAATTTGGATAATTTAATGAAGTTGGAGAAAATTTGCTGACCTTGTTGTCATCAGTGTAGATCTGGTAGCGATTCTGGTTCTGTTGATACTGTTTGTTTCTCTGGTGCGTACCAAAAAACAGAACACAAATAGTAGCAGCAGCAAAACCAAAAGAGCAAATAGCTCCAATCCCAGTTAAGCTCAGCTTCCAGATGTTGTTCCTGTTATGATCCCTACCATTCTTGACCAAATCATCCTCCTCCTCCTCCTCCTTCTTGGTGTCTTCTGAGTCGAACAAGTTGTTGTTTTTCTCACCAATTTTCATTCTGGGAGAGGTGATCTTGCTCTCAATAGAAGCAACAGCAGCAGCAGCATCAGTAGTTTGATGCTGCATAAATCTTGGTGATCTGCAGGTAGGAGACTTCGGTGAGTCCATTTTCATGTCGGCAAATTCATTTTCCCAAGTTTTCTTGAAGTAGACTTGGGAGAGTTGTGTGTCTTGATCATCAGCTTCTAAAGCTTTTGCTTTATAATTAGTCTTCTCATCAACTAGAACCCTAGCAGCAGGGACTTGTTCTTCTTCTTCTGAGGCCTTGACAAAGCTTGCAGGTAGCTCCAATTGAATTGGAACAGGCACAAGCTGATTAGGCACCCTTGAATTAATAAACCCCTGTGGTGGAATTGGTGGTGGTGTTTCGATGAGTTTTCTTGAATTGGGTGATGGGATTATGAAGTAGTTCATGTTGAAAACGCTTTTGGAATCAGAATATGCCTTGCTTGAGAAAATCCTTTTCTCTTCTCTCTCTTCATGGAAATCAAGAAACCCATCATCAGGGAGGTACTCCCACTCATCAAGATCCATCTTTTTTTTCTTTCCAAACAAAATTTTGGGATTTTAATGAGAGTAGATGATCAAAGGAGGAGGAGGGTGTTTGCTAAAAGTAGGAAACAATTGGGAATTTAATTCAAACTTGGGTACTGTTGTTGAATAATAATTGAATCAAAGACGGTGGCTTCCATGGAGTTTTGTGTGGAAATGAATGGGAAGAGGGCACCCCCGAAATGGTGCGTGTGTCCTCTTGCTCTTGGAGTGAAGAAGATGGATTCAGAATCGAGGAGGAAGATAATGACAAGGTTTGAGAATGCTTATCCCCTCTAAGGGACCCACCGAGGAGAATCGCCCTTCCTTCCGGATGGGATTTGGTTGATATTTATTTCCATTTGTTAATCCCTTATTTAAATGCAGAGTTTGATTACTATAATGTAACTTCGGTTAGGGGTGGAGTATAATGTTCATGCTCACAATAGGATGCCAAAATAGCTCTCAACTTAAGGTTCTGTTTTTGATCTCCTTGTGAACACTTTTAGAGAGAGAGAGAGAGAGAGAAGACAGCGAAGTTTTCACCCATCCAAGGGAGATTCTTTTGTTAGTCTCACTCTGCAGAAGGGAAAGAAAACTACAGTGTCGGTTGCTTGTTCAAGTTTGCTTGGAATGACTATGATGGGTAGGTTTTAAAGGGTGGAAAAGGGCAAAAAAAAAATTAAATGAAAGTGACAATGGGTAGTCCGTAGTACAACTGTCTTTGGGTTGGAATCTTTATTTGGTTCTTTTAGTTATTTATTTTTATTACTATAAATCTCAAGAAAATAGGCCTTTTTTTTCTTTCAAAACTTTCTTTATTTATTTTATTATTGGCAAATTACAAAATGATCCTTGTAGTAGATTATTTCATTTTTCACTTTCATCATTGTAAATTGTAATTTTACTTTTTGCATTGTTAGTTCAATCTTTCATATGATATAAGGTGAGAGGGGGTGACCGAGCCCAACAAGAGCCTACGCGGCCAAAGCCCAACGCGCATAGCCCTAGGCGTCTCTCCTTATAGGCCCACACGTGGGGATATAAGTGCCAAAGAAGGGCCCACATAACATTTTATTGACGCTTGTTGTTCACAAAAAGGAAGGACACACGTCAGACCACCACTGATCACCCAGTCAAATGATACCACATCATCAACGACTATTTAGTCCTCACATCGGAAAAAGACAATAGAGAAGTCCAACCTTCCCTATATAAAAAGAAGTACTTTCCACCTTTTAAAAAGGTTTCACTAAAACACCCAAAATGGGAATTTGAAATTATAAAAAATCAAACACCCAAAATACTTTATAAAGACACCCAAAACCCATCATTACACACACTCAAAACCCATTTATAAACACACCCAAAAAATATACAATTGTTGATTTTGGGTGTGTTTTCATATTTAAATAGTATTTGGGTTTTTTTATAAATACATGTCTAGGATTGAGTTTATTTATAAATTTGTATAAAAAAAATGAATCTCCTCCACACTTGACCCATTTCTGTTTCTTTTTCAACAAATAGGAACCAACAACCACCTTACTCGGCCACTCCAAGTAAAACCCAAGGATATAGAAATGCAGCGTCCTGACCAAGTCTATCCTCGAGGAATGGCGGACTTGGATTGACCCCACTCTGATTGGTTGAGCGATTTTTATGCATCTACATTCTTTAAAAACCAAACTCCTTTTAAGGCCCCCAAAAAAACAAAAAAAGAGAGTCAAAATTGGGATTTTGAATGAGGAGATGTGCACCAAAATGGATGGAAAAATTACCTGAGTTGAACGAAATGAAATATATATAAAATTACAAGAACGGAAATGAAATATATATCAAATTACACAAAAACTACATGGCCCATTTGTGCAATGTGACTTTTCTTTTACTATTTAGCTTTGTGGAACTCATGAAGCTAAACATTATCTAGAACTTAATGAGGGTTATTTGTGTCATTCTATAACGAAGACTTATGATGCATTAAAAAAACTATACCTAACATAATTAGGAACAACGTACACTTGGAAAAAGGCAAGTAGTCTGCAACATATAACAGCTCATCCTTCACACTAGACACCACACACCCTTGAGTATGAGCCTCTAGCTTGCAAGAGAATGATGAGATGGACATAAACATGCAATCTTAAAGAACACAGACTCTAGTTTCCAATTTATACCCAAAAAATAAGCATGAGGAATCAATATGAAAACAAGAAATCGTAATGCCAATTACTCCCATTGTCATATGAATCAAGTACATATGATTCAAAGCCCTCTGTCTTTAGACAAGAAATCATACAATAATTCTAAGTAGCGGTGTTTCTTATTAAGAACAACTTTAGTGAAAGGTTACAAGGGAATACTACCAGCTTATAGCATACCTTCTTAATCTCACTTCGAACTTTTCTACGAGTGGATTCCATGTTAATATGTTATCAAAGATATATCATTCAATCGAGCCCTTAAGATTTAGAAGACATACCTTTACGTCAAGATACTATATTTTCATGGTAATCTAACAGAGAGAGGGCTGCGAAGATGGACGTTGAAGTTGTCAAAGTTTCGAAGTTCAACGTCAAGTGACTCTCCATAGATGCAACTTTTATGGCTTGTATGGAAATTAAATACAAAGCAAGTAAACTTTTAGTTCTAGTACCCCGAGATTAATTCGGCCAAATTAATTAAGAATGAATATTTGAATAAATAAAGAAATGATTTTCATGTAATTGATACAAACATGCTATAATTGAGACAAGTTTTGTCATATAATTACTTCGATCAAAGGATACTACATTGGAAAAATGCATGCTTAGAGTTAGTTAATCATTTTCTTGAAACTCATAAGAAGCCATTTTATAAGAAACTAGCCTCTCGGCATGCACTTCCGAGCTTGGGAATGGTTTTTTTAAGAAATTTTTAAATTTGTTTTAGAATTAAAAAATATAATAGGTAGTTGTGTTCCATAAAAATAGGATACATTATCTTATTTTCCTTTTAATTTTAGTTTTTTTAATATAAAAAAGTGTGAATTTACCATATTATTCTCATTTAATTAATAATTTCAATTCTTAATGTTTACATTAACCAAGTGCATTTTCTGGTATTTTGAATGTTTCACCATTCTCTGCCTTTTGCTTTATATATATATAGATAGGAGGCGAGTTGGATGTAAAGTACTATATCTAATCTATTAATAATGGTCACTATTATTCGACACACAAAAAATTAGCATATAGAACCCATGAACACATGCATATTGGTGAATGACTTTAGTGATAACCTAAGATCAATCCCTTGAATTGATCCAATTTTTTTTTTAAAGTCCCTTGAATATGAATTATATCAAAATCACTGTGAAGTATAGTTTCATTCTTTAAATAAATAACAATCAATGCACCGTGGTTCGCCACTGCACGTGGAGTCTATGCATAAAACATTCTAATTAAATAACCATCCATAAAACAATCTTACTAACACTAATTAATATTAAAAGAAATTCTTAAGGAAATCATCTTAAATGAACGAACATGAACTAGGTGAATTAACAAAGCAATTAAATATTATTATACATATAGAATACATATAATTTGTTATAAAAGTATAACAACTATATATATTTACTACTTACCAAGGTAATTACCTATAAATATACATATATAAACTAAGTAAAGTGTAAAAATGTTTAATTTGCTTTTAAAAATACATACAAGTTCTCACATGACTAGTTAAAGTTTGTCTACCAAAAAAACTAGTGTTGGAGAAGAACATCAAAGTTAAGTTGAATTTAATCAACTAATGTGGGAAAAGAGTGTACAATAGCACACAAATTGTGTTGTGTGCGTATGTTTCTAGTGCTTTCTATATTGGATTGATTTGTGATCATTAATTATTCATTATGTTAGTATGAAAATTGTATTGACATTTTCTAGACTCTAGCATATGTCGGTTATTAGTGTGTGAATATTTTTTATTGGAAGTTTTGGCACAACACATTCAATCCCGAATTTTCGAGTGTGACTTGATTGATATGAGGAAACTGATTTCAAGTAAACCATGACATAATAATACATTCATGATAGGATTCTTAGTTGGAGTTATTTTCACTCAAGTGCTTATGTGTTAGTCTTATTTTTAATAGGATTAGATTTTATCTTTTGAGATTACTTTTCTAGTTGGACCTTATATTGATTCTCATTAAATCATTACTTTTCCTCTTTTGACTTGGAGGGCACATTGCTGTATTAAAGTCCTCTCCTACCTAATTGATCTCATTGATTTATCTTGGTAGATATTATTTCCTTCTATAACATTTGATTGTAGTGAAAGACATCTTTTCTCATATTGTGCAAAAGGTGATTTTTTATCATTATTAGTGTTCTGCAAGAATCAAATCTGATATGATGATAAGGTCGTGGTTTCTTGCACTTAGATTTTTGAAGAGAGAACCTCTTTTGTATAAAAGGAAGGTGTGCCTCTCTTTTGTTGTGACAACTTTTAAGATTGGTGTTTGAGCATCTAAAATTCCTAAGAAAGGTGTTATGCATATCTTTGAGATAAGTTATCAAGTGTTCCTTATTTACTTGGTGATTTATCAAATATTTTCATCATTCATTTGTATGTTCGGTGACTTATACTGTTGAGGGCATCAAGACCGCGATGGCGGTTTTTCTCCGGCGAGCTTGAAGCAATCGTGACTAGTATGCATTCAATATAAGAAGTGTTGAAAGATCATCCCGTGACAGAAGTTGAGTTACGAAGAAGTCGATAAACATTATCTAGAATGTGTTTAGGATAAGTGTGTGAGTACTTCTTGTAATCATCATTCTATAGTGGATTTGTTTTGGACTGAGGAATCCAGTGGATTTTCCCCAGAGGTGGGGTTTTAACACGTAAAATAATTCTCCACATGTTCCTTTATTGATTATAATTTTAAATTGGCCTATTCACCCCCCCTCTAGACATTCTTAGTCATCCTACAGGTAATTTCATATTACATGTACTCTTACCACTTGTTATTATTCTGAACGTTCAATTTAAGATTTGGATTTTTACTGACGTAGGTTTGAATATGAGTTGCTAAAGCTTACTTTAACTTAGAATTTAAATTGCATATATAATCGTTTGAATGTAAAATTAATTGTATGTGTTTTTTCTTTCAGTTGTTCTCTCATCTTTAATTCAACCTTGATAATGTGTATTTTGCACGAAACTTCAACATAAATCATATAGAGATATCATATGCAAGAGTTTAGAGAAATGGTTAGGATTTTAGCAATTTTATTGCATAAAATTGAATTAAAACAATAAAATCTCACTTGCAATGGTGTGATTTTTTATTTTTATTTTTTAATTTAGGACCTTTCCTATTGAGAGGGGCGATAATACAATAAACTCACACACACTACTGCAATTGTGTGATTTAGATCATTGCAATAGATGCAATTGTAATAGAGGGTGCTATGTGTTTAACCCTCTATTTCAATTGTAATTGGCTAATTATGGGACCCACATGCCAATTAAAAATAGAAAAAATTACGGCAATTAATGCATTATGTTGTTATTGCATTACAATAGGCAAACCATGAGACGCACATCTCTATTATACCTTTCTTTGCCTATATTTTTGAAAAAAAAATCCAAATATACAAGTTTGGCATGAATTTTTTTTTTTTCAAATATATTCAAAATTGATCTCTTTTTAAAGATCACTGTGAGAATAATTCAATGGTACAATTTATAGTGTTATTAAAATTTATCAATTTTATTTTATTTGAGTATAATAAAAAGGATGTAAGAAGATATAACTAATGATATGAAGCTATTGAACTGTATCATTACAAGTAAAAATGCAATTCGATTCAATAGATGCTGAAGTTCAATTAATTAACCTATACATTGAACCATTTTATGATAAAGAGAATTCATTCATAGAACCAAAGACCTACAAAGAATGACATGATACGGTGGCCTTGTCAAAACCATCCTAGGACAACCTCATGGGACAAACCCCGGGAGAGGAAAGAGTACCACCATGTCATGGACTAACAAGAGAGTCCGATTCAGGTCACTTTGGACCATTACAATAAAAGAACAAATCAAAAACGAAACTAATACATAGACCTTTTACAAGAACCACAACTATAGACCAACACAGTAGACCCACATGAGAGGAGCGCAGAACATCCCAACTGTCAAAAGAAGCCTTCTATGAGCAAAATCATAGTCCTTTGACACCCACACAAACTGCAAGGCATATCATAGTAGAAATCAGGAGAGAACATGTAAGAGGAACATATAAACAAACAGTAAAAGGACCACTGAGAAGAACTCCACTTCAACTCAGAACCGGACAAAGAAAGTCTCCTATGACCAAACATAGTTCTTTGGTCGGCGCAGAGTAGAGAAGAGCACCACATCCCAACAACTACCACCAACATTGTTGCTGCCGCTGCCATTGAAATAAAGACAAAACATCAGTCACTAGGTATCACAACTCTCCCGAGGAGAGACACAATCCAGCATCACCACAAAAACAACAATAAAAGGACCCCTGAGAAGCACTCCACTTCAACTCAGAATCGAGCAAAGAAAACCTCGTATGGCCAAGCATAGTTCTTTGGTCAGCGCAAGGTAGAAAATAGCACCACATCCCAACAACTACCACTAGCATCGTTGCTGTCGCCGTTGTTGAAACAGAGACAAAACATTAGCCACTAGGTATCACAACTCTCCCAAGGAGAGTCACAATCCAGCCTCACTACTGTCGCCGCCGTCGAGACAAAGACAAAACCAACCACCTAGAACACTGCAAAAAAAATCAAACAAAAAAGATAAACAAACAGATCTAGATTATCTAGGGAGGGAAGGGGAGGAGAAGAGGGGATAAGAGGAAGGGAAAATATGAGAGAAAAAAAGATGGGGAGATGAGGAGAGGACGGGGAAGATGGGCGGAGGGGAGGAGGGGCAGTGGCCACCTCCCCCCTTAGCTTCATTACGATTGGTTGTCGGCAAGAAGAAAAGGGGCCAAAGTGCGGCTAGGGTTTATTTATTTATTTTATACATTGAACCATTAAACAACCATCTTAGATGCTCTAAGATAGTATGTGATAAAATGAATTTACTAGTAAATATACATAGAGTTGGAGTAATTTTCAAAAAAATGAACTGGTTCTTCACCGAATACATGTTTTTCTCTTCACAAGATACATTGTAAAAAGTCACTTTTTTTTTACAATTGTAAAATTACTTGAATATGATGGTCACATTTGGTGTATATTATTGGATAATTCCTCATTCGGATGAAATGTGAGATTTATACTAAACATAAATATTTAGGGAGTTTCACTAAAACACCCAAAATGGGGGTTGAAATTATAAAAAAACCCAAGCACTATTTAAACATATAAACACACCCAAAACCCATCATTACACACACTCAAAATCCATTTATAAACACACCCAAAAAGTTGACTTTGGGGTTAATTTTGGGTGTGTTTCTATGTTTAAATAGTGCTTGAGTTTTTTTATAAATACATGTCTAGGATTGGGTTTATTTATAAATTTGTAAAATATTTATTCGCATCCATATTATTCTTAATTTTATTTTAATCACGTATGTTCTTTTAATGATTTTCTTTTCAACAATATGCATGCATACATACACATATGACATATATGACATATATAGGGTCCGTTTGGTAACGTTTTTGTACAACGCCATCTCATGCCACAACAAGTCAAACCCCATGTCACATTATTCCCTGAACCCACCCACTACTTTTCCATTCCATCGCACTTACTCCATTAACCCAACCCACCCCAAAATCCACGGCAATCCCATTAAACTGACTGCGCCATCACCTAATCTTTCACTTAACTGATATGGGTTTTGAAATTATCATACATTTAAAACCGATAGATTGATTAGAAGGGTTGTTATTTTCATACCCTCATTCCTTGTCTCCCACAAAGACGAATAACATGTATCCTTTGGACCATGCAATTTTCACTCAATGGTATAAGATGCATCTCAACCATCAGATTTAATTTAACGACTGAAAACGAATCTGAAATGCTTATAAAATTGCATGAATATGAAATATGAAAAGTCACTACATTAACTAATAACTAAAAAGTAGTGAAAAGTCCATAATCCAGTCAATAAGTAATTTTCACATCCTTATATGAATATGAAATATCGAGTGACTGGGATTGAATTGCATTGGACTACATTAAACTGAAAAATGATGACATTAATCCAAATGATGTGTTTCATACTGCACGAGTCATTTTATAGTGAGCACCCTTAGGTGGGGTCATATTTCTTAACCGTTAGATCATGCTAATCAATTTGATCCAATGATTCAGAGATAGGGCATCACCTAAAGGCCATAAATAAAGCCATCACTATAGAATTCTTATACTACTGCTACACATAATTAAGGTGTTGGATTAATGTGCTATTACATGGCTTAGTAGGATTAGATATAATCCAATCCAACTTAATCACAACCCTTTAGTAGAATTCATAATTCTACTACATTTGGCATTAGTGAGATTAAACATAATCTAATTCAGGTTTTTTAAGTCATCCACCATTAGAATTATGAATCATATCCAATTACATAATCCAACTCACCAACGCCCCAAGTTTAGGATCAAACTTGAAAAGTTATATCAATCAGTAGATTAGACATAAATGGTTGAGATGCACAACAAATGTGGGGAGGTAAGATGCATGTCAACTGTTCGCATACAGACTTTAATAACTTAAGAGCTTGTTGTATCTTCTTAAGTGTTAATATCAAATACGAAAGAACAGATACGCAATGTCCAATGGGCGAGTGTAGGCATCACATCTGTTTCAAAAGCATGCGATCGGTGGTTTTGACTAATATTTTTTCTTACAAACCTGTTAGAGAATCATACACATATCGTTAATGGAGTGAGAGAAAGAGAGAGAGAGAGAGTTGTGTTAATATTCTTACATTCCTCTTGTATAAACTAAGAAACTTCACGTCAGATGACAAGTAATTTACAAAAACAAAGCTATTCTCAAATTTACATTGCTGGTTTCCTTTCCCCCAAAAAAAAATAAAAATTACTCAACTCAAACAACGACAACAGCTTCAGCTATCATCAATACCAGTAACGATACATGTGTGTGTGTGTGTGTGTGAGAGAGAGAGAGAGAGAGAGAGAGAGAGAGAGAGAGAGAGATAATAACTACCTGCCTCAAGAACATCACAGCAGCTGATTATACACTATCAGTTGGAGATTTCTACCCCAATTTCTCTTGTACAAGATTTTAAGTTCTGCATTTAAGATGACGATGATGATGACGATCTAGCTGATGATTCACCCAGAGAGACAGAAGTCAGTGAAGAAGCCCAAACCCTGGCATTCTTTGCACCCTTGTGGAAGTTTTGGGTCTTGCATAGTCTCAGCTTGTTCCAAATCCTCCTAACATCAACCATGTGGAGGATACGCCCCATAATTTGACTTGTCTCCCCAAATATTCCTAAGTTAAAATGGGGAACATATAGAACCCAGAAAGCTTTGAGGCAAGCCAATACCCTATGAAATATATACAGGAGTACCCTCAAACAGAGGAACAAGAGAGCAAAAACTAAATAGGGTTCGCTCCTTGATATCTCTCTTAGTGACATATTACTTATTGACTGGATTATGGACTTTTCACTACTTTTTAAAACGACGGATTGATTGCCATCAAAATATTGAACTGGTTCAAGTCCTGAAAGACAAAATTAGATGGCAAGGATGTATATGGTCAAGTCCACAAGATAACTGCTTCACAATTTGTGCAAAACAGATGAAAAGGAAAAGGCCACCTATTGGACATTCCCCACATGCATATAATATTCTTCAGTTTGGGAGACTTTTACCTGTGATTGTTTGGTAAAATCGTACAAGCGAGTATAAATCTTTTAGGCCATGATATCGCACCCTTGATGTCTGATTGACTATTAAAATCGAAGGCAAGCTATGGATTCCATATCTTGAGAAAACACTACAGTACAAACACATCAAAGGAAGGTGAGTATGCGTGATAATAGTGGTACTTCAAAGAATAGATAATTATATAACTTTGCGTATCCCATAAATATCTAAGTAAATGCGTCCCCCATTGATGAAAGCATCCAAGGGTGGAATGCAATTGGATTTAGTAATACTAATAATAGATAATAAAAACTGAACAAATTGCTTATAAAATTATGCAATTTTACTTGAATTAACAAATCTATAGCATCCTCATTGGCAACTTAGATTATGCAATGGAAAATACTAAAAACACATATAATTTTTTTTTTATTTTTAACAACAAACATAATACAGAGCAAATATACTTTCTTTTTTTTCCGGTCAAATCAATCTTTGGCCTACTATATGTATCTAGCCAGGCTCCAGTATTTGTACCACAGATCCAAAACCAAAAGGAATCTTACATAGAAAAAAGATAAAGGACAGAAGCAGGTCAATTTAAAGCTTCGCACCTTGGCAATGCTGAAGATTGCTCAATTGCCAAATGTTCTACTTGAGGGAACATGAAGCTGAGCATTCCAAATGTAGGATACATACTGCATGAAAATGGGCACCATGAAGCATAAAAGAGCACCGCAGTATAACCAGTCCTCTGTTTCGATGCCAAAGCTCTCTCAAGGAAATTTCCATCCACCTGAAGAAGATAAGAAAATAAATAACATTCACAAGACTCCATTTTTAACTGAGAGAAAGTGTGTCATGCAATTGTTGTATTCTTTCAAAAAAGTTTCATGCTACCATCAACTGATTATTGACTTAAAAGAACAAATATAATGGAAGCTAAGGACAAGATGAGGAAAAATATACTAAAAATAAAGGGAAAATTGCATTAATGGTCGATATTTGGGAAATCATTAGATTCTAACCATATATTTGAATTTTAATAACAATTTTTCTGACAAGAAAGTTTAAACTATGAGATGACACAAAAGCAATCAAACAGGCATTCCAGTTGACCTTATTATACACTCCTCCACTGCATACACTTGGACTCAAACCATAAACGCCATGACTTCCAAAGGATCAAACTCCATTTATGCAAATGAACATTGATTTCAATCATTATAAGAGTCAAAACTTTCACATATAATTATTAGAAAAATATGGCAAAGAAAAAGGTTGTTGTCCTTTTTCTTTTCTTTACAGAATAAAAAAAAAATTAAGACAAAAATCTAAACGAAAAAATGCATAAAATATACAACTTATGGTTTCCATCTGCTACCAGATTCATAAGGTTGTGAAGGAGTAAATTTGACATAAGTATTAGGCATTGGAGGCTCAAAAAATACTCAACTAGCTATTGGTCTAGCGGATAAAAAAATGAGGCTCTAAATACAAGGAAAAACAAGAACATTTTAAAATGAATATAAATTGGAAGCCCATTTTGATAAAATAAATGTGAGCAACAAACAAACTATAAACGAAGGCAGAATATCACTTCAATAAACATTATAGGCTAAGGTTAATCATCACCATTTGCCAGCAATTATTGTGTGCCACGTCAACCCACCTTCACAATCGTCAACAACTCATATCCTCATTTTAAAAACCATTTATAATCACTGCATTTATCTTCATTATAATTATTGCACCCAGCACTACAATGTACTACAAAGGCAATTTTCATCAGCGTTAGTTTTTGCCTCCTCTTCTGCATTGGGTATTTAGGTTCTAACAATATTCAATAAATGAGTAATGCTTAAAATCCATTTCCACTTCATTGTCTCTCCCTTACACTTAAACTCTAAAACATCACCTGTAACCAAACCCTAAATTTAACCCTACACAAGAAGTAAATCCCGTTGCATCTGGAAACAACAATAAAAAACTAAAACTAAAAACTAAAAGGTAGAATCCCATAGCCATCTTGACCACCCCTGCTTTTATTGTCTTCTACAATAAAATTTCGTCTATTCTAAAGAAAAAGTAGAATCCCATAAAGCTGGATCCTGTCAAAGAAGCTCTTGTGCGGGAGTGTGTCAATTTCTCTCTCTCTCTCCATACGCAGACAAAAAGACACTATGAACTAACTCCAAATTCTGCAGGGTACTCCTTTCATTCCAATAAAGAACACATTGAAAAGAATATCTGCAATAGCTGAGATGCTTCCTAGGAGAATAGTTGTTCTGACCATAGTTCTGGTAACTATGGAGATCTAGCTTTTGTGCCTAGAATTTAATCTCTTTCTTCCATTGATATTCATGCACTGCAGTGACCGTGTGTCCATAACCAACCCTATTTCTACATATCACCACTGCATTACTCTATTTTGACTCCTGAAAAACCTTTCTGTAACAAACCTCTAACCTTAACACTCTAAATCCTTAAGACACCTTATTTCTGGACTATCGTGCAGCAGTTTTCTGGCTCCTGCTACATCATTCAAGATTTAATCACTTGTAAGCCCTCTTCAACTATCAACTCCTAATCAAGTTTTAGATCTTCTATATCCTAATCTCTTTCATTGTTCCTAAACGTTTTCAGCAATAATAAAAACTGTAATGAGGATATTAGTAGATACCATTAAACAGCATCTTTATTTAATTCAGGACAGTCAACGATTGAGAGCCTACTACTTCACAACCTCTCAATGGACTATATAAATGGCTCGATTTAGTGCCAAAGTCAAAGAGAAGTGTGCTACAAAGGCATGGAAAATGTACTAAACCCATTGTAAGAGAATGGACTACTCAAGTAACTTATGATCACAAAGTTAGTGAGAGATTGTAGAGAGAAAAAAAAAGTATTTAATTTCCATAAACAACTTAACAATGACTAAAGAGTTTATTCCATCATTTAAATAAAATGAAATAAACTATCCAATTTACTTCCTTTTTTTAAAAAACAAAGTAGAAAAAAAAAACTGTCCTTTCTATATAACACTAAGAATTGGACCCAAAAAAACTACGAAAATGAGTACAAAACATCCTCCAAATCTTCATCTCACATCTCAACCCAGCTGTTTTTTTGGTCATCAAGCTTGAAGAGGCTAGAAAGGACATGTCTACAGTATACTATGTTTTCAAATCAATGTGTACCATGATGATTACAAAGATGGACAATGAAGCAGTGTGCATTTGGGAGAAAAATTGAATTGACAAGGTAGTCAACCCATACTATAGACAGTCCTTTCTAGCCTCTTCAAGCTTGATGACCAGAAAAAAAGCTTGGTTGAGATGGGAGAAGATTTGGATGATGTTTTGTACTCATTTCCTTAGTTAACAGGAATGCTTCTTTTGTCCAATTCTTTAGTATTATTAATCTTTTTATCAAAAGTAATGCTTTTTCTTTTCTCTACTTTGTTATTGTTTACTCGTATTATGAAGTAAAATTATTCAAGGCAGCTAAACATCGATGTAAGCACAAAAACGAATACCTGAAATCATACAAATTTTTACTTCATACAATGTTCTTCAGTGGATAACATAGTAACTAACACTAGACACCCCATTGAGGGATTAACCAGAAGTCCTACGTAATGCTTGACCTAGCACTTTGGCAGAGTTATACAAGAAGGGTTCAAGACATATTCGTAGGTTCACATGAATAAAATCAAACTTGAAGAGTAAAAGAAAAATGAACAAAATCAAGGCCTTTGTCCTTGACCATGCCTCAAACGGACTAATTAAAATGAATAAAATCAAACTGAAAGAGCAAAGGGAAGGTTTACCTAAAACAACCACATTCCAGAACACAGCTATCTCAAACTCCCATCTTTCTTCTATTCTGTAATTACCCAATTGATAACAAATAGGGAAACTTATAGAATTGCAACTGTTATTCTTTCAAATCTTTTATCTTTTCTAACAGAGTCAAAAATGCTATCCAAAAGTCAACCAATACCTCACATTCTAATATTTCAATTTTTGCACCATACAAACTCTACCACCCCGCATGACATACCAGCTACCCTTTTGCAATTAAAACCTTAGAAACTGATATACCCAGAATCCAGAATCACCCATTTTGATTAATTTAAACACAATCCAACAAAACAAAAATCAAGCATCACCAATACACAAATTCGCACCCAATAAAGATAAAAGATTTTCAATAAGCAACACAGTCAACAAAAGAATCAGTCAATTCAGATAACAAATAAACAAATAGGTAAGCAGGTATGTGAGAAATCGAAGGGTAACACGTACCTTGAGGGGAGGGTAGGGGTAGATCGAGATATGGGATTGAGATTGAAGACTATAACGGAAAAATTCCGATTCGTGAGGGCAGAAAGCGGAGGACGAAACCAAAAGCGAGGCCAAGGTAGTGATATACAAGAATATTAAATATTTATCCATAGATGAACAATACCCAATCGAATCGAAGAAGGGGAAGAAGAACCAGAAAAAGGTAGGAGAAGAGAATACACAGGTGCAAGAAGGGTAAAATAGGAACAAAAGAAAACAGAAAACCGAAAGGCTAAAATTTTTTTTTATTCTCAGAATCAAAATGTTGAATATAGAATGGCAAAAGGCTTTTTTTTTTTTTTTTTTGGTTCAAAACGCTAGGGCAAAAGGCTGGTGTTGGATATTTTTGTTTGCGTGCGTGGGAGTGTGATCTGAATGTTCTTCAATATGGAGTTGGTAGAGAGGTGAGAAGTAGCTCTCTCGGCCCCGCGTCGCGTGTGAATGAAAATGGATGTTTTATGACCAAGAATAATGGGCGGTGATTTTCGCATTTTTTATTTACATTCCCTTTTATTTTATCCAAAAGTCACTTTTGATTCTTTTAGTTTGACACTTCAACCACTTTTAATCCTGTAATTTCAATTCGTCAATTTTGTCATTGTAGTTTCGTATTTGTAGAATTTAAGGACATGTTAGTATTCTTGTCAATTTCTTTAACGATGCAAGGGGCAATTTCACAATCTAAAACCCTTAAGCGTAAAAGCTTGTATGAAATTCTCCCCATTTCATATTAGGGCTCGAAATTTAACCACTCATCTCAATTTTACCCAAATGACCAATTTCAAGCCCTAAAATGAAATTAGGAGAGTTTGAGATGAGCTTTTATATTCAAGGATTTTGGGGTTAACGAAATTGCCCTTTGCACTGTCAAAGAAATTGATAGGAATACTAACTTGTCCTTGAATTTCTACAAATACGAAACTACAGCGTCAAAATTGACGAATTGAAACTACGAGATCAAAAGTGGTTTAAGTGTCAAACTACAAGGACCAAAAGTGACTTTTAACATTTTATTTTTTTAAATAATTTTTACTATAACAAAAAAAGGAATGTAAGTGAACAAAAAAGGAGTAAAAAAATCAGCCCCCAAAATAATAATAATATTTGGATGTTCAAAAATTGAGAATACACAATGTTATGTATATTTTTAAACATACTAGCCTCTCCACACGCGCTTCTGCACCTCGAGAGGCTTTTTTTAAAATAAAAAAATTTATTTAAGAATTAAAAAAGATGATCGATAGTTGTATTCCATAAAAATATAATCAATTATCTGATTTTTCTTTTAATTTTAATTTTTTTATTATGAAAAAGTGTGAATATACCATATTATCCTCATTTAATTAATAATTTCAATTCTTAATGTTTGCATTAATAAAAGGCATTTTCTGGTATTTTGAATGTTTTACCATTCTTTGCCTTTTGCTTTATATATATAGATACATTACAGAGCCATAAATATCAAAATAAACTAATTATAGTAAGTACATTCACATGAAAATTACAATGCGTTTGGATGAGGAAAATTAAAAGTTGGGATTTATGACCTCCAAATTCCATGTTTTTTCCCACGCAGAATTTTTAAATTTCTATGTTTTTTTTTATCGAAACACAAGAATTGGTTCATGTCAATTTAGAAATTCTGACTTTTATCAAAATCCCAAGTTTATTTCCCTCATCCAAACGCATTGTTACTAAACCAAATACATGAATTGTTATATCCCTGCCCTCTTTTAGCTAACTTATTAGCAATTATGTTAGCTTTTCTATAAACATGGTTGATAGTCACAGAACTGAAATTCCCATGAAGTTGTCAGATATCTTCTGCAAGTGATCGTAAGCTCCATGGTATATTGGCTTGCCTAGTGATTTTATGTATCAGCGTCTTAGAATCCCCCTCACTTTCTACCTACGAAATCTTTAATCTTGTTGCCAAAATTAATGCTTGTTTAAAAGCAAAGGCTTCATCTTGTAAAAACTAATGGACAGGATCTGGATGAGCTTGTGCATTTCTGATGACAAAGCCTGCAGCTAAGTTTCCAATTGATAAAACAGAGCAGTCAAAATTAATTTTATAGCTACCAGTGTTATGAGGGCTCTATCCATAAGATTAAATATGAGTAGCATGCCAGTTGTTGAGGTCCAAATAATCTCAAGGAATGTCTATGCATATTTTAGGCCAATGCATTATCGTGCTATAAAAGAAGCCTAGTCAAGGTAAGCGGAGGCCCGTCAAATGCGGCTACAAATTGCCTAAACAAGCTTTGAAATTCATGCCATGCCAAGCGAAACTACAATTTGGCATGTGGGGAGGTTATAATACGGGTTTACCAATTTCACATGCAAATCTATAAAGTTTAACAATGTCACATACCCGAGCTCACCTAGCCCATGGCTTTGTGAAGCATTATCTAACATAACCCCAAGCCTCTGCAATACAACGTAGCCCAAGCATAAACATGCAAATAACGTGCCATGCCTAGTGCCTTCCTTTAGTGCCAACCCACTCGACAAGCTTAAGTGGGCCCAAGCCATGTAAATGCATAGAGCTTGATGAGCGGATTGTGATGTGGATGGGTACAAAGGTCCAAAACTAATGGATAATGGAGACTTTGGGCTGCTTGGCAGCACCGAAGTCCAAGCCCATTCCTTTAGTTCTCCCACGTGGGTAAGCAAATGGGATGTTCTTCAAGCACTCCCATTACTCGCTGGAAACAAGTTGTTTCTAACACTCCTTTTTACCCATAAGAAGTAATCAGTTTCTAGTACCTAGCTTCACATGCTGGAAAATAGCATGCCCTAATGCTCCCTTTTAACTGTTAGAAATAGGTTAGTTCTAGCATTTCCCTTTACCTATTGAAAATAAGGGAAAACCCTCACCCTTTATAAATTAGCATGATCATGTGGCTTAGGCAAACGGGGACCATTCTTTAACCATCAAGCCTCCTCCTTTGGCTGTTGTAAGCATCTCAACAAGCATCAACCCCATTCTTCATTCGTCACACCTTATTTCTAGTTGTTACAAGCACCCCATCCATAACCTCCTCTCCTTGAAGCCATAATTCCATGTAAAGTACAGACACAAACATAACCCCAAGCCTTTACTTCATCCTCTTACCTCTAGAACTCATAAACATCTCTAAGAATCATACCCATAAACACCATAGCCTTCACATTCTCAAGCTATGCATTCCATCACCATGGTTGTTTGTGCAAATTTCTCACTTGAGAATATTCACCTATAGATTCTTCACCTTTTGAGCTTCATTCTCTCTTTTCTTCAATTCCTGTAAAACAAATAGGAGTAAAAGAGCACACTCGACGTGTTGGCCAAAGGCCCTCTGATGCCTAAATTAGTTCGATTGGATCTTTAAGAAAAGATGCGACAATAGCTAAAAATGGCACGAAGTTTTCTCTCACGAGGAGAGTCGGGTGGTTGAAATTGTGTGTTGAGGCACTTAGCTGTGTGGGAGAGACGAGAGTGGGAGAGGCCAGTAGCTAGGGAGGCCGTCGGCTAGGAGAGGGAGAGGTTTTAAGGGGTTTTAGAGCTAGGTTTTTTTTATTTACTTTGTGTGTTGAATGTGGCCATGTTTTTCTAGCCATCTTGGGTTTTTCAAAGAATATCTTCTTATTTAGAAAGGAGATATTTTTTTTCTTAAAATGGAGAGATTGAGTCAATTAGGGATTTTGATTAGGATCAAATCCCTAATTGATGATAATATCCCTAAAATAAATATAATATCCATATTTTTTGTATCAATTAATTTGCCAAATAAATGGGCTCAATTATTGACCTAGGAGATATTCTTCTTGTCCACGTGGCACTTTGTGATTGGAAGCCATAA
The DNA here is from genome assembly GCF_029339155.1 of Prunus mume. Classification (NCBI taxonomy): domain Eukaryota; kingdom Viridiplantae; phylum Streptophyta; class Magnoliopsida; order Rosales; family Rosaceae; genus Prunus; species Prunus mume. The sequence continues at coordinate 23,363,919 of NC_142705.1, forward strand.
TATTTGCTCCCACAATAGTCAAAGCAAAATTAACCACCAAAATCTCATAAAACCCTTCTTCCCAAGCTCAAGTATAGCCAACACCAAGGGAAACACATGAATTCTCATTTGCCAAACTTGTGGATATTTAGCTCCCACACCTCATGCCTCTCATGCCAAGCCCTTTTGTAATTTTGTCTAAAGAATTGAATCTCATTCCAACTCAAAGAGCTAATGAGGAGTCCGAACAAAGAACACCCTAAAATCCACCATATTTCGGAATGTTTTTGGGCCACGTAAATGTATGGGACTTACTGAGCTGGTTGTGCTGTGGATGGGTACGAAGGTCCAGAAGGCCCATGGAAACTATTGGATAATGGAGACTTTGGGCTGCTTTGGTAGCATCGAAGTCCAGGCCCATTCTTTTAGTTCTCCCATGTGGGAAAGTAGATGAGATGTTCTTCAAGCACTCCCATATGTGTTTACTTAACTTACTTTATTGGTGTAACTATTTACTGAGCACACTTGCTCATGCCTTATTTGTCTTCCTTTTGTAAATCTAGTGCTTTATCTTGTCCTTATTTTGAGATGTTAGTGTGAAATTATCTATAGGATGACTAAGAATTCCTAAGGGGGGTGAATAGGACAATTTAAAATTATAATCAATCAACAACAATAAACTTTGGTAGCAAGATTGATATGACTTATCAATCCTGAAACATGTTGAGCATAAAATAAAGGAACATGCAAAGAATTATTTTACGTGGTAAAACCCCACCTGTAGGGAAAATACATAGGACTCCTCAGTCCAACACAAATCCACTATAGAACTATGATTACAAGAAGTACTTACGCACTTATCTTAGACACATTCTAGATAATGTTTACCGACTTCTTCTTAACTCAACTTCTGTCAAGGGATGATATTTCGATACTCATTATGTTGAACGCAATACTGGTCACGATTGCTTCAAGCTCGCTGGAGGAAAATCGCCACTATAGTTTTGGTGCCCTCAACCGTATGAGTCACCGAACAATGCAAATGAATGCAATATGAATGATTAAAGTGTTTGATAAATCACCAAGTAAACATGGAACACTTGATGATTTATCTCAAATATATGCACATAAGCTTTCTTAAGAATTTTAGATGCTTAACAAAATATGGGAAAGCTGTATGTGCAAAAGAGATGCACACTATATTTTATACAGAACCCGTTCTCTTCTTTGCAACAGAAGTGCACACAGCCATGTATCAATATCTTGCCATTGATTAGATTTGATACACCTAGACTCCTAATTGATTTCGTCAGTTTATGACTCACTCCAACCAATTGTTTATAGAGGGAAACAAACTTAATCAATGAAACAAATTGGTACTAATTAAAACATGCTCTCCAAGTCAAAGATGATGAAAACATAATATTTTAACTTAAACCAAAATAAGGTCCAATTAGGAAAGAATCTCAAGAGATAAAATCTAATCCTATTAGAAATCGGATTAACATAAAAGTATTTGAGTGAAAATAACTCTAGGTAGGAATCCTATAATGAATGCATGATTATGTCATGATTTACTGAAATCAAATTCCTCATATCGATCATACTTCGAAAATCCGGGATTGAATGTGTTACGCCAAAACTTCCAATAAAAGATATTCACACACTAATACCCGACCTATGCTAGAGTCTAGGAAATGCCAATACAATTTTCATACTAACATAGTGTTTTTGGGTTTCTATGGGCATGAAGGAAACAAGAGAAGGTTATTTGTGTCTTGTAGTGTTGTAGAAGCTTGTGTACATATGTGGGAGTAACCTGAATACAATATTATATATTTGAGATATTAGTTGTAGAATAAACTTATGTTATCCTTATTTATATTGTTGTACTATATTATGATGTTCCAACGTTTGTGTGCTTGATTTTTGTGGATCTTGAGATCTAAGTGTGACGACTTGACTTTTTTAGTTTAAGAAAGATTTGTGTAATTGTTTCATGTATTGATTAGGATTAAATACCCTCTATTTTGACCGAATTTAACTTCCTTTATTATGCCATTATGTCAAATCTTACAGTATAATATATCAAACTTTTATATAAATACGTAAATTTCTACAAAACATTGCATTGCTAACTCTCACTTAGATTTGTCATGGTATTTAGGGTCAATTTGGGATTGCTGTTACTTAAAAAAAATAGTTGCTTCTATTGTGCTTTGAAAATAATTAGCTGTAAAATAATTGGAATATTTTATTTTACCAAACACTTTAAACTGCTTAACTTTAAAGTGAATCAGGTTTTTGGCCAAAAAAACACAATCCCAAACAGGGCCTTAGATTGTAATCGTGAATTAAATTTTTAAAAGTACTTTTTAGTGTTTTGTGGAGAAGCATATTTTCATGAAGCATTTTAAAGTACTTTTTCACAAAATAATTGAACTTTTGTTTGAATTTTTAACCTGCTTGTGAGTAGAAGTATTATCTTTTGATTATCAAGTGAGTTGAATAATTGATAATTTTTTTTAATACAAGCGCTATTTGAGGAGTGGGAAATTAAATCCAAGACCTGTCGAGTGCAAGGGTAATTCTTCGCAACCATTTGAGCTACGAGCTATAAGCCCCCTTACAATAATTGATAAAATTATTAAAAAGCCGGAAATATTGACTGTTTATTGTTTTTTTAACCACTTGGGTCAAAACCGGTTATCTTAGATTTGGGTGGTATGAAGTCCAACCCGAAATCGAATTCCAGGCTAACTGAAATTGAGCCCACGATCATCTCGTAAAGCCGCGTTTCTCTTCCTTCGTTATTCGTTTCATTTGCTTTCCTTTTTTGGGTGGTTGGTTGTGTTGCGTTGCAGAGAGCGAGAGAGAGAGAGAGAGAGAGAGAGGAGGAGAGTAAATTAGGGCTTTTTGTGAGAGGATGGAGTTGGTAGCAGAAAAGGAGTCTGACCAGCAGAACAACAACAACAACAACAGTGAGAAGAACAACAATACTAGTTATGCACAAGCACTTGTAGATTCTCATGATTACAATAACAAGGAATCCGATGAATTTCGTGAACGTCAAGCTCGCGACCTCAAAGCTGGCCTCCATCCCCTCAAGGTTTTCTCTCTTCTCTCTGTTTATATTATATATATATTTATTGACCTAGATTTGTTCATCTACCCAAAATTGTGGTATTTCATAGGAGAATTCGTGCTTGTAGAGCTGATTTTATTTTGATAAATTTTCAATATGTTAGTTTGCGCTCAAATGATTACTGCTTGAATCAGTTGGTTTGCTGTTGAATTACGTATGTAGGGCTAGAACTAGGAGTCAATTAATTTTGATTTCGTCGTTTTATTCTCATTCATTGTATAATGCGGTGAACACCGGTTTCTTTCATTCTACTTTCAGTATCTCGCTTATCAATTTTGTATTCTTCCATTCTCTGTCCATAGGCTGTCTTTTATCCAATTGATAATTTTTATGGTCCTGTAGCACTCATCTTTTATGTTTCTATGATTAGCACAAATTCGTGTTTTGGTACACTCGTCGAACACTAGGAATGCGAAGTCAGACACCTTATGAGGACAATATAAAGAAAATTGTTGACTTCACTACGGTAAAATCTATTTTAATGTCAGAAAGAGAAAATGTGATTGAGTTTATTACTTTCATTTTTATTAAGTTTTTGCTTCTTGGATTTAGGTTGAAGGCTTTTGGGTGTGCTATTGCCATCTAGCCCGTCCTGCTACTTTGCCTAGCCCAACAGACTTGCATCTTTTCAAGGATGGAATTCGCCCTCTCTGGGAGGTACATATCTGAAGCCTAACTTTCAATTTGCTCTTTCTTATCACTGGCTGCTTCTCTTGTTTTCCGTTAACTCGTCCCTACCGAATGTAGTTATTTAGAATTGTTTCAAAGATATTAATATTTTTGCACAACAGAATGCCAACTTCTGTGGAATTTGTGGTTTTTCAGGACTCTGCTAATTGCCATGGTGGTAAATGGATAATACGATTCAAAAAGGCTGTGTCGGGCCGTTTTTGGGAGGACCTGGTAAGGAGAAAAACTGAAATTTCTTTGTTGTTATTGTCCAGTTTCCAGGCTACTTTCATACTATCAGTTGATAGTACTATTCCATTTTACCAATGCTTTGCTTTGAAGCAATTATCCTACTGAAGCTTAGTGGCTTTCAATAGGAAATTTGCACATTTTCTAAACATTAGTATTTTCTTAAACTGTTGTCTCTCTCAATTAAGTTATGCCTGCAATAAATAGTGATGATGATTATTGACAAATTGTAGTATTCAGCCCTTAGTTCCGGGTGCTACTGGGATTTGTTTGTATTGATACTTTGACGTATACGAAATTTCTAAAGATGTGAGGGTAGCCTGCATATATATATATATATATATATATATATATATATATATATATTTGACATGAAGTGGAATTTTTAAAAAGGGGAAATTTTGGAAAACTTTGATATCAAAAGATTTATGGTGGCAATATGGTTTAATTTCTACATTGGATTTATGCCTCATGTAGTGCTTTGTTTGGAGAAAGGTTTAATTTTGTCAGAGAAATTCTTGAAATATTGGTGAAAATATAACAATTTTCTTAAAAATATAGATATTTTGAATGAAAATTTGGAGGTGGTAAATGAATAATGAATGCATCAATTCAACATGTAGGCTTTGTATATCCATATACAGATGACATGCAGGGTGATATTAGAGTTCACTGCTGACACATATAACCATGAAAATTGAATATTAGTGTACGAAAATATTATATTTTCTTCTTTTTAAAAACCTTGATGGTATGAGGAAAGTTTAAATGATAAGAAAATCTACACTTAGACAAAGGATGCTGGCTACCATTGGGTTGGACAGAGAATTAAAGAAATATTCTTCCTCTGACGACAAGAATCATGATGCATAAAGCAGCTTGATTTGTGCAATCTGCATAAAGGAGATTTCCAATTTTTAAGAACAGGCGACCCATCGATTCTCACAACCTTAATACTTTTCACTAGCTGAGCACATTTTAAAGATTTAAAGAAAAAGAATAACAAATGCCCTGTCAAATAAAAGAAAAAAGAATGTTCAAGAAACGAATCAAAGGCAGGGGGAGGGCTGAGGTCTACCATCTGAGATGAAATTCAAAATTCTCGCTCAAAGAAATCAACCTAATCAATGACCCCCTCCCCTTGAAAGACATGAAGTGATGTGCATGCGTGAAAGTGCCTGGCTGTGTGTGACTCAAGCCAAAAAGAGTACAACCCACAAGTTTGAGAATCCTAGTGAGTTGTTTAACTATCCACCTGTGGTCTTAACTTATGTTGAGCCCAACAGGCTTGGTTTGTAAATCACATAGGTGCAAAGTTTTGGTGGATATTCATCAAAACTACGGTTCTCTTTTGATAAGATGCTGGGAAATTTTTTGTGTATACATCACTTGCCTATTTCTTGGTGGCATATTGCCAAGATGTCAGTGATACAGAGAAGATTATACAATCCTCCCCTGTGTAGTTGTTAGCACCCTTAAAAATCTGAAATTTTGAGCATTGCCTTCACCTAGGTATGGTTAGTCAACTTCTGATCTACAGAGATTATTTTTGCTGCTCTCTCTCTCTCTCTCTCTCCCTCCCCAACGTAGTTCAATTATCACAAATCTGAAAGTGGACAGCTTTTCTGTTTTCTGTAATGAATTTGGTTTGGTTTTAATTTTGCTAATAACCTTTGGTTAGGTAACTCAAAATATTCCATAGTTTTCTCTTTACACTGGTACTGTGTCTCGTTGATTTTGTTGAGTAATGAAAATCATTCTCTAATCTGCATGATGCTTTCAATTGTTAGTTCAGTTATGGCAGCTTTATGTGGAGACCCTGTTCTGCAGGATCCCAGGCCTTGTGAACGCGTTTTGCACTTGTCTAATGACAGCCTGATGCCCTTAGGGTGTGAAAACCATTTGAGGTTTTGGTTTTAGCTCTTGGGCCAAAACCTTGGACTTAACCCTAAATGAGTGCATTTTGGCATCTTCTTAAAGCAACCATTCTTTGGCCTTGGATGCCATTCAAATATAATAATACGCATACATGGGTTTATACATAGGCCTGGACATGCGTTACACAATACATATTGATATTGGTGTGCATCTGTTATGGGGTTTCACTACTAATTTAATGTTGCTTTCTCTAATGTATTTTGAAAAGTTAGTTGAGATATTTGCGGGGGGTACCAGGAGTATTTGAGCATACGATCTCCGCTTTAGAGAGGAGAGCTGTGGCTACCAACTAGTCTATATGTCTACCATGACTGTCTACCAAAGTTAGAGCTTGAGTCTGAATTTAGTATTTCTTACTCTTGCTTATGTTTGCAGGTTCTTGCCTTGGTGGGTGACCAACTTGATTATGGAGAGAACATATGTGGTGCAGTACTAAGCATTAGATTCAATGAGGACATTTTGAGTGTCTGGAATCGCAATGCTTCTGATCATCAGGTTGGTAATTTATGACTAATTGCTACTTCTGTTGATTCTCTCTCTCTCTCTCTCTCTCTCTCTCTCTCTCTCTCATGTGCGTGTATAGTGTAATATCTTGACCTTGCTTTGCTTCACCAGGCTGTAATGGCTTTAAGAGATGCAATCAAGAGGAACCTGAAGCTTCCACACAGCTATCTCATGGAATACAAGCCACATGATGCTTCACTGCGTGACAATTCATCATACAGAAACACATGGTTGAGGGGTTAGATATTTGCTGTTTATTTCGATGCCACCAGATAAGTAGTAGTTTCAGAAGAATTTCGTGAAGGTGACTGATACACAATTCATGATCAAAATCAGTAAATCTTGCATGATGAAAAAGAGATGTGCAAAGTCTTAGAGACTTCATAATTGGTGGCAATCTGTTAGGTTGAACTGTAACCGATTAATATCTGTACTAAAGTGACTTATGGATTATCAAACAGATTACGGTTTCTATATGCTTTTTCTTAATCCTTCCAAATTGCTGTTGTGCATCAGTCGCCTTCACAAAAGTATTTAACTTATAAAGTTAAATTACAAATCACACTGAAGACATGGCGTTTGCTAAAGAAACCCATAAAATGGATGCTTAACATTGTTGAATCATCTGGTCTTTACTGACCAAAACAAAACAACTGCTCACCAAGTTGCAGTTTTTGGTTTCTTTTTAAGTAAAAGTTGATGGAAATAAATTAAAATGAAGAGTGGAACCGTCCCAAGTATTTTTTTGGTCAGAAGTTTGGAGGTATTTTCTTGTTATTGAGCGGAAATGGTGTATAACTGATTCAAATGCGAGTTTTTTCTGATTCAAACGTATGGGTTTTCTAATTTGTATAGAGCAATAAAATTTATGTTCTATTTGTGGGTGGTAATAGAGCATGGTACCTCTAGCTCACCAAAAACCTTTTGAGCATTTATTTTTAATTTTCGGCTTTTTTTGTTTTAAGCCCCATTTCGTCTTCATATTAGTTTGATAGATGCTATTTGGACACATAATATGGGTTTCGAGTGTTCTAATTCTCATTTTGAGGATACCAGATTGTGATTTTGGCGATCTTAAGTAGGAGAAATACAAGTTTCTAGTTGAATAAAATCTTCAAGTACGATGCCTAGAGGCACAACAACAACGGAAATTGTGAATAATCTGATGTTGATCTTTTCGAGAGTTACTCCATCCTAGAACTAATGACGACTACCCAAGAAGGAAATTATTATCATGATACACAATAATAATAATAGTAATATTTTACAATATACAGTTGTAATAAAAACCATTTCTTGGACCATGTTTATAAGTTTACATGTGAAAAGCCCTATTTTATAACAAAGATCCGTCATGTACTAAACCCACACGTGTGAATACAAAGATCCGTCATTTTTCTCATCTTCAAACTTCACCTTTGGGTTGTACTACTCCATTCACTCAACATTTCTGACTGTTCTTTCTATGTTACTTGGTGGCAACATCGGTGAATTGCCCTCATCCTCCATAATTTATAGCTTTGCTGTGTTTGATTACACCTACTGTTCCCTCACACACAAAAATTTAAGAGTCTGTACCAAAGAAGCTAAAGCAATAGAGATTAGTACTCTTTGTAGTTGTCATATATAAATTTGCATGCAGTTTTTTTTTGTTTTTGAAAAATTCTAGGATTGCATTAATAATTTAAACAAAAAAGCCATTAGCCACAAATGGTCATAACGGAGCGGTCTAACATCAAAATTAAGACAATTTGGTGCGCATTCACTAACGATCACGCAGGATCAAAGCAACTCTGGCATAGGCATCCCAACTAGATTGCAAACTCAAAATAATCGGAAAAAGAGATAAAGCTTGAAAAACCAAGCTTTAACAATACAAATAAAACTCTCACAAAGGAGAGATGAAAAGCTCTCACAAAGGAGAGGTGAAAACTACACAAAGAAATCAAAGAATCTGTGTGATTTATTCCGAACATAAAGAAACTGCAAAGAGGATGGTGGAAGAGATGGAGATCTGACTCCGAGACACAGCTGCCTATGATGGTTGAAGGAAAATCATAACAAAACGAAGACAAATAGACAAAATTTGCATCCAGTCTAAGTGTAGATGGCACATAAGTCTCACCTAGGTTTATTTGGTCAATTGTGACCCTATAGTTTCATAATTGTAGCAATTTAGGGACAATGCATGAATTTCGTCAATTTCTTTCATGGCGTTAGGGGTATTTTCATCCATTTCTAGTTAAAAAAAATTAGAAACTTAAAGTTAATTTTTTTAAAATCCCAAACAAGAAACATACAATTGATTTTGTTATTGAAATGAAATTCCCAAGTTACCAAAGTAGCAAATAACAATAAAAGCATTCCCAATCTAGCGCGAAAGTCATTAGTTAACAAAACCTAATGTCAAAATATCGCTCAAGCATATCATATGAGAGTTTTCCTTCAATTGACTGAAATACCCTTGACACCGTGAAAGAAATTGATGGAATTTCCTGAGTTGTCCTTGAATTGCTACAATTATGAAACTACAAGGGCATAATTGACCAAATTGAAACTAAAGGGACGAAAAGTGAAAAAGAGGTAAACCACCTGAGTGAGGATCGGTTGGGAATGGTAGAGGGCTCTTCCGTTAACCAGACCAAAGAGTTTGGTAGACCAATTTCTCTTATGTTAACCAACCATTAGGACCTTTAACCGTTCAAATTGGTTAACCTAACATTATGTTCGGATTGATTCGGTAGGCTGGTAGTACCGTAATAAAAAAATACTAATAAAAAAACAATTTATAATCATTTCACATAACATAAGTTCTTGAACAAATACAACAAATTATCCTTCTAAAATATAAAAATTCAATAGTCTAATTCATCGAAGTAAGAAATGAAAGAACTTAGTTTTAAAGTTACAAACAAACATGAAAAATACATAATAAAATAGCAAATAACATTACAAACCAAAAAGAAATTAGTTTAAAGGTTTCAAAGAACCAAAAACTGCAGCTATGATAAAATAATAAGTTGATAACTTTCAAAGAACAAAAGAAAAATTAGTTTAGGTTATGTTGTTCCGTGTTCTAGTGTTTCGCAATATATGATTACTTTCAACTTCACCACTAGTAAATTGACATGTGCATATTAGTAATTAAAGAATAAAATAATTATAAATGTCGGATTGGTACGGGTTTCCTTTAGGTTAGGGATATTGTTACTCGTTAATCAAACCAAATATTTTGGTACAGATCGGATCAGAATAATTAAAATTAAAAATTAAATATTTAACCAAACCAAACCAAACCGTCGGTACAGTACAGTCGATACATGGATAATTTGGATGAGATGCCTAGGGATATGGACCAAAAGTGACTTTTAGCCAAAAATTTATGCTACAAAAAAGAAAAGAAAACAAGAGCATTGGATATCTCTGCGAGAAGCAAGAGAGATTGGTACTCTTTGTAGTCTCAACTCTTGTACATATATCTCAAAACTTAACCTCAAGATCTAAATCCCTTTACTTGTGCTATTACATGTTTCAAACAGCTTGAATATCACTTCATATCAATACAAAATCTCTATTGAAATTCGTATCATTTGAACTTCCAATTGCCAAATTCTACACACAATTTATTGCTATGTTCCTTTCCAAATGCTGGTAATGTCTTCCTCGAACTCCCACTTCTCTCATGACATTTGAAGAGCAAAAGCTAGATCATTGGCATTGGAGTTTGAGCCACCTAAAATTATGAATTGGCAAATAAATTGATATTCAAATGTTCTTCCATAACTGAATTTTATGATCAAATTCATTCAACATTTATGACTGTTTTTTCTGAATCTTAATGTTACTTGGTAGCAACAACAATGAATTGCCCACTTAAGACAAGTTGTCTTACATGATTATGGTCTTCTAATCATATAAGGACTAGGCAATTTGCACTTATCTAGGAGTATAGACTTAAACATTATCTGCAGTTCTTTTTCTAAGAGTGTTTAAATAGGAAACAAGAACCTAGAGAATTCCTAATTCCATATGAATTAAAACAACCTATCCTAATGCAAACTGGATTACTTAAGTGTTTCTTAATGGGCAGAAAACTTAAGTAAATGCATATAAGTAGAGATCCCTTTTCTAGCAGTCAATTTACCTACTCATATAGAAATCTCACCCCATTAGAGAAAGAGCTTAAGGATTGCATAGAAGAAGAAGATTTCTATCTTACCTGTTGAAGCCATGTCTAACCAAGGTTAGTATTATTGAATAAAGATATGAAAGAAATTATATGTGATATTAGAGCACTTGGTCTTGTTCCTTAATCTAATCTTTCGAATTTTATAAAGTTTGCATACAAGTTTACAGTTTCTAGTTAATCATTAGTCATAAAGCATGTAGTTTAAAACTAATTGCATATCTTATTTGATAAGGTGTGATTGAGAGCATCAAGTTTTCTGCTCGATCATGCTTGTAAGACTTTTGATCAAAGACTGAAAATTACAGATGCAATAGTTAAACAAGCCACAACAGTTCAACTATTATAATAGCAGTTTTCAATCAATAGATTGATCAAGAATTGCATCACAACTCTTATTGTGTGTTGTTTTCATCCACAGATGGAAAAGGCATAGATTGATGACAGTTGTGATTGAACAACATGGAAAGGACTATGTAAACTGCAGGAAAATTTCTTGATCTATAGATAAGAAGTTTCTTGCACATGAAATTTATTCATACCTAAAATTTCCAGTGTTTTGGAACATGTTATGGGTATAAGTTGATAATGTTTAAATTAAAGATTTATTTGGGGACTGTTTATTTATTTTATCATTATATTTAGTTAATTCCTCAAGTATTAATCCATTGTAACTCTAATTGGATCAAATTACCAAAAGTGGAAGCAAGACCTAGAAATCTCTTTGGGATTTCTGGATTATGACTTTGTCCTCAAAGAGAAGCCCCCTCAAGCACTAGCTGCAGATGCCTTGCAGAAATCAAAACTAAGTATGCTAAATGGGAAAAGGCAAACAAAATGACCATGTTGATGATGTAGAAAGCTATGATACCATCTATAAAAGGAAACATCCCTAATTCGGAGCATGCTAAGCAGTTTTATGAAGCCATTGCATAGAGGTTCAAGGAATCAGAGAAAGTTGTTAAGAGTACCTTCTGAGTCAACTGACTGACATGAAATATGATGGACAAGGCTATGTTAGAGCTCACATCATGAATCTGATCGATATAGGGACTAAGCTACAGGAACTGGAAATGAATGTGGATGAAGATATGATGGTGCACTTTGCTTTGAATTCACTACCTAAGGAGTTTAAGTATCACACACACACACACACACACACACACACACACACACACACACACACACATATATATAGCTCAGAAGGAAAACTGGACACTCAATGATCTCATCACCATATGTGTTCCGCATGAACTCAATATAATAAAAGAAATAGGTGCTAAGATGGTGAATCTGATTTAGTCCAAACAAAACAAAGAATTTAGGAACAAAGGTACTATTGTTGGAAGAGAAAAGGAAAAGGAGAATAACAATTTGAAGGCTTTGAAACAAGTGGGACTGAAATTCTTTTTTTGGTTCTTCTGCATCATATGAAGAAGGAATGCAGGAAATACAAGAAATGGTTGGACAAGTAAAAGGCTAAAGGTAAGAATTATCACGTTCTAGTTTGCTTCGAATCTAATATAGTTAATATCCCAGATAATTCATGGTGGTTAGATAGTGGTGCAAGCATTCATATGACTAATTCTTTGCAGGGGTTAACAAGGAGGAGGTTGCCAAGCAAGGATGAAGTGAAGGTGTTTGGAGGCAATTGAGTCAGAGTTAAAGTAGACTTCATTGGAGTAGTTAGGCTTGAATTAGATTTTGGTTTTATTATGGAATTAGAAGATGTGGTTTACATTCCTTCAATAAGGAAGAACCTGATCTCAGTTACTTGGCTTGTAAAGTTGACGTTCACTTTGAACTTGATGATTTTGGTTGTTCTATTTTTAGAAATAAAGAAATAGTTGGAAAAACAAGCATTGTTGATAACTTCTTTCGATTGAATTGCAAAACAACAAAAATGGAAATCAATATAATTCAATCCAATCCAATCAAAGCAGATACTTTTAAAGCATGGCATAAAAGGCTCGGACATATATCAAAGGAAAGAATGAAAACCTAGCGCAAAGAATTAGTTCTACCCCCATTGAATTTTGACACAGACGAAGTCTGCGTCGAATGTGTAAAAGGGAAATTAACTAACTTAAGAAAGAAAGGGGCTGTGGGAAGTCAAAGTGTACTAGAATTAATCCATACAGACATATGTGGACCATTCCCAACTCCAACTCGTGAAGGGTTCATCTATTTCATCACCTTTACAGATGATTACTCAATGTATGGACATGTTCAAGATCAATAAGGTTGAAGTAGAAAACCAATTAGACCTAAAATTAAAGTTGTAAGGTCTGATAGAGGAGGGGAGTTTTATGGGAGATTTGATGAAAGTGGGAGAAATCCTAGACCATTTGTAAAATTTCTGCAACAAGAAGGGATAATTGCTCAATACACAAATCTAGGAACTCCACAACAAAATGACATTGCAGAAAGAAGAAACACTGAAAGACATAATTAGAAGTATGATGTGCTGCACAAATCTAGCTTTTTTTTTGTGTGGGGAAAAGCACTGAAAACATCCAATTACATACTCAAACCAAGACTGTGAACAAGATTCCCTATGAAATCTGGAACAAAAGAAAACCAAGCCTAAACCATTTAAAAGTATGGGGATGCAAAGAAGAAGCCAAGCTTTATAACCATATGGAGAAAAATTGGAATAAAAAACTGCAAGTGGTTATTTCATTGGATATCCAGATAAAACAAAGAGATACATATTTTATTGTCCCCAAAACACAACCAGGTTTGTGGAAACACAGAGAGCAGTGTTCGTAGAATATGAGAATGAAAGAATTGAAGATAACAGTTTTGAGTTTGATAAAGTGATAACAGAAATTGAGAATTCTATTGAAACTAACACACAAAGTGAGATTGTGATCTTAACAATTTTAAAGTTGAGCGACAACCAAAATGATGCAGAAGAACATATAGAAAAAGATCAAATTCAAGAACAATAACTAGAAATTAAAAATGTAGAAGTAGAAAACAATGCATAGTTAAATACAGAATTGAAGAAGATCATAGAGACCAAGAAAAAGAGCCTTACATGATGACTATCACGTCTATCTCCAAGAATCTGAACATGATGTGAATGGTATAAGATTCCCATTAATTTTAAGCAAGCAATGATGAGTGAGAAATGTGAAAATTGGTGGGCTACTATGAAGCCAGACTCCATAAGCTTAAACAGAGTTTCGTCAATCAATTTCTATCTGCTTCAAAGAAGAGGTATCCACCCAACTACCTTATTAGCATCAAGCAAGGCCCTAACAAAAAGTTACGAGACTACATTAACTACTTCAATAGAGAAGTAATTAGCATCCTAATTTGTTCCAAGGATACGATCTATACTGCTCTTCTAGTTGGGTGTCGAAGGGGACTTTTCCTTTTCCATGTCAACAAATTCTCACCTAAGAGTTATGAAGACTTAGTGTCTGAGGCATATCGTCATGTCATTGCTGAGGTGATGACGTATGACACACTAGAAGGGAAAGATCCATCACAATCTAATGTAGGGGATAAACGAAGAAAATGGCAAAATGATGTGTGTGATAGGCTAGATGATAAGAAATGGAGATTTGAGACTCTTAGGTGAGGTGAGAGAGACCGAAATCAACATCAGAATTCGTACCAACCACGGTTTGACAACTATACTACGCTAAACACTAATCGTGAGGAGGTTTTCCTACACATCCAAGCTGAGCTGCAAAAACCTCGACCTTCGAGTTTTATTAAAGGAAAAGAGGATCCAAATCGAATATTATAGATATCATCGTGAGAACGGCCATACAACTGACCAATGTTTTGAACTCCAAGATGGGATTGAAGCACTAATTAAGTGAGGTCATCTGAACTGGTTTGTGGCAGAAAAGAAACAAGTAGAGCAACATGATAACACATTAGACAAGCAATCTTGAGCTAAAAAAGATATCAATGTTATTTCAGGCGGGGCAACCCTAGCTGGGGACTCCAACAAGGCACAAAAGGAGTATGCACGACGTACTCAAGCTCGGCTTGAGGCACTCCCAATTGGCACAGGCTATCGTACACCAAAGTCACCCAAGCTCAGGTACTCGGTGATCACCTTTAGCTATGAGGAGGAAGGATGTGTAATTCATCCACATGATGACCCATTCATAATCCAAGCTGAAATTGCCAATTGTTCTGTAAAAAAGGTCTTCATCGACACATGCTGCTTGGTCAATATCATCTTTAAGCTAGCTTTCTAGCAGATGGAGATATTGTGAAAAGGACTTAAGCCTACGGCCACTCCCTTGCTCGGATTCACTGGAGACATCATTCACTCCATTGGAAGCATCACACTGCCTTTGTCACTTGGAACGACACCTCAACAAACAACAATATACACAACATTCCCAATAGTTGAATGTTCATCAGCTTATAATGTTATTTTAGCTCGATTAGCCCTAGGTTCTATCCGAGCCTTTATTGCCAGCCACATGCTCTTGATGAAGTTCCCAACCAAAGCTGGTGTGGGATATATGAGAGGTGACCAATAAAAAGCTAGGAAGTACTATGTCGTGGTGGCTAAGCAGAAAGGCAAAGAAAGGCTAAGGATGTATGTCATTGAACGAGATAGAACAGACTTTTGTATTAAACTTAACCAGATGAAGCTTAATCTGGATTTGCTAGATGAATGACGTGATCAAGCTTAGTTGTGTAACACTTCACATCAACATCGTGTTGCTCTCTATTACAAGTCCCATGTCAAACATCGAGTTTTCCAAGTTGGCAACCATGTATTTAGTAAGGTTATGCTTCCTACTTGCAATCCTTCATATGTAAGCGTGGGACCAACCTGGAAAGAGCCTTATCGTGTCATCGACATCATACTTCCAGACACTTATCTTCAGAGGGATCTGAAGGGAACAAATTTGTCTCACCCTTAGAATGATGGGCATTTTAATAATTATTGTTAGTGACTTTGTCATCCTTTACATGCTATTTAACTTAGGTTTTCAATTTGAGACTTAGGCATTTGTTTTGATTTTCTAGTTGGTGTAGGACTATCTTTTTATGATAGTTCATGAGGTAGTTTTTTCAACTTAGTCAGCGAGCATTCGAGCTATGCTCTTTGTTTGTTTCAACTTTTTGATAGTGAATTAAATTTGAATTTTTCCAATGTATTGCCTCTTCAAGCCCTAACAAGGGACTCAAAGTGCCAAGTTCAAGTTTGGGACCAATCTAGCTTCATAGATATGTCAAGCTTATATGGACAAAAGGTCCACACTTAATTTATATCGAGCTTTGGTGGACGCAAGGTCCAACCTCAATTTTTGGTGAGCTTTAATGGATGAAAGGTCCAAGCTCTATTTATATTGAGCTATAATGGACAAAAGGTCCTAGCTCAATTTTCGTTGAGCTTTGATGGACAAAATGTTCAAGCTTCTTTTTTATTGAGCCCTGATAGGCGAAGGGTCAAAGCTTAATCTTTTCCAAGCTCATGCTCAGGTTGGCGAAGAACCCACCTCGGCACTCCAAGCTCATGCTCAAGTCGACGAGGGAACCACCTGAGCAACCTCGAATTGCCGAGCTCAGACTCAGGTTTGCAAAAGTCCTTGTTGAGCATAGGCCTAGGTTGGCAAGAAAACGAACCCCAAATTGCCAAGCTCAGCCTCATGTTCGGTGGAGATCATACCTCACGATGTGCTGAGCTTAGCCTCAGGTTGACGAAGGTTAGACTTTGAGGCTTGATCAATGCATAATTGTATATCATTTTGTAGCACTCTACCTTATTGTTTGGTTATGTTTTTTTTAATTAAAACTTGTGCATTTAATCTATTTTGTGTTTGTCATTTAGTTCATTGAGTTCTAGATACCAGTGGAGGCATTTGATACAAAATGATGCAGAAAAACGTGCAAAACTGATCACTGGGCCATCAACCTTATTTTTGATGTACCATCTTCATAAGATGTTAGATCAAGGATCACAACATATGGTTGGAAAGCTGACATTCTGGGCTTCAATTTATAGTGCTCGAAAGGCTCATTTAGAGATGTTATGCCCAAGTTGAAAGCCCACAAAGTTTCTTAGTCATGTTGGGATAAGCATGAGCTCTTGTTGCTAGTGACAAAGTTAGGTCAGCTAATTTATTATTTACAACTCAAGTGTAGCATTAATGAGCAGACATAATGAAGAGGACAACAAGAGATCACATTCAATGCAATCCATGCATGTTAAGGGCTGATTGGAATGAGAGAAATATGAGCTTAAAGACAAACCCAATTTGGGTTACACTCCCTTGTTAGCCCGGCTTCGTAGGTCACATTTTAGGCCTTATTTCATCGACTTAGACAACTCGGATGAGGAGACATTCTTGACAGAAGTTGTTCTAATGGGTGTTTGTTATAGCATATCCAAATTTCAGGCCTATGGGATAAATCTAGGGTTTTCAGCACATCCAACACCCAACCAAGTTCACAAAAAGTCCTAGTTGGCTGCTATCACATTCATCCCTGTAGCCATGTGCTACACATAAGAGCAGCCACATATGGGAGAAAAATTATCTTAGGAACTTAGAAATGGAAACAAAAGTCCAGCTTACTATGAGGAGATCAAGAAGAATAGTCCACCAAAAGCATTTATTGGGCAGCTAGAGTAGTTGGCACTTAATGAGGTAGTTGGGCAACAACTAAGAGGGCTATTCTACACCTGCCAAGGGGAGAACGAATTTGGCACACATTTATTCATTTATCTTCCATTCACAATCTCCACACATTCATATGCTATATTATAAAGTGAAATTCGTTGAAGAGGAGAAACTACCAGAAACACAGAAATACCATCTACACTACTCTTCATCTCTGGCTGCAAGCACACATGTTAGAAGCTGTGAGGAGCTCTTCCACCTCATAATTTGTTTTCAAGGGTTTTTCTTATACTCTTCATGTTTATTATGATTCAAATGTTGTTGCTTCCATTAATGGGGTGTAACTAATTACCATAGCTAGGGTTTCAATGTAGCCTCAGAAGAGAGTTTCATGTTTTCAAGTTAATTTTACTCTTTGTTGATTAGTTCTAGTTTTTGGTTTCACTCACTTGTTCTTAGTTGAATCTTTATGCATGTTTAAATAGTTAGCCATTATTGACACTTGCATGTTGGTTATCTAGTTCAAGTTTGCATAAACACCATATTTAGGACAAACACCATGTTTAAATGTTTACTTGGTTCCTTATTGTTCTTCTTAAGCTTAATGGATTCAGATTCATAGTTTAGGCTAAACACCATAGCTAAATTATGTATTCTGAGTACTTGATTAAAACCAAACACCATATCGATAATCATATTTAAGAAAGAACGAACTCCAGAAACTGAATTGATCAACTTTGATGTTTGTTAACTTGTAACTTGGAATTGGATTATTATGGTGAAGTTGAAACCCTAGTGCTTGTTATCATTGTCTCTAAACTCTTCTAAACATTCACTTTTTGGTCACTTTGTTATTTTGCATTCCTTTGAGCAGTTTTCACTCCAAACAAACAAAACTCAACCTCATTTAAATTTTGTTTAGTCTTAGGATTACTTGTGAGTCTAAGTAGTAGTAGTAACTGTCTTTCATTCAAATCTCTGTGGAATGACCTTATTCTTGTATTCCTATACTATAATTGGTTTGTGGACTTGCGAGAAACAAATAGAGTAAAATTAATCTAACAAGAAACTTGTGCTTCTCATCTATTTTGTGTTTGTCATTCGGTTCATTGAGTTCTAGATACCATTGGAGGCATTTGATACAAAATGATGTAGAAAAACGTGCAAAACTTATCACTGGGCAGTAACCTTGTTTTGGACGTACCATCTTCATGAGATGTTAGATCGAGGCTTACGACATATGGTTGGAAAGTTGAAATTCCGGGCTTCAATTTACAGTGCTCAAAAGGATCATTTGGAGATTTTATGCCCAAGTTGAAAACCCACGAATTTGCTTGGTCATGCTAGGGATGAGAGGAATATGAGCTTAAAGACAAACCCAATTTGGGCTACACTCCCTTGTTAGCCCAGTTTAGTAGGTGACATTGTAGGCCTTATTTCAGCAACCTAGACAACTTGGGCGAGAAGATATTCTTGATAGAAATTGTTCCAATCGGTATCTATTATAGCATATCCAAATTTTTGCCTCATTGGAAATATCTGGAGTCCTTAGCATGTCAAACACCCAATCAAGTTTACAGAAAGTTCTAGTTGGCTGCTATCACATTTAATGTGGCCACATCCCTATAGCCATGTGCTACACATAAGAACAACCATATATGGGAGACAAATGAGCTTGGGAACTCAGAAAGGGGAACAAAAGTCATGCTTACCATTTGGAGACCAAGAATAAGAGTCCACCAAAAGCATTTATGGGGCAGTTGGAGCCGTTGGCAATTAATGAGGTAGTTGGGCAGCAACTGAGATGGTTGTTCTACGTCAACCAAGAGGAGAACGAATTTCACTCTGTAGGAGATAAATGAATAAATTTGTGTAGGTCTCTATTTATAGGGTGCCAAATTCATTCTCCCTTTGGTTGTTATAGAACATCCTTCTCAGCTGCCCAACTGCCTCATTAAGTGCCAACTACTCCAGCTGCCCAATAAATGCTTTTGGTGGACTACTCTTCTTGGTCTCCTCATGGTAAGCTTGACTTTTGTTCCCCTTTCTAAGTTCTTAAGCTAATTTTTCTCCTATATGTGGCTACTTTTATGTGTAGCACATGGCTACAGGGATACGTCTACATTAAATGTGATAGCAGCCAACTAGGACTTTCTGTGAACTTAGTTGGGTGTTTGACTTGCTGAGGACTCTAGATGTATCTAATGGTGATGAAATTTGAATATGCTATAGTAGACACCCATTGAAACAACTTCTATCAAGAATGTCTTCTCATCCGAGCTGTCTAGGTTATTGAAATAAGGCATGCAATGTGACCTACAAAACTAGGCTGACAATGGAGTGTAGCCCAAATTGGGTTTGTCTTTAAGATAATATTCCTCTCATCCAAATCAGCCCTCAACCTGCATGGATTGCATTATATGTGATCTATTGCTATCCTCTTCATTATTTCTGCTCATTAATGCTCCACTTGAGTTGTAAACAATAAATTAGCAGACCTAACTTTGTCCCCAACAACAAGAGCTCATGCTTATCCCAACGTGACTAAGAAACTTCATGGGCTTTCAACTTGGGCATAAAATCTCCAAATGCACCTTTCGAGCACTATGAATTGAAGCCCAGAGTTTTAGTTTTCCAAACATATGTCATGAGTCTCGATCTAACATCTCATGAAGATGGTATGTCCACAACAAGGTTGTTGGCCCAGTGATCAGGTTTGCACGTTTTCTACATCATTTTGTATCAAATGCTCAATGAATTAAATGACGAACACAAAATAGATTAAAAGCAAAAGTTTCTTGTCAGATTGATTTTACTCTATTTGTTTCTCGCTAGTGCACGAACCAATTATAGTATAGGAATGCAAGAACGAGGTTGTTCCACAGAGATTTGAAAGAAAGACACTTACTGCTACTTAGACTCACTGAAATGTTCAACACACCGGTGTCACCCACTGAAGCTCTTTTGCTTTGCAGGTTCTGGGGGACGACTTTGTTGGTCACACTGACCTAGTTCGGAAGAATTGCCCGACCTCAATCTCGAAAAGGTCATCTTATATTGAACTAATTTTAGGCATCAACACCATTAATATTATTTAGAAGAATCAGTATATCCCTCAATACAGGGGTCTTTATATAACTAGGGAGGAATATAAAGATATTAAATACGTTATTAATTTTGTTTAATTATACAGTTTACGAAAAGAGACTAATTTCCAAAGATCCTCCCAAAGCTTCTTATAGACACGAAGCTTATAATGGGCATGATTTGTGGTGGAGTTATGCAATGGTATTCCATCCTTGGCCAAAATGACATTTACAATATACGTATTAGGGTAGAATAATTCAAAGTTATTTATTCTTCTCTCTAGGAGGGTATTTATATATGTATAAGTATACAACAAAAAGAAAAGTAATTACAATCCCATCTAATACGGGATTACAATTCCTAATTTAAATTAGTTATATGATTCATGTCAACACTCCTCCTCAAGGTGGCGCATATACATCTTCAATACCTAACTTGACAAGTGAATCATGGAATGCTTGACTAGATAAAGCTTTCGTTAGAATATCAGCCAGCTGATATGTAGTCTTCACATGCAGAATATGTATAATATTATCTTCCAATTTCTCATACACAAAATTACGATCGATGTTTACATGCTTAGTACGATCATGATGCACCATATTCTCTACAATTTTGATCGTTGACTGATTATCACAATAAAGCTGCATAGCCCCTTTAGGTCCGAAACACAGTTATTCCATATGTCTTTTCAACCACAATAATTTACATATGCGTTTAACCATAGCTCTATACTTTGCTTTCACAATAGACAGAGCATCCACCTTATGTTTCTTACAACTCCATGTAACCAAATTTCCTCATACAAAAGTAAAATATCCACAAGTGGATCTTTGTTTGATACATTTGCCACCCCAATCAGAATCTGTATACCCTGTATTTACCTTTTATTTATTTATTTTTTCTTTTTTATATTCGAGTCTGTTGAAGACTAAGTAAAATTCTTTTAACAATTTAATGGTTTATGGATTAACTTTCTTTATGCAAGCGTGCCACTGTTAGCATATAATACCCTAACAAATTTGAGTGACTTTATATACTTGCGCCCCAAGTAGTAATAGATTTTGAACAAACAATTGTGATTTTGGGTAGAGAAAACTCCCAAGAGAGTTCTTTTCTATGCCTCAGACTAGTGATAACTTCACAATTTATCTAGATAAAAATGATAAACAAAGCAAAATAAACGAATTTATGGATAACATAACAAACAAATCCAAGCAAAATTGCCTAAAGCACAAAGTATCAAATGAATATATAAATCTAGTAAATTCTTAGAGATGTTGAACTTTGACTTCTGCTTGAAAATATAGTTGCAATGATGATTTATGATCTGGGTGGACTGGACTTTGTTGACTGGATTGAATGTTTATGTACTGAAATTGCACGTTAGCACCTTCAACTACTAGGGATTAACTACAAATCGATACAAAGTTTGAAGTTTGCAGAGCTATAAACGAGTTAAGCCTTGAAGAGGTTGGGAAAGTGATTAGAATTGCAGGTGGGTACCTATTCTAGTCGATTCTGATTGATTTGGAAGCTATCTAGGAGACTTCAAGACATTAAGATGTCTTTGAAAAATTTGTTGAGGTTTTCATATAATGAAATACTTGATTTCTTCTTGTTCTTATCTAGTTTGCTGAACCAAATTTGTAAGGGAAATCAATCTCTTTTGAGTTATGTTTGATTTACCTTCTCTGGATTGTGAGTGAAATCTTGTTTTCTTCCCGGTTTTCTGAATTCCTTCTTGAGCTGGATTGCTTCTGAAGGAAGATTACTTGCTTGCTTTTGGTAGTTGCAAGATTGTATGATCTTCGGTTTCTTTTGGTCAATCTGGATTGATTGTTGAGTTTTTGCTTGATTGGTTGGTTGCGTGGGTATGTTTTCTCCAGTTCAGACACTCTTGTATTTAAAGGAGAAAATGTGATGCTGAAGAAATCTGGATATTTTTAGTTTGACTATCCTCCATTTAATGCATAAGTGGCAAAAGTTCTGCCAATTCAATGCATTGATCAATTTTGGAATCTGTTCATCAATGTTCCTAAATGCCTCATGTTCGTTCCTTTTGCAACAACCTAGTTGAAGTGAGCAATAATGCCCAAATTCTTCCAATGTTGGTACCATAAATATCCAAGTATCCTAGTGGATAGAAAAATTCAGTGATTTTGCAATAAATAGCCGTGACTTTTAACTAAAGCAAACCTGACCTTACTTTCCAGCTTTAATGTCATAAATTCTCTTCGGATTTTAGCCACTCAAGGTTAGGGTTTACCCTGACAAAACCTTAGCCGTTAAGAAACTATGATCTTTTGGGAAAAAGCTATTTCAAACAACTTTAATATCTTTTGGTAAACTAAAGCCTAATACCGTTTTAGAAAGTGAACCCAATACTTATTTTGGGCTAGCACGTATATTTTAGGCCTAAACACTCTGTAATCTCAAAGTGTCCATGCTTAGAAAACATAAGACTTTTCCTAGGAGCAGATTTCAGATAGCCCAAAATTCTCATCATTGCACTCATATGGGCTTCACTTGGATTATGCATGAACTGACTCACAACACTTACTGCATATGCAATATTTGGTCTAGTGTGTCAAAAATAAATTAATCTACCAACTAAGCTCTGATATCTCTCTTTATTGGTTGGTACTTGATTTGGGAGCTCCTCCATACAATAATTCTGCTCAATGGGCGTATCAATAAGTTGACAACCCAACATACTAGCCTTTTCCAATAAATCCAAAATATATTTTCTTTGGGATAGAAATATACCTTACTTTGACCAAGTAACTTCTATGCCCAAAAAATATTTTAATCTTCCAAGATCCTTCATATCGAATCGAGAAGCTAAATAAGTCTTCAGCTTCTCTATCTCCTTAACGTCCTTTTGTCACAATCATGTAATCCACATATATAATGAGTGTGGTGACTCTGCCACTTTGTCTCTTAAGAAATAAGGTATGAAATGCATTACTCTGCACATAACCATATGTCTTCATGGTCTGACGACACCTCCCAAACCACACTCTAGGAGACTACTTTAATCCATGTAAAGCCTTTTTTAATTTGCAAACAACAGATGTTTGTCCTGCAACACTGTAGCAGAAGGCATACTCATATACACTTCTTCACATAAATCACCATGTAAAAAAGCGTTCTTCACATCATACTGCTGCAGAGGCCAATCTAAGTTTGTAGTCAAAGACATTAAGGCGTTTATAGTATTTATTTTTGCAGACATGTTGTCTCATGCACGATACCATGATCTTGAAAATAAGCATGTAACAATTGATTGACATATTCCCCGACATTCTTAGAACAAACAACTTTCAAAGTAGCGGAAAATTATAAGTCTAAATCATTTTATGAAACACATGAAAAACAATCATAAACATCACTTTTGTGTTTCATCAGATACAACCAGGTCATCTGAGTGCAATCACCTACAAAAATGATAAACCACTGATATCAAGAATGCGTAGACACAGGCGCAAGGCCCCAAACATCACTATGCACCAACATAAATGGAACATAAGTTATATTGGAACTCAAAGGATAAGCAGGACGATGACTTTTAGCTAAAATACAAGTATCACACGTAAAATTAGAAGTCTGATAACCAACAAATAGTGACAGAAGATGCCATAACCAAATGTGATTCTCCATATCTTAAACACAACATTTGACATATAAAACATTCCCCGTGCAAACATCATCCACATAGTAGAGCCCCCCTCTTAGTACCACGACTAATAATCTCCTGACTGCTGATATCCTGAAGAAGACAAAAAAACATATATATATTAATACAAGACAATTTAAGTGCTTAGTCACTTGAAGGACATAAAGTAGATTATTGGATAGTGCATAAACTAATAAAGTATGCTCCAAAGATAAAGAAGGAGTCCATTCAATAGTGCCAGAGCTAGAAACAGGGTAGGCAACACCATTGACATTAGCCACACTCAAATGGTGAGGAGTAGTTTGACTCTGTAAAAGAAAAAGCTCATATGTCATGTGATCTGTGGCACCCGAATCAATAATCCCCTCCGAATTAGGCTGAGAATTAGTTGCAAGTAATGCAAACCCGTATTACCTTCTAAGTAAGAGCGGGATCAACAACTAAAGTAATAGAAAGAGAAGAAGAAGTAGCAGACTGAGGAGAAATGAGGGTTGAGGACGACATGGGTAATGTGCCACTCATATCAGCGGCCGGAGGTGGTGAGGCGACATATCCAGTCACCATGGCAGCCTTGCCATCCCTCCTTGCACAGTCCTCTTGAGCCTCATGTGCATCACGTGTTTTCTTATCCTGGAAAGTTTCCCACTAGTTAGGGTAGTCATTCTTCTTAAAAAATTGTTCCACAACATATTTAGAACTGTGACAATAAGCGCAACCATCATCAGTAGGAGGGCGAGTGACAAAGCTTGGCTTTAAGGGTGTCCTATTATGGGTTAAAGAAGACGACCCAATAGTAACAACTACCATAGCCATGCTAGCATTAGAGCCCAGACTAAGCATAATGTGTCTGCGTTGCTCCTCAAGGCGAACAGTTGCAAAAGCGGATTCTGGATTAGGGAATGGCTCAGTCCGAAGGATTTCACTACGAATGTTATCATAAATATCATCAAGCCTAGCCAAAAACATGTAGGCATACTCTTCTGCAATCTCCTGTTCTCTAGCAAGAATCACATCTGCTTGCGTAAAAGGAATAGGCTTCCTATAATCCAACTCTTGCTAGAGAGCACTCAAATCAGCATAATAGGCAGCAAGTGATCGTGCGGCTTGTCTCATCTGCATAGCCTTTCGAGACAAGTCAAACACAAGAGATCTATTGACACCCTCAAAATAAGTCTTCGAGACTGCATCCCATATATCCTTAGCAGTAGGCAGACGGATAAATAAATTCATCACATCAGGTTTCGTGATAGAAATCAACCATCCTTTAACAATAGCATTATCCATCACCCATTTGTTATAACTGGGGTCTCCACGTGCAAGTTGTTTAGCATTCTGTGTCAGATAACCATATTTTCCACGACTAGCAACAAACGTCTCCATAAGCTGAGACCACAGGGAGTAGGTGATGCCATTAAGCTTGACATTAAAAGGTATGGAATTAGGTTAAGATCGAAGATTAACTGGTGAAATCAATGGAGATGGTGTCGCCGTATTTCGGGAGGCATCGCTAACCACGATTCGTCACCCATAAATGAGAGAGAGAGAGGAGAAAAATAGGACCACGAAAAGGAAACATCGGGATCGGAGCAACACCGGAGTGGGTAGTAGGGTTGGTGTTGCACTATAGCAACGCTGTAGAGGTATGTTGGGGTATGCTTGTGGCTGCAGCTATGTGGCAGCCGTCGGGTTGTGAGAGAGCTGTCGCAATCCTAGGATCGCGGCTTTAATACAAACTTAAAATATGCGTATTAGGGTAGAATAATTTGGAGTGATTTATTCTTCTCTTTAGGAGGGTATTTATATGTGTACAAGTATACAATGAAAAGGAAAGTAATTACAATCCCATCTAATATGGGAATCCTATAATTATACGGGATTACAGTTCCAAATTTAAATCAATTACATGATTCATGCCAACAATGACAAACTGATAGTTCTGGCCCACAACGATCTGGTATCTCCACGGACGACTCTCTCAACAACCAACTTCTTGTGGGTTCTCAGGTTGTACATGGACACCTCGAAGTCTACCATCAACTTGAGACTAGGGTCGCTGATGTTCTCTTTGGCTATGGGCTTCCAACCTCCAGCAAGAGGCAGCGGCGGAGTAGCAACAACTACCAGACATCGAGAGGAAGGAGAAGGCCAATCATTGCCAGGAGGAGCCACTGAGGACACATCGTCAGTAAGTTCGTGGTGAAAAGCTAAATTTACTATTTTTCTAGCCGAGCAATGGACAAGTTACATTGGTCCAATCCGTTATATATATTGGTGGATGGACAAAATTGGTTATAGAAAATTATGGCATAATTTGGAGATGAACTCAGAAATTTGAGGTCCAAAAATTGTGGAAATTGGATGCATAAATTTTATGAATTACGGCTCGGATTCAAATGATAAAATAAAATAAAATGGTTAAACCATCCTTTTCACTTCCCAGTCCTTTTTTTAAGGCAATTTACCATACTCTAGTAAATTTAGGCCTAGTCCTCACTACCAAAGCATTCATTGTACATTGTAGAGGGGAAGTTTTTTGGCAAATTGATTAAGGGTTCGTTTGTGAGTGACTTTGGATAGGCCAGAATCACTTCTGCCCACATACTTCTTCATATAATCACTTTTAGTAATTTTAAGTGATTATGAGGAAACACCTCTAATGTGATTTTCCATAATCACTTAAAATCAATTAAAGTGATTATTTGGAGAAGTGATTCTCCATAAAAGTGTTTACAACATTATATTGAATCACTTCTCCAGAATTACTTCCAAATGAGCCCTAACATTATATTGAAATAACAAATACAATTTGCAATGATGAGATAGTAACTAAAATTTTACAACAATAAATAAATAAGTAGCTTATTAAAGAGACCACATTTATGTACGAACATCACATATTATGAACATTAGCCCCTTTGATCACATATTATGACACACGCGTGTGCCAATTGGAATTTTTTTTGTTCTTACTAATTTTTTTATAGGGGTAATTACATTTTTTATCACTGGGGTTATGGTCGAATTTAAATTTGGTTACCTAAATTTCAATTTTTCCGATTTTGGTCAATAGGTTACAATGGGTTAGCGTCATCAGCAAATGAAGTGCAATTGACCCATGCTGTCAGATTAAGACGCACGTGGTTCATGCGTGCAGGGGCAAAATTGAAACTCCACCATTTAAACAATTATTAACTTTTTTAAAAAATAAATAAAGAACAATTAAATGGCTTGGGTTTGTTGGAACCCAAAAACCCCCTCTCTCTCTTCCCTTTATGTATCTTCCCTCTTTCTCTGCCTTCAATTTAAAAGGGGTTTGTTCGAACCCCAAACCCACACCCACCTACACTCCCCACCACCTCTCCTTGATTTTTTGCCTGAACCGCCAGTTGATCGAACTTGCCCATCCTCACCGGAAATCCGTTCTTCTTTGAATTCACACACCCACTCAACATCATCACATATTTAAATATCTAATTCTAGAGCTTTTCCTTCATGGGTATTTTCAATTTTGCTTTCTGGGTTTTGTTGAATCATCATATTGCTTCATGGGTTTTTGATATCAAATGGAATTTATGGGTTCGACGTTGCTTGAGAAACACAGAGGAGTTTCATCGTATTGCTTCATGGGTTTTTAATATCAAACCATACCGTTTGACTTTTTCTTGGTCAAAACCAAACTAAATTGGTAATTACGTTTTGATTTGACCAATTTCATTGGTTCAGTCGGATTGATGCCCACCCTTATCCAAAACTAGCAAACACATCAACTATAAAATTAGCTTAACCAACGACATGCTAAAGCTTCATATATGCCCAATGTCCCTCCAATTTAGCTTGAGGCCCTAGAAATCACGACCAAGCCACAAGCATGTGAGATGTGAGTAGAATTAAAGAGCCCTAGAATAATTGAATTTACGATTTTGATAATTATTCAATTGCATATATTTTACTATGGGATTTTTTATTTATTGTGTGACCCCAAAAAAAAAAAATTGCATTTTATTGGAGTCATGGGCCTAAATATCTGGATCTTTCAGAAATGGGCCACTTAAACAAATTAGGTAGCCAAAACGACGTCGTTACTATGTAACCCGAGGAAACCCTAAGTCGATAAATCTCTACCCCTCACATATCTTCCTCGTTCACTCGCATTGCCTCCAGCCGCCAACCCTCCTCTCTCTCTTTCTCTCTCTCTCTCTCGCTCGCTCCTCTCTTTTTGAGTCGCTGTAATCCGATCCAATGGTACGTACCATATTTGCTTCCAGGTTGATCGCCATCTGTTTGTGTAAATGTTTTTACCAATCTAGAGTTTTTAATTTCAGGCACCGAAGAAGGATAAGGCGCCGCCGCCGTCTTCGAAGCCGGCGAAGTCAGGAGGAGGCAAGCAGAAGAAGAAGAAGTGGAGCAAAGGAAAGCAAAAGGAGAAGGTCAACAACATGGTGCTCTTCGACCAGGGCACGTACGACAAGCTCATCGCTGAGGCCCCCAAGTATAAGCTCATCACACCCTCCATTCTCTCCGACCGTCTCAGGATCAATGGGTCGCTGGCGAGGAAGGCCATAAGGGACTTGATGGCCAGAGGGGCGATTAGGATGGTTTCTGCTCATGCCAGCCAGCAGATCTACACCAGGGCCACCAACACTTAGGTCTTCTTGTTTTCTGTGTTTAAATATTGTTTTGGTGGTTATTATGTCTTTTAGACTATTTAGCATCCTCTTTTGGATTTACAATGCTATGGAAACCTAGAGATTTTCTCGGCTTTGTTTTTATGCGATGAAATTACTTTCTGCTTATATGTGTCCATCAATCATTGCTTGGTTCTTATTAGTTGGAATTGTTTTTTACTTGGATATGGTTTCATCACTGGACTGATGATGAATTGTCTGCATTTTCGGGGCAATCCAGTTTTACAGATAATGCTACACATCCTAGAGGTCTTGGGCATCTTTCATTAGTAGGCTTAACCCATAATTGCAGTGTTCTTCGCGACAATTGTTGTGATTTTGAGTTATATTTGTTGTGTTATAGTGTTTAGGGTTTGAGGCTTGAAATAACATTGCTTTTGTTTTGAGTGACAATTGGATGTCAGTACAATTGTCATTTCTGTAACGAGTGACAATCCTCCCGTGTGCATTGACATTGTAGTGGATCTTCTAGGCTCAGTTTTTGTGCAGATGCTATTGTTTTTCTGTGCTAGAGTGTCTTAGCTGGGCGTCTTGCTTATGCTGGATGCTCTGCCTAGGAAGTCCTATAAGTTGAAATTTTGAATGTATACGGTAGTAAAAGAGCGTAGAGTGGTGCTTAAAATACAGGTGGGGCTCATAAGGAATTGGATTGGCAAAGAGAGGAACACTAGTGTTAGGTCTAGTTTGGTATTACTGTGCTTTAAAAAAAAAAACTGCTTCTGCTGTGTTGGGAAAATAAACAGGGTTGTGGTAATCTATATTTGTAAAAGTTCACTGAATATAAAAACCAGTGCCATGGTGTTTGGTAAAACTTTTTGTATAAGTGCTGTGATTGTGTATAATTACTGAAAGGGTATGACAAAAAATATTATATATTATTTTTGCAAAATTTAAGAAATTTCAATACATTTTTTTTCTCCCTTTTCTCTCGACCATTCTTCTCCTTTCTTTTTCTTGTTGGACAGAGACCGTTCTTCTCCCTTCTTCTTCGTCTCCCTTCTCTGCAAGTCCTTAGGCCCTGTTCGGTAACGTTTTAAGGGGTTGTTTTCATTTTCAGAAAACCAAAATGAGGCAAAAACACGTTCGATAGCCCAAAAACAGAAAACACTGAGAATGTTTTCATAAATTGAAAACAAGTTCATGTGTACTTGTAAAAAACAGAAAAAAGTTGTTTTCATTCTCATGAAACATTTTTATAAAAAGAACTCACATATTATTATTTCAAATTGAAATACCAGACACGTCATTGTTTTGTTTTTGAAGATGTTTTTAATTAATCTACGCACGATTTTCATTTCGAAAATGTAAATTCGTTTTCTTGTTTTCATTCTCGAAAATATTCCATTATTTTTGGTCGAACCCTACAAGTCCTTTTTTATCAAAGTTTTTTGGTCAGAAGTGTGAGCTTTTCCATCTTACACCTCTCTCTTTCTCTCCATCCATCCATCTCTTAAATTTCATCGAGATCTGGGGGCTTGGGATGTCCACGTCCTTGAATTGGCATTTGGGTTCGGTGATGAGGCTTGGGACGTCGATGCTCTCTCTCTTTGCTCTATGGATGTGAATAGTGGGATTGTAATATTGGGTTGTGTTTTGGTGGGGAAGGAAGTTAGGGGGTTTGGTTTTCTTTTGTGGAGTAGATAACTGGTGGGGAATATGGGTGTTGGATTTTTTGTGGCTGTGGAGATGACAAAGCGTGAAGCTAGGGTTGGGGGTATTTTGGTTGGAGCGCAAGAAGATCTCCTGGGTCTGTAAAATAGGGAGCTGGGTTTGTGGGGTTTTGGGTTGAGATGGTAGCTTTGAGGGATTGAGGAAGGCGAACAACTTGCAGAGAGAGGATGAGGCAAGTTGCAGAGGAGAACAACTCTAGAAAATCCAAGAGGATCGACACTTGGGAGGCTCGAACTCGGGATGACGAGAATAGAGCATATTGTTTGAAACAAATCAGAGCAATATTGGCAATTTTAAAGTTTCATTAAACTACTCTGCATGCTTCTCTGCGCATCAGATTTTAGAAGCAGGTTGTGAGCTGCTTCGTGTTTTCGGCTGTGGATGACAACATATTTTAAAATAAGCAGCTTGGATTGGTTTTACCAAATGCTCAAATCTCCAAAACTTCTTTTCAAAGCTGATTATTTTTTAAGCACAGCAACCCCAAACAGCCTAAGTGTTGGATGTTTAGTTGCACTACTATACAATCTGTTATTAATAGCACTTCAGCATAGCGTTTTTACAGAAGTGCTATAAAAGATAGGGACTTGACCCCAAAAAAAACAGAAAAAAGAAAAGCAAAACGCTAAATAAAACGAATCCTATCTGTTACAGAAGTGCTATAAAAGACAGGATTTATACAAGACTTCAGGGCACTGAGCATTCAACAAAATGCCAAACAAAACAGAAGCATTGAGCAAGTTGTATTTGTACTAGTAAAAGTTGTCAATTCAAAAAATTCCAACCCGTTTCTGTACAACTTTGAAAAAATGAAATAAGAAACCTTTTTTCCGCATAAGATGATAAAAAAAAGTTGTGTAATTTTTGTTCACTCTGGTGAAGGTATGACGAGAGTCGAACTCGGGTCCCTGTGTAGGGTAAAAGTGCCCTACCACTGAACCTGCTATACCAACATGTGTGTGGCTTACAAGGGAAAATTGGTCCATGAGCAAATTGTAATTTGGGTGTCAGTGCATAATTTTCTTACTTGTAGTCTTGAAATCTCTTAAGATTTGAATTGATTCTGAGTTTTCATTTCGTTTTTGTTCTCTCTCTCTTTAAATTTGAGCTGTGACGAATCTTGTGCCCTTCGATGGAAAGTTTAAGTATAGTTTGAAACTTCCTTTGTTCTTAATTTGCCCACCCCTATCTCTCTCTCTCTCTCTGGTTTTTGTTTGTTTTTTTTTTCTTTCTAAACTTTCGCTATTTGGTTGTCAGTCACTTCAGGAAATCCAAAGTTTTTCTAAAGGGACCTGTATCATGCAATATTGCAGTAGTAAAAGAAAAATATTTTGCTAGCTTGATGCTATCAAACGAGACAGAGCCTGAGTAAGCTTAAACCAAAGCGGGAAACTTTTGAGAGACTGGTTGATTGTCTCTCACAAGGAGATAGGATGGTAGATTCTTTGCTAGTGTTTAGACTTTATGTTTAGGACAGGTTATGCACTGGAAAAAGGCATATGCTGTTCTCTGGTCAATAAGCTTTGTGGGAAGAGTAACCATTTTGTTGAAACATGTCTAGGGGAGATCTTAGAAGGAAAGTGATGTTTCATTTACTTCTTTTTCACCGGAAAGATCTACAAGTTACCAATCATTCCACAAAGTTTTTGCTTCTTGTACAGCTAATAATAATTTTGTAGTTTGTTTCGATTGTTTGTAGGGGTTATCAGTAAAGGTCCAATCGGATCCTATGAAATTTGATTATGAGCTCGGATGTTTGTTTTTTGGCAGAAGGACTTGAATGAAAGTTGTCGAATACTTGCTAATGGGTCATACCATAGTGGGAAAGTAGGTTTGACCTGAGACCACCTAAGATAGTGGTCTCAGGTTCGAAATCCCTCTTAGGTGGTCTCAGGTTCGAAATTCCTAGGCAATTGGAGGGCTGTGTTGTACACAAAAGCGAAAAACAAAAGTCAAGAACATCACACGGATAATAGGAATAGGAAATGAAGTTCAATTGCAAAGCAGGATCATCAGCCTATGCTTTCCAACTGTTAAACAATACCAACTATTAATGACCAAACCTTTTAATCTAAGATCAAATTGCAAGAAGAGGAAACATAAAGAGTCAACTTTCTGAACATATCTCATACATGGACATTCGCCTTTGCACCCACGACTCGAACAAAAAATAAGCAATATGTACAACTTCTTGAATGAAGAGAACATTCTCCGTTGCCTTAAGCAAACTATCAATTCAACACCTCTTATACTCAATTTCTTATAAAACGGTAATTCTCATTTTTAATTCCCTTCACTTTCCTTCACTTTCTTAGCAACCAAGCACACCCATACAGACTAATCCCACAACAATTCAAACCAAAAATCAATCAAACCTCACAACCACACTGAGCTGAAAAAGCACAAACCACAAAGTTTGCTGACGTGAACTTATTAAAATCATTAGATTAATCTAATGGTTTGTATTCTTTTAAATGCGTTTAAATACACCGATGCTAAATGCAGAGGCTCGGGATCCATATGAAAAAAATAAGATGAGTGAAAAAGGGTAGGAAATTTACCATTAATATTATTCTGAAGAATCACTATATCCCTCAATACAATGGGTCTTTATTATAACAGGGAGGACTTTAAAGATAATAAATACATTATTAATTTTGTTTAATTTTCGAGTTGAAGAAAAGAGACCAATTTCCAAAGATCCTCCCAAAGCTTCTCATAGACACAAAGCTCATAATGGGCATGATCTGCGGTGGAGTTAGGCAACGATAGTCCATCCTTGGCCAAAATGACAAGCCGATAGTTCTGGCCGGCCACGATCTGAGTGTCGCCGCGGACGACTCTCACAACGAACAACTTCTTATGGGTTCGCAGGTTGTACATGGACACCGCGAAGTCTGCCATCAACTTCAGACGAGGGTCGCTGATGTTCTCTTTGGCTATGGGCTTCCAACCGCCGGCAAGAGGCCGCGGTGAAGTAACAGCAGCCACCAGCATCAGAGGAAGGAGGAGGCCAATTAGTGCCAAGAGGAGCCACTGAGGTTGAGGACGCATCTTCTTCAGTAAGTCCGTCGGGAAAAGCCAAATTTACTTCTCAGTCGAGGGATGGACAAGTTACGTCAGCCCGTTCCCTTATATATATTGGATAGAAAAAAAATTGTGTGTGGAAGGTTACAGAAAATTATGGCAAAATTTGGAGATGAACTCAGAAATTTGAGGTCCAAAAATTGTGGAAACTGGATGTATAAAATTTGATGAGTTACGGCAGGGAGTAATCAGTTTCTTCTTTATTTAGGGAAGGTTGATCATGGATGTTGAATCTTACACAGTTTATTCTTTATATGAATTGTAAAATACTGAATTTTTTTACTTATTTGAAGTCAGTCCTTCCTTGAATTGTTACTGTTATTTCAGAGTTTAATTAGTTTTCCCCTTTTATCTTTCTTAATTGATTGCACTAGATTATCTATTTGCTTGATTACTTTGGTGCGGATAGAGAAAAATTTTCTTTTTGTTTGCACTAAAATTGGAACGAAAGACCACGTTCACAAAACCATGTCCCCAAGTTAGGCCTTTGCCTTCGCCAATTTGATCATGCAAGGGAAAGTTCTTCCTTAATTAGTAGGCACTAATCAAGCGCATGAACAAAGAAAACAAGAAATAAAATGGAATGAAAATTTAAACAAACAGAAAAACAATGCATGGATAACATATACGTGCATATGCATGGACAATGCTATTGTCATATACGTGTTACGTGTATTTGGCAGACCACGCTCGACCAACTCGAACACCAATTTCTAGCAGTTACCTTACACAGAGGTCGTGTATTTCATTCTGTCATGACATGAGACACCCAATTTGAAGATCGTACCATTAAATTCAACCTGATTTGCACAGGTAGTTTAGTAGGACAACTTAGGCTCGGCCATGAGACACCCAATTTTTTCCTGTTGAATAGATAAAAGATCTAGCTATATATGTGATCTTGAGGTAAAACATTGTAACAGCAAGATAAAATAGATTAGCATGTGCATGCATCTGCATGGTAGCTCTGAGTTTTTGTGCTTTGGAATGATGATCGGATCTTGATCTTCTTGAGTGTTACTCCATCCCTAAAATTAATGATGAGTAGCCATCAAGGAATATAAGTACAAATAGTGCATTCATGTGAGATGAATTGATTCATTGACAAGTAAGTGACCAATTAATATCGAAACTACACTTCATATATAAACCTTTTGCCAATTTATTAATATTTGATACACAATATTGTTATAGCAGAGTACTTATAATAATGATAATTATTATAAGATTCCTTAAGTTGATAGTAACTCATTGATCAGCAAACGCCCTTGGGTCTGACCAAAATAGACCCATACAACTAAAATACTTTAGACAATAGGGTTAATTACACTTTAGTATCCTGTGGTTACACTCTTAAGACATGGTAGTCCTTATTTTTTATATTTTTTACAATTAGATAACCCTGCCTTTTAAGTTAGTACCTTTTAAATTTGTTACAATGTGGTTCCGCCGTTAGGGTTTCGTCAAATCTCTCCGTTAATTGCCTACGTGGCACTATGAGTCCCACATTTTTAAATTTTTTTTAAAAATATTAATTTATTAAAATATTATTTTTTTAACAAAAATATTGCATAAAAAGAGAAGAAAAAAATCATCCCCAACTAGTGCCCCTAGTGAGTTTCTTCTACCCCTTGCAATTTCTTCTCTCCCCTTGCAATTTTCTTCTCCCTCCACCCCTTGCGATTTTCTTCTTCACCCTGCGATCCTCATCGTCACAGCCAACGTCATTGGCGTATATCTTGTCGTCGGTCATTAGGCATGAGGTCTTGTTGTCGCCTTCCATTTTGGGAGATTTAAGGTTTTGGGTATTGCTGTGGACCTTCTTCAGTGGTGCTAAACTGCTCTCTCTCTCTCTCTCTCTCTACAATTCAAAAACCAACAAATTGGAAAAATAAAATAAAATTTGAACATTGTTTGTATCTGTGGGTCGGTTGCAGGTGGTGGTCATGGGGAATGGGAGAAAAGAAAATCGGAGGGGGTGAGCTGGGGGGGGGCTGGGTGGTTGTTTAAAATTTTAATAATTTTTAATTTAAAAAAAATTGAAAAATATGGGACTCATAGTGTCACGTAGGCAACTAACGGAGACCCTAATGACGAAACCAGATTGTAACACATTTAAAAGACCGGGGTATGTTATGTAAAAATTGAGAAGGAAGAAATTAACATGTCTTAAGGGTGTAACTACAAGGTACTAAAGTGTAATTAACCCTAGACAATAACCCACATTATGACATATTTACAAATCATGCCATCAACCCCTCTTTGTTGTTGAACATTTTTCTCCTTAAGAAAATCCTTTAAATTTATAATTTCAATAATGTTTTTTACTAGGCATTCAAATGTGGTTTCTATTTTTTAATCCCTAAATTTTCTCTACGAGTTATAATTTGAACCCATGCATTAATTAGGGTTGACTTTTGTTTTTGTTTTTTTTTTGTTTTTCTATTGGGGAGTTTGTTAGCATAAATGATATATTGGTCTCTTTGCTAGTAGTAACATAGCATATGTGTAACAATTTGTATATACTTAATATATCCAACATATCTAGGTACATAATAATTTTCTAAAATACGTAGATAGGTACATTATTTAGTACAGTCTCTTTCTATTGAGGGATCCCTCAAATAATTTTATTTGAGGGACCACCTTTAAGGTCCCCTAAAGAATTTTTTTCAACGATCCAAACCAACAAATTATTTGGAGTGAGCTTTCGTTTTAAAACACTATAGTTTACTAATTTGGAAAATATGAATACATTTCACCTAATTAGCATAGTCCAAAGACAAAAAAATAGTACCTAATTTTACAATAATGTAATTAAAAAACATCAAAATTACACACAATGCCACTCCTTCTAAGGCAAACACACTATGCCACATGTCCACCTCCGGCAATACCCATTATGGCTAGCCGCCACCACTGTCAGCCAACCGGGGACAATTCTGTTGCCCTTTAGTCACCCTAAAAAATAGAAGATTTTGTGTCATTGAAGGGACTCAAACCATGACCCTAAAGGAGGAAGCCTCACTCACAAACCACTACACCAAACTTGTTTGTGTGATATTTGTTCAATTACACAATATTTATATATACAATCAACCGTTTTTTTATTTTTTATTTTAAATCATTTCAACGCAAATTCACGCAAAAACTGCAACAAATATAAAATGTAGATATCAATGATGTAAACAAAAAAATAATGAAAATAATAATAATAATTTTATAGAAATAAAAACTACACTTGAACCATGACCCTCAAAGGAGGAAGCCTCACTTACAACCATTACACAAAACTTGTTTTTGTGATATTTATTCAATTACACAATATTTATATAAACAATCAACGGGTTTTTTTTTTCTTCATAAAAATACAAATAAAATAAAAATTCATTTCAACACAGATTCATGCAAAAACTGCAACAAAAATACAATATAGATATCAATGATGTAAACAAACAAAACTACAAACTACAAACTAATTTTATAGAAACAAAAACTGCACTGCATAGTATGAGAAAAAAAATAAACATATTAATAAGTGGGGAACCAAAATGCAAAATCATGGTGAAAGTACTAAAACGGAAACGGAAACTACAATGCTGAAATAGAACCTCCAATGCTGAAATGAAAATTGCAATGCGAAGTCTGGGCAAAAATGCACCTACTATTAAGTGATGAACTAAAAGGAAAAACCATGATGAAAGTACTAGAAAATTCTACAAAAATATCTAACCAAACGGCACCTCAAACTCAAATCTGATTAAAAAAACAAACTACATCAAAGAGTTGAAAAATCGACTTATAAAAACCAAAAATAAATAGAAAATTCAAATAACAATTTGATCGAGAATATACATACCTCAACTGCAGAAAAATTGAGCTTCACATCAAAACATGAATACTGCAGTAGAAGAAGTAGATTGACAAATGCACTTGCAGTTTCTAGAAAAACCAAAAGTTATCATATTTAAGTGAAATTTTAAAATAAAAACAATGTAGATATCAATAATGTAAACCAAAATAGAAAAAGGCAAAACAAAAAAATAAAAAAACAAAAATAAAAAAACAAAACAAAAACAAAAACAAAAACTAATTTTATAGAAACAAAAACTACACTACAGAGTATGGGAAAAAATAAACATATTAATAAGTGTTTGGGCTTAATTTGGCACACCCAGCCCAAGGTCACAAAGCCCATAGCAATTTTTTAAAACCAGCCACCAACGTTCCCTTGAATTGGGCCAAGATTATACACTCCACCCAACACTATGGGCCCAGATCCAAACATTGCAAAATAAATAGAAAATCAAAAGCCCAAAAATCCAAAGAGAACCCAGCCCAGGATCTATCAAAAGGTGGCAAAATAAAAACTTGGGCCTTGAAAAGAAGAGAGCAAGCCAGCCCTTGGTTTGATTCCAGAAAAATTAGAGCAGGTCCAGCATAATTAAAGAAAGAAGAAAAATAAAAACAGACCCATGTGAAATCTCTTTTCTCTGACATTGAAAAGTCAACATTTTCAACTGATTTGATAAGTTTGTTAATCAAAAGCAGGCAAACTAGGAGAAGACCTCTCTAAAATCTCTGCCATCAGAAGATCAAACCCCTATTTTTATGTATGATATATTTAGAGATATTTCTTCTACTCCAAAAAAGGGTGATTCTCCCAAAAGATAAGTAGATCATGTTTTCAAAAAGAGATGAGCAGGAAGGCAGGGAGCTGTTCAAACTGAGAATCAAACTAACCATCACGATTTGAGCTCTCACAGGGACAGGTTGGAAATTAAAAGGGATTAGGTTCTCTTTCGGGAAAAACAGAAGTGATCTTAAGAACTGACTGTTGAGAGCTTATCTGCCATAATTGATTAAAACTTTTGTTCTTCCTTTGCATTTAAAAATGAAAAGATCTTTTGAGAATTTTTGCCGCCCATTATTAAAAGAAAGAAACCCTACTCCAAAGCATTTCCTTATAAATATAAGAGAGGGTGAACAGAATCGACACACTCAATTTTCATCAATCAAACAAACAACCAAAAAATCAGCCAAAAGCTCACTTGAACCACAAGAAAAACCAGTTTTAGATTAGAATTTCCAAAGTTCAGACTTAAAGAAATAAGTCATTCAAAACGAGATATCTCTTGTTACAAATTTGGTTCGGCAAAAGCCAAGACAAGCATAGTTTGAGTTTTCTGAAATATGAAAACCTCAACAAATTTCATAGTGCAGTGTCCACTCATTAGGTTCTTAAGAACAGCCACTGTCCCTTCAAACTGAAAAAGCCGCAGATTCTGCCCGCTCAAAAGTCTCCCAAAGCCTGGAGTAGATTAAAGCTCGCCAAAATTGAACTTTGGTATCGATCTACATCTGGAGCGATTGAAGTTGTTGAAAGTCCAATCTAGCCCAGACATACCCAGTCCAGCCCGGCTCAGAAGCTTCTATCCATACAGGAATGGAGTTCTAGCTTTCTTTTTGCTTTTCTAGAGTTGATTTCTTCCTTTGTAGCTTTGTAAAGAGAAGTTCTGTCTAAAACAGTCCACTTTATTATCCATTACTCTAGCCATAATTACCAATTTTATACTGAGATAAATTGTGAAGTCCTCACCAGTCTGAGGCAATAAAAAGAACTTACTTGGGAGATATTCCTCACCCAAATTCATAATCGCTTGTTTAGAAATCAGTAACTTGGGGCGCAAGTTATCGGTATTAAAGAAGTATGCTAGAATCTTTATTGCTAGTAGTGACACGCTCATACACCAAAGAAAGCTGAGTTGTTGACCAGTCAATGGTTTCCAAGGCAGTGGGGAACATTGCCCTTCTATCTCAGGAATAAACACAAAACGGGTGAACAATAAGTGAGGAACCAAAATGCAAAACCATGATGAAAGTACTAAAACGGAAATGGAAACTGCAATGCAGAAATGTAAACTACAATGTAGAATCCAAAATAACTATATAAAAAAAAAAAAATACATGACCATAGTGAGATCCGACCCAAATTTTACTTTGGAATCAGCTGAACCACTGTGCGTGTCCGACACCTAGCGAATGCCTGCACAAATGACCAAATTGCCCTTCTATTTAGAAATTAATTTTTCTATCAGTTAGACTTCTGCCAAAAATTCGGCAGAGTCTCCCTTGTAATTTGCTCATTTCCCAAAAGTTTCCACTTGTCAACAAACATTTATATATCTCAATCGTTCAGCATGCATTTAATTATATCCAAGCAATCAAGCATCATATCATTCTGGCCTCAGGTCTCAACAAATCAAGTAAACCATTCTGCTAATAAAGTTTATCTCAACTTTCAGAATAACAATAGTACATTAGCATCTCAAAGACTCCAACTTGTGGCTGCACCTTGTAACATTAGGCTGCCTACGTACCCTTACTGAGGGATCAAGCCACACGTGGTTCTTTCCCCTTAATAATGTAATTGAATATCTCATTCATTCGTCATATTGTCATGTGTTTTGCAAATCAAACTGAATTCTCATGTGCGTGATGTACTCAATCATATTCACAACTCAAACAATACTCGCAACTTCCCAATACTCGTAACAGTCATATACTGATTATAGATAAGCCTAGCATTGAACTCCCTCTCTATATTAGTTTAAGAACATCTCAAAACTGAAATTCTCTCCACCTAAGCGTACCCCCATTCCTACTCTGTCAATTAAATCCTTGCAGGCCTCGGAGATACCACTTCTATTTGAGCCACAATCCTCGCAAGCCTTGGAGATACCACTTCTATCCGAACCATAATCCTCGCAGGCCTCATGGGACCATTGGTCAGCCTAACCCACATTCCTCGCACCACACGGTTCAGAAGTCCCCGGAACACGTGGGGCATTATTTATAAATGACACTGTTTCAAAGCAACTAGGGGGTACCCTTGTGGTGGGTTTGAAAAACCATATCCCAAACTTATATCAATACTTTCCCTTTATTTCCCAATTCAGTTCCCGACCTTTATATCAACTTTCTGATAACTTGATTATCAACTATATTTAAAATTTATATGCCACAATCTGATAAATAACTACCTATACTCAATCCGTAACATGACCCAGATAATTCATTCTCGGTCAGTACTAGTTTACTTGGTCATTTTAACACTTCTCAAAGGATATAACTACCTCGGAAGACTCACGGTCAACCGAGGGGTCAACCCACCTAAACTTGGTCAACGGGACCCTCGGGGCCCACAATCTCCTATCACAAATCCGAGAGTCCCTAAAGGTTCCAATATGCCTAGGACACATGTCCCGTGAGTTTAGTCTCAATGGGATTGTTGGATTACTCACGATCGCATGATCGGACGGTTATTGTAAACCTAGCCCTACAGTTGGCATTTTCGGAGTATTCGAGACTCCGTTTTACGATTCGTTGAATCCTATACGATCTTGGAATTACCTAGATCAACATAACTCAGAAATCGCACAATATGCGAGATCCGTTCGGGGTTCAAACGTTAACCAAATTGGAACCCGAAAGTACCTACACGCTTGTGAAGACTAGGAGATCATTCTAGGACAAAATGAGGCCCCTATTACCTACCTTGTCCATGAGCTGGCAGCGCGTGGGTGTGCAAATAAAATTTCAGCCGTGCTGGAAAAACTCCAAATCACAGGCCAAGATTCCTACCCTAGATGTAAAACCTCGTTTAGAGGCACTTTTGTTCTTGGACCTACCTCATAAAATGGCTGAAAATGACCAGAATCCTATCCAAAACCAGCTAAACTTTGATCCAAAATCAACTCACCTAGGCTAGAAATTGATCAAATCCTACCCAACCATTAGCTAAAGCTCGAAGAGTAGATGAGATTTTATAACATCCCACATTGACCAACGGAGAGGGGGTGATGTGCCTTATATGTACATGCTTGCCTCCATCTAGCACGAGGCCTTTTGAGAGCTCACTGCCTTCGAGTCATGGGAACTCCGAAGTTAAGCAAGTTGGGGCTAAAGCAATCCCAAAATGGGTGACTCACTGGTAAGTTACTCGTGAGTTCCCAGAAACAAAACCGTGAGGGCAGAGAGGGGGCCTAAAGTGGACAATATCGTACTACGGCAGAGTTGATCTCGAGATGTGACAGATTTCATACCTTGATAACTGAAAATGGCGGCCGGAGGGGGGAGATCAAGCTAATGAAAATCCTGTCAAAAATCTGGTTGTTTCTTCTAGTTCTCCGGAGACACGAGCAACGGCTGGAGGTCGAGATTGGCCGAGATGGGACGTTTGAGTTGGGCGGTTCTTTTGGCACCGGCCATGCGTGTTGCCATGACCGGTTGGTCGGAGTTCGAGAGAGAGGTGAGAGTCGGTGAGAGAGAGAGAGGAGAGGAGAGAGAGTCCAGTCTGTGCCCGTAGGGGAAGAGAGAGGTTTTAAAATCTGACCTAGCAAATTACCATTTTGCCCCTAAACGTATTTTGATTGTATCTCCCTGCAATAAAGTAGTTGAAACTCCCAAATTCCTTTTTATTATGTTAAAGTCCGGTCTGTGCTCGTTTCATCGTGCTCTATGCAATAAAGTAGTTGAAACTCCCAAATTCCTTTTTAGTCAAAAAGTCAACTTTAACATAATAAAATATTCTAAGGGCATAGTGGTCTTTTTGTAGAATAAATTAATAATTAAATATTAATTTAGGATTGGGTTGTTACAGCAGCTAGTAAAAATAGACCTAAATCAATCAAATCAAATCAGTAACTGAAAACTAAAAAATTCAGGTAAATCAATTTATCGAGAGTTAATTCATTAATTTCAAGCCCAAAAAAATAATTTAAAAAACACTATGAAATTCATTGAGTCAAATGCAAACGGTGCAATGGTGATGGGGGGAGGCGATGGAACTTAACTGGGCCCACAAAAGGGGATGGGTGGGGACTAAGGCCTGCGACTATGGATAGTGGAGATTGGACGTGGAGGATGATGAAGTGGCCTACGGAGGTGGTGGAGTTGGATGTAGGGGATCAGAGCCTGAGGTTGTCGAGGGCCAAGCTCAAGGCGTTCATGCTCTCCTCGTTGCCATCAACGACCATGATCACGAATCCAATGTTTCAAACCATGCTTGGTTTTTCAACTCAAATTTGACCATTGAACGCTCTAATTAAAAGTACTATTGGACAGAGAAGAAGGTGCATGAAGTGGCTGAGCGAAACGGAACTCAAGATCATCGTCGTTATCATTGTCATCTGTGCGCCGAGAAGCCATGATCCGAGGCGATCACTGCTGCGACTTTATCTAAGAGAGAGAGAGAGTGAGAAAGGGGGAGATCTGATTTTGGAAGGTTTTTAAACAAA
Organism: Prunus mume; assembly: GCF_029339155.1. Lineage (NCBI taxonomy): Eukaryota > Viridiplantae > Streptophyta > Magnoliopsida > Rosales > Rosaceae > Prunus > Prunus mume. Next base: position 23,406,705 of record NC_142705.1, read on the forward strand.
AAAAGTAAAATTATATTTTTACCTTTATAATTTAGACATGCCTAATGAATTTGGGCCTCCTCTTTGGCTATATCCAAAACAAAATTTGATTCATGTGTATCAAATCCTTATTAGTAAAGATTATTATGTCTAATACCTAATTTTTCTATTTTCTTTCTGAATATGATACATTAATTTCTTAGAACCCACACCATCCTCTATACAAATATAAATATATTATACAAACATCCCTTATATATCAACATAGCTAGTTAGCTAATTATTGCATATATGCATGTACCATATAGACTATAAATACCCCAACACTCTTCATTCCTTCCACCAAAATTTGACTTTTCATTCATTACCATCAAACATCAGTATTTTAATTTCTCTCTTACTCCCTCTCACACAGAAAAAAAAAAAAAGGGAGAGAAGGAAAAATGGTGAATGTTACAAATTGTCTTTACAGAGTTGTAGTACTGATGATTCTACAATCACTGGTTGCTGAGAGTGCATTCATTTACAATGTCCTAAGTTTTGGAGCTAAGCCTAATGGTACAACGGATTCCACCCAAGCTTTTGTGGATGCATGGTCTGCAGCTTGTGCCTCCAACGATTCCACTACCATAAGTGTACCAAAAGGGAGGTATTTGCTTCCCTCTGCTATCAAGTTTAGCGGTGACAAATGCAAAACCCTAGATATTACTTTCCAGATCGACGGAACGTTGATTGCTTCATCTGATTACCGTATTCTAGGCCAAGCTAACAACTGGCTCAGCTTCGAACGAGTTACCGGTGTTTCCATCATTGGAGGCACACTTGATGCCAAAGGTACCGCCTTGTGGGCTTGCAAGTTAGCTGCAAGCACTGGTTGTCCCAACGGAGCCACGGTCAGTAATTTGCTTCTCCTGGTCAAAGAATCTCACGGGAGAATATTCGCTTCTAGATCCTTCAACCTTCGATCTTCCTTCTCTCTCTTCCTCGATTCCTGTAAAACAGATTGGAGTAAATAGACCACACCCGGGGGGTGTTGGCCAAAGGCCCTCCGATGCCTAAGTTAGTTCGAGTGTTTGTAGGAAAACAATAGCTAAGCAAAGGGTACGGAGTAGTGTTTATGTAGGGTGTGAACCGGGTGGCCGGAGCCGTGTGTGGTGGCCGGAGCCGTGTGGAGAAAATATGGAGAGTGGAGAGGGAGAAAGAGAGAGCTTCGGGTATTTTTCTCGGGTATTAGGAGTAGGTTTAGATGTACCTTGAATGATGAATGAAGTCATCTATTTATAGGAGCCTCGGGGCTAGGGTTTCGTAGAGAATATGCTGAGTTTATTCTCTACCCAAATTCGTAGGGATCGAGTCGGACTAAGATAATATCTAATTAAATGATATTATCTCTTTTTATGGAGATAATATATGAGATAATGACATTATCTTCTCTTTATTAGGATAATATCTTAATTAATGATATTATCTTATTAAATAAAGATAATATCATGTTAATTAAGATATTTATCCCAATTAATTAATTGGCCAGATAAACTGGTTCAATTAATTAATTAAAAGAGATAATCTTCTTTTCCACGTGGCGAGTGTGATTGGAGACGAAAATATCTGCTCCCACAAATGCCCTCACCTCGGCATGGCGCTTGTGGCATGTAGGAGATGAAATTATTTTTCGGTCTCCAAGCTGTATGCAGGCTTTTTGTAGATAGGATTACTAATTGGCGTAGGCTTCTGATGTTCTTGGAGTTGGATTCCCAATAGGAATAAGCTTGTGATTCCTTCTTGACCTGAGTTGTCCAACTTATACAAATACAGGGCTTCTCTTCACTCTTTCTTACATTGCAAACTTAACTTCTCTACTTTCTAGCTTGAGAAAGATCTTGGAGAATTTTGTACTGCTTGTCGAAGAGAGGAGTTGCCGTGCATCCCAAAGTAAGTCGAGCACGTAAATTTTTCTTTGTCTTCTCTTTTTCAAGGCGAGGACCAGTTGGGTGGGACTAGGCTGGTTGTCGTCGTGTGGCGGCCAAAGGCGATTAGTCGGTGACGGCCGGGCGGCTCTTGGCGACGATCGAGAAAGTTGGTGGACTGCCTCCTGCTAAGGATGTCGATAGATGGAAGCGAGATGGTTCGAGCCTTGATGATCACTGCTGGACATGAGAGTGTTTGCTAAACTCCTAAAGAGGAAGGCTGATGTCAAGTCTTGAGCTCAAGCTGATGAGTTTGGAGATCGTGATATGCTCCGTAAAGTAGTGTGCGCGATCTAGCTCACTTGTTGAGAGGCAAAGAGATCGGATGCTTCTTTTTGAAATTCGAGTCGTTTGTACTAGTCGAAGATTGGAAGTCGATCTGGGCAGTTTGCTCATCCATCCAACCATCATGTTTCAACTGTTGAGTCACGAGCAATCAAGCGTGGAGTTGATTCGACGTCGCAAATTCCTTTGGAAGTGAGGTTGGCGGAGGCTAGGAAAGCAAGAGAGTCATCTGCCCGAGCGAAGGTCCTTCAACTTCAGCCGGTGATCCAAAGGTTGAAAAATCTAGCCTGCGGATGCGAGCGTGTCGATCTGCTAAAGACGCAATTTCTATCAAGTCCATCCTCTTGTCTTTGAGTGGTTGACCAAATCCGTCAGTGCGATCTTGGTGCTTTCTCAAGTCTTTCTTTGGAAAACAAAGGAAGCAACATTTCTTCTCCTTCAAAAAGGAGGTGGGGCAGACGTTGAGGATCGGCGGTGGAGGCTGAGAGTGTGGTGATTAGACAGAGCCATTTGAAGTGGTGTAGATCGAGGATCTCCTGCTGGCGTCTCGAATAGATGAAGACTTCTTTATCTCTTTTAGCTTTTGTAGTCTGCTTTCTCATTTAGAGTAATTGGTCTTGCCTGATCGTCTTCTTTTTGTTGAACTTTGGCCAGTTGGTCACTTTACTAAGGAAATTTCAGTTATTTTTTCAACTTCAATTTGCATAGTGTCTTGTGAACTGCTTGAGTGCTTCTGGGTTGAGGCATGTTTTGCCTACGTCCGGAGACGTGTCAATGAGGTGGCCCGTTTGGCCTATGTCCGGAGACGTGTCGATGAGAGTGACCCGTTTGGCCTACGTCCGGAGACGTGTCGATGCGAAAGTGACCCGTTTGGCCTACGTCCGAAGACGTGTCGATGTGTGTGACCCGTTTGGTCTCGTCCGGAGGCGTGTCGATGAGTGACCCGTTTGGCCTACATCCGAAGACGTGTCGATGCGATAGTGGCCCGTTTGGCCTACGTCTGGGGACGTGTCGATGTGTATGACCCGTTTGGCCTACGTCCGGAGACGTGTCGATGTGTGTGGCCCGTTTGGCCTACGTCCGGAGACGTGTCGATGATGGTGACCCGTTTGGCCTACGTCCGGAGACGTGTCGATGATAGTGGCCCGTTTGACCTACGTCCGGGGACGTGTCGATGTGTATGACCCGTTTGGCCTACGTCCGGAGACGTGTCGATGAGTGTGGCCCGTTTGGCCTACGTAGAGGCGTGTCGATGAGAGTGACCTTTGGCCTACGTCCGAAGACGTGTCGATGATAGTGGCCCGTTTGGCCTACGTCCGGGGACGTGTCGATGATGGTGACCCGTTTGGCCTACGTCCCAAGACGTGTCGATGTGTATGACTCGTTTGGCCTACGTCCAGAGACGTGTCGATGTGTGTGGCTCGTTTGGTCTACGTCCGGAGACATGTCGATGATAGTGGCTCGTTTGGCCTACGGGGACGTGTCGATGTGTATGACCCGTTTGGCCTACGTCCGAGACGTGTCGATGTGTGTGGCTCGTTTGGCCTACGTCCGGAGACGTGTCGATGATGGTGACCCGTTTGGCCTACGTCCGAAGACGTGTCGATGAAGTGACCCGTTTGGCCTCGTCGGAGGCGTGTCGATGAAAGTGACCCGTTGGCCTACGTCCGAAGACGTGTCGATGTGTGTGACCCGTTTGGTCTACGTCCGGAGACATGTCGATGATAGTGGCTCGTTTGGCCTACGTCTGGGGACGTGTCAATGATAGTGGCCCGTTTGGCCTACGTCCGGAGACGTGTCGATGTGTGACCCGTTTGGCCTACGTCCGGAGACGTGTCGATGATAGTGGCCCGTTTGACCTACGTCCGGGGACGTGTCGATGTGTATGACCCGTTTGGCCTACGTCCGGAGGCGTGTCGATGAGTGTGGCCCGTTTGGCCTACGTCCGGAGACGTGTCGATGAGAGTGACCCGTTTGGCCTACGTCCGACGTGTCGATGATAGTGACCCGTTTGGCCTACGTCCGGGGACGTGTCGATGTGTATGACCCGTTTGGCCTACGTCCGGAGACGTGTCGATGTGTGTGGCCCGTTTGGCCTACGTCCGGAGACGTGTCGATGATGGTGACCCGTTTGGCCTACGTCCGAAGACGTGTCGATGTGTATGACCCGTTTGGCCTACGTCCGGAGACGTGTCGATGTGTGTGGCTCGTTTGGCCTCGTCCGGAGACGTGTCGATGTGTGTGGCCCGTTTGGCCTACGTCGGAGACGTGTCGATGATGGTGACCGTTTGGCCTACGTCCGAAGACGTGTCGATGATGGTGACCCGTTTGGCCTACGTCCGAAGACGTGTCGATGAGTCCATGAGTAACATCAAAAGTAACTTGTCTTCAATGAAGGTGAGGAAGGCTTGGTCGCCTGCTTAGAGCCGAGCTGATAGGTGAAGAGCTTCATGGATAGTACCCTTGGAGGTGATGGGTATTTAATTGTCTTAGAACTTCCTTCCATTGAAAGATGATGAAAGGTTCGTCTTCCACAACTTGGTAGCTAGTGACGGCTTAAGAGACGGAAGTCGCCTGCTTGATCTTTCTCTTTGCCCCTGGTAGTCGGGTTCGGGCTTTTGGAGTCGCTAGGATCGTGTTGATCCATATGACCTTTTTCATTGAGGTTCATCGTTAGCATTTGCGTCACAATCCTTGATTTCTGGATAGCCCTCCTTGCGATGAATTCGTACAATGGCCGTCTCGACTAGATCTTCAAGGTGCCTTTTCCAGGCGAAGCGATCGTTTGTGTAATGACCATGCCCTTCATGGAATGTGCAGTATCTACTGGTATCCTTCTTGGTTGGGTTTCCCTTTAAAGGCGATGGTTTCTTCAACCAAGGCATGTCTTTTACTTGGGCCAAGATCCGGTGTATCGGGATAGTGAACTTGGTGTAGCTCTCATTCTTTGAAGCACCTCCACGAGGCATGATCTCGCTTGCGTTCTCTTGGCTTGACTGCTCAGCTACTTGATCACCTTCTTCGTGGCGATCCGGTCGTCGTCCCATAATGCGTAGCGCTCTGCTATAGCGAAGACTTCTACCAGTGTTTGGCGAGGATAGATGGTCAGCTCGCGTCAGCTCACATTCGATTGGCAACCCTCTCTTGAAGGCAGAGGACGCAATTTGGTCATCACATCCTACAATGTTTGCCCTCTCCGCTTTGAACCTCTTGATGTAGTCTCGCGAGGGATTCAATGGACTTCTTGTGCAGGTTGAGCAGGATGGTGAGATTCTTCTTGATTGGCCAGATAAAGTGTATTCTTTAGTGAAGACATAGGCAAGCTCCTTGAAACGTTGATCGACCGGATGGCGGTGTGGAACGATCTGGTACATTCCTCGCAAGGTCATTGCAAACGCCTTGCACATCAGTGCATCGTCGGCCTTGTGGAGGATCATGACACTTTTGAAGTGTTTTAGGTGGCTCTCGGGATCGGAATCTCCCTTGAAATGCGTAAGCGAAGGCGCGAGAATCGCCGGAGGAGCAGCCTGCTCGATTTCAGGGGTGAAAGGAGTAGAGATCGCCTGGTCCATCTCCTTACGTAGTGCATCCTCGAGGTTCCCGCTAGTCTTTAAGTCTCGAAGTCGGTCATTCACAAGCTTCTCAACGTCTTCCGCGCGCATTGCTGGTCGATCACGTTGGCGACTTTTGCGATTCGGCGACGCCGATTGACCTCCTCGTTGGTCGCGCGGGTCGGTCCTCTCGTCCGCGCTGCCTAGGAGGCGTGTTGGTGGATGCGCTTGCGAGGAATTTTCTGCAGCTTGACGGCGGCGTTGGAGTGCCTCTCTTCACAATCCTCATTGCGATGGTTCTGGGTTGACCTCCTGGGGCCTAGCCTTTCGTGAATATTTCTGTGAGTGGGCGTGGGCGCCTATCTTCACGATCCTCATTGCGGTGATTGTCGGTTTGATCTCCCGAGCCTAGCCTTTGAAGCACATTTCCTGCGGGCCCAAGCGAGCACGGGCGTCAAGTCGTGGGCCGAGCCTTTCGCACGTTGCTGCGTGTGGCTTGCAAATGCTTGCGACATGTCGGCAAGCGATCCGTGGTTGTACATCGCCTTGTCCGCTCGCTCTGCTCGACCGCGTGGTGCCGTTGGCCCCCACGATCGTTAAATCTATTCTTCTCTCTTCGCCTGGTTGTCCAAGGCCAAGATTTTGAGCCATGCTTATTTGATTAATGAGCTGCCTCATAAGAGCATTTTGGTCGTCCATTCTTTGAGCTAGCTGGTCGACTTTGAGTTGAGATCTGTGACTTTGTGGATCGGGAGGAGAGAAGCGTGTGGAGCCCAATTGCACATGGCCTAGGGTTTCATTGGACGTGTACCCAAAAGCGTGCGTCGAGCGTGGAGGCAATGGAGGGAACGGAGGGTTGCTCCAAGACCGGGCCTAAATCGGTGGTGGTAACGAGCCCACCTTGATGGGAGGGTCCACCATGTTCGTGCGGCAGTGCCACGGAGGTTGCTAGATCCGGTTGCGGGTCCGGTAGGTGGCACGGTGGCGAGAGGTGGTGGTGCCACCATGTCGATCGCGGGATCGTGGGTGGAATGGCTTTGGGCCATCTCGGATCGAGCCGCGGCGGTTTTGCTCCTAGTGCGTTTGCTTCCAACCATGGTTGTTTGGAAGGCTTGGTAGATTGGAAAATAGGAGGAACGGATTCCTTGAGCACGCGTTGAGTATAACTCGTGCTCTCAATGAAAGCACCAAATGTTTGTGCAAATAATCTCACGGGAGAATATTCGCTTCTAGATCCTTCAACCTTCGATCTTCCTTCTCTCTCTTCCTCGATTCCTGTAAAGCAGATTGGAGTAAATAGACCACACCCGGGGGGTGTTGGCCAAAGGCCCTCCGATGCCTAAGTTAGTTCGAGTGTTTGTAGGAAAACAATAGCTAAGCAAAGGGTACGGAGTAGTGTTTATGTAGGGTGTGAACCGGGTGGCGGGAGCAGTGTGTGGTGGCGGAGCCGTGTGGAGAAAATATGGAGAGTGGAGAGGGAGAAAGAGAGAGCTTCGGGTATTTTTCTCGGGTATTAGGAGTAGGTTTAGATGTACCTTGAATGATGAATGAAGTCATCTATTTATAGGAGCCTCGGGGCTGGGTTTCGTAGAGAATATCTGAGTTTATTCTCTACCCAAATTCGTAGGGATAAGTCGGACTAAGATAATATCTAATTAAATGATATTATCTCTTTTTATGGAGATAATATATGAGATAATGACATTATCTTCTCTTTATTAGGATAATATCTTAATTAATGATATTATCTTATTAAATAAAGATAATATCATGTTAATTAAGATATTTATCCCAATTAATTAATTGGCCAGATAAACTGGTTCAATTAATTAATTAAAAGAGATAATCTTCTTTCCACGTGGCGTGTGATTGGAGACGAAAATATCTGCTCCCAACGGAGCCACGGTCAGTAATTTGCTTCTCCTGGTCAAAGAATTTTTTATCATGCTATAGTATTAAACATTCAATTTGTGATTGTGTACCAACATAGCAACAATTAGTAATTTATCTTTTTCTTGTAATGATAATTCTTGTGTAAGCTTGTGGTCTAAGTTACCCTACAAGTATCTTCATCATGTTCTCTTACTCATTTCTTTTAAGTTTCTTCCTATTGACTAAGAACTAATTGAACTACCACTCGTCCAATGCAGAGTCTGAGATTTACAAACTCCAAAAACATTAGCATCAATGGACTAACGTCATTGAACAGCCAAATGTTCCACATTGTGGTAAACGGTTGCCAAGATGTTTACATTCGAGGAGTCAAAGTCAATGCGGCTGACAATAGCCCAAACACTGATGGAATCCACGTCCAGTTGTCAAGAAATGTTGCAATTTTCAACACATCCATCAAAACTGGTGATGATTGCGTCTCTATTGGCCCTGGCATGAAGGACTTGTGGGTCGAACAAATATCATGTGGACCTGGCCATGGCATTAGGTTAGATTTTAGCTCCTGCTTTGCATAGCTATGTAGTATATATATTAAGGTTGCAATTAAACCACTTAATTATTGTTAGTATTAGCATTGCCATCGGGGTCTAGCCTCGTGAAAAGAGTCTTGACTTGCAGACCAATGGTCTCAAGTTCAAACTCCGTGGCACATTAACAGTTTGTGAGAGAAAATCCCGCCCCCTCATCTCTTGTATGAAAAAATAGTTGGTATTAGCATTGGCTTATGCATGCATGGGTGTGGTGATTGCAGCATAGGAAGTTTGGCCAAAGACTTGGAAGAGGAAGGAGTTCAAAATGTGACGGTTAGAAACGCAATCTTCAAGGGTACTCAAAATGGGCTGAGGATCAAGTCTTGGCCTAGACCTAGCAGCGGCTTTGTCCAAGGTGTTCAATTTATTGACGCTGTAATGCTTAATGTCCAAAATCCTATTGTAATTGATCAAAATTACTGCCCACGCAATATCAACTGCCCCGCTCAGGTAATAAAACTAAGTAATTTGTACTATTTTGATGTTATATTATCATATCAAATGGATCCACCCCAATATTAGTTTGGGACTAGTGAGGAATTTGACGATGCCACCACCGGTTGGTTGGGTCGTCTCCTGCCTGTGTTTCCCCTAGGCTTTGTATTTGTATGTCCTGTTTTTCTGGTTGCAGTTGTCCATTAGCTTTGGACTCTAGCATTATATCTTTGGCATTTAGCCCTGGTATTGTAATTCCAGTTTGACAAAAAAAAAAAAAATGGAAACTGTGTCTGATGCACATATTTCCATCTCTGTTCAATCTACAGGCATCAGGTGTGAAAATCAGTGACGTATTGTACCGAAACATTCAAGGAACATCAGGAAGAGCAGTAGCAATAAAATTGGATTGCAGCGCAACAAATCCATGCAGTGGGATACGACTCGAAAACGTGAGTTTGACCTACCGGAATCAAGTGGTTCAATCACATTGTACCAATGTAAATGGAAATACTTCTGGCATTGTTCAACCAAATAGTTGTCTGTAATACTGAAGAACAGATTATGCGTGAAGTACTTGTACATAAGATATTCACACATTTTGCAAGTGAGTAGTGAGTATCGGTGCATTAATATAATTTTTTTTTTCCAAAGCATTAATATTCTTTCATTGTATTCTAAATATAAAAGCATAAGAATATCCTGTGGATTTCAATATTGCTAGAGATAGCATGTACATATATATCATTTCACGTGATATATAGTCTTACTGAACTTGCAATTTACTTCTCTAAGTTACTTGTATAACAAACAGAACTTTCAAGTTGGTCTACATTGATAGTTTTGCCAGTTTACTAAGCAAAAAAGCGCACTCAAGAGGGAAAGAATGGTTTTCTCAAAACCGAACTTAACGAAGAAGCACGCATTAATTTTCCAAGTAAAGCATTCCTATACCAATATAATAATATTATTACAAGATTATAGAACACTGAACACATATGGAAAGAGAGAGGACTAAACCACATTTATTAGGTTGTGTATCTGCCCCATAAGCAATTCTCTCTAAACAGATGACTTAAGGCCAATGATACCTGCAAAAAAGTCAATGTAACAATTATAGGAAAGAGTTTGGGGGATGAAAAGGGGAAAGGGGGAGAAACAATACCCCTACTACTGGCTTTTGAAGAACAATTTTCTTGCATCAACAAAAGGCTAGAGAAGTGAAATACATACCACATCCAACTCTTGCTCCTGCATTCCCGGTAGTCTTGCTGAGTTCATGTCCACCTGTTGCATTAACAATAACAGACATCAGGGAACAGCTTCCATGGTGGACATGAATCAGAAGATAAATCCACAGTACTGCAATTTGTACTAGAAAACAGAAATTTGAAATAACTGAAGATGGCAGAGCAAGTTATTGCAGAAAAGGCAGAAGCCAATTTGGCAGTGTTTTTAATTTCTTAGCACCATTGTGCCAAGTATAAATCATCGTTCTGTATGTCATGTGAGGAGATACTAAACAAATTACAAAAAAATTTCACCAGTTTCTCCACTTCAAGCTTTCAGTGAATCCTTTCACTCCTAAAGGGAGTTCATATTCAAGATAGCGCATATTTTTTCCCTACTCTTGGCGCATTCCAGTTCCAAATATCACATATACAAAACTTTCCAAATTTCATATCTGCAGCCAAGTGGGGAGCCAGGGACCAAGGCAATTGATCCAAAATAAACTCCTTAACTAAAATAAAAGCAGCAGTTTCTCAACAGAAGCGTAGAATGCAAATTATATATATATATATATATATATATCTTCCTCTCTCATCTCTCAATTTGGTTAGTAAGAAATCTACCATTTATGTAGCTTAATAGTAAGAAATTAATTTCACTTTTGCATGAAAACCTTCACATCAATCATCAGGACATTACCCCTGGGATTGATCCCAGACAACAAAACTTAAAGGAGTATCTATATCACAGCTCCAACAATTTGAACTGTCCAGATCTATAAAGTAATATGGTACTGTAGTATCATAACATCATGGAAACATTCGAACAAAAACATACCAGCATAAAGCATGATATTAACTATCACAGGACAAAAGGAAAAGTACTGCAAAAAAACATATGATTTTAAACATAATGAGAGTAACAAGTAAATTCACCCACTTCTAAAACTCTTGAATTCTAAACAAAGTGCCAAGAGATGTGCAAGAGAAATTATTTCTCACGTGTAAAGACCTAAGTAATTGGACTCAACTAGGTGGATGAGCACTTCATAAAATGTTGTGTGATTGACACAGACATGGCACAAGTGAAATAAAATTTCATGGCATGATAATAAGAACCATGAAATTTTATTTAGACTTTTACTCTGAGAGGATTGGCATCTTTGTGATATAAGCTCAAAAAGATGCTTTGCAAAATCACAAAACATTCATCAATTGTATTACAGTATGTAATTAGCCTTACATGATTAATGACTTCCAAAAGAAAATATTTTGAACGTCACTACAGAAGGTTTCAATCCCCATGGAAAGAAAAACCATCGCTACCAAATGGGTAACCCAACCTCTCCTCTACCCCTGGCCCTTCCTCCTCTCCCATCCCTGCATATGTGCATCATGTTGCCTTTTCATGTGCCCAATTTGGACAGAGATCTTGTGCTTAACAATTATACTCACACCCAATGCGTAAAATATCTGAATGATATTTGTATATCAGAGTCGAAGCTTTCCGTTGCTGCTTGTTTGGTTTGCAATTGGTATGGTTTACGATGTGTGTGTGAGAGAGAGAGAGAGAGAGAGAGATGGAATGGGGCGAGGGAGACAGGGGTGGGCAGTGTGGGGCTAGGGGAGGAGGGAGGTGACATGAAATTTATAGTTAAGACCCACACCACAGGTCTCAGCATATTTTGAAGCATGTGAAAATCCATAGTGGCAAGATATAATTCATGATTCTGTTTGTCATAACCTAAACAAAGTATTAAAAAATTTCCAAGGGAAATAATCTTCCAGTTCCTCCCCTTCAAGCTTTCAATGAATCATTTCACTCCTAAAGGGAGTTTCATCTTCAAGATGGCTCACAGTTTTCCCCTCCTATTAAAGCATTTCCACCAGTTCCAAAGTATTACAGATTTAAAATCTTCCAAAACGAGCTCCTCAACAAAAATAAACGCAGCCATTTCTCAACAGAAATATAGATGCAGATTAACCCTCTCTCTCTTCATCTCTCTCAATCTCAATCTATCTTTATTGGGTAAGTAAGAAATATATGATTAATGTTAGCATAATGGTAAGGAATAAAGTTAGAAGCTATGGACATCACAGCAATCTGATAAAACCATATGATACTGCAGTACCAGTCTCATGGAATCATTCAAACGAAAAAACACCAGCACCAAAACCCGATCCGCATCCATGGTATTAACAATAGCAGCACAAACCGGAAAAGAATGCATAGAATTTATTATAAAAACGCATGATTTCAGACACACTGAGAAGGGCAACACAACAGGTAAATTCACCCACTTTTCTAAAACTCCTGAAGTCAAAATGAAGTGATAAGAGATATGCTAGTGAAATTATTTCTAAAGTATGAAGAGCTAAGGAGACAACTTTTTGAATCAAAGAGGTGAACAAATGCTTCTTAGATGTAGTGTGATTGACAAAAACCTGACAAAGTGAAGGAAAAAATTTCATCGCATGATGATAAGAACAACCATAATAAAGTCTAAATGCGATGAGATTGACACCTTTGCAATATAAGCTCCAGAAGATGCTATGAAAGTGCAAATGTATTAAGCAAACAATCATCCAAACAAATTGTACATTCTTACCTTTGCCAAGATCATCAGGATCAGCATGCACTACAACTGCCCTCCCAAGAATGGAATGAGGTCCGCTTAGTGGAATCTAAAATTGATATCAAGAACTTAGATTATAGGAAAAGGGGAACAGGAATCCAAACAAATAAAATGATTTCATTGGCAATAATATGCTAACATTGTAGATAACTTATGACATATATATCAGATAGACGCCATGTTATCATTTTAGAGGATTTGAGTGAACAGAAAATGAATCAAATTACCTGCCAGTCCTTAAGAGAAACCTCAGCAACTCCTGCAGAGTGCAAATTTAGTAAAATACTGAGCTGTATGTATCTGAGGAACCATTCCATCTGGTGTACAATAATACATTACACACAGAAACCAATACTTTTCATACCATCTGGGCCTGCAGCAACGTTACCCAAATCACCTGCGTGACGCTCCTTATCTGAAGGAGCTCCATGGTCCTTCTTCAGTGGATTAAAATGAGGTCCTAATAAAAACCAACATCAAAATATAAAACTTTAGTAGTTTACCAACAGTGAACCAAGAAAAACAAATGAGAAAATTAAAGCCCATTAAAGAAAAAGCCAACATTGAAAATTGAGAATTAAAGCTGAAAAGTATAGAGAGATGGAAATCTTTTACCAGTGGAATTGCAACCATTGGAGGTATCACCAAGAGCGTGAATATGGAAACCATGGAGGCCCGGAGAGAGCCCAGTAATTCTCCCTTTTACTTGTGTAGGCCCTGTTTATATTTAAATTACCAACAATTAACAAAGAAACCAAGAAAAGCACACACGCCGCACAGAGAGAGAGAGAGAGAGAGAGAGTGAGAGACCGCTGGCATCCTGAACGAAATGAAGAGAGCCTCGGACTTTGGAATCTCCAGTGATAAGAGCAACTGCTTTCACACTACCCATGTCTTCTGCTTCCTCTGCCTCCTGTTTTTTTTTTTTTTGGACAAAATCCTCTGCCTCCTATTTCACGAGTTTCCTGTCTTTTCTACTCGACTCCAACGTAAGCTATATATGTCTTAGAGTTTTTCTATTGGGTTATTCGCAGCAATGGTCTATCAATTATATCCGTCGTTATATTTGGGTCACTGAATTCAATTATTAATTGTAGAGGCCACTTAAATATGTGTTTTATTGCACCAGTAATCCTTCTGTCAAATTCTGTTAAATTTTCTGTCAAAAATGAGGATAAATTCGGAAATTCGCCTTCCTCTCTTGAAACTATGAAATTTTTTATGCAAAAAAAAAAAAAAAAAAACTTTCCTTTCTAATCTCTTTTAATGTTTATATACATATTACATGGCAATTCTATTTGAAGTCTCATCCAAATAACTACAATTGGATACATGAAGCAGACGAACAATGACTTCAGGAAAATTATTTTTCACACCAACACCGCGATGACCTCGAATTGAAAGGCTGAAGTAAATGATATTTGCTATTTCAGAAGTGCTAAGAGTCTGTGGATAGCTCCCTAAAGGAAGCTGATGGTCCTTTGCTCCACAGCCCTCCCCTTCCTCCACAACCCTCCATTGCCGTAACCCAATCCTTGCTGACACCAAAAAATTCAATTAAAAAGATGCCGCACAGCAACAAGAATGTTTTCAAATATTCATAATAAACACCTTCAGACTAGCAAACAGATTCAAGATCTCTCATTTTACCTTCAGACCAACCCTTCTCCTAAATCACGTCGGTCTTCCATAATCTTCGAACCCAATTCAAATACACCAATTTAAAACCCGACCCTATTGCAAGAGCCACTAAATCTAACTTATGGGTGCTAAAATTTGTAGACTTTTGAAACAAAAATGAAAAAGGGTAAGTGCTGAAATGATGAATCTTTGGACCTCCCCGAGGGAGCAAACAAGAATGGAAGGTTGAACCATAGGTTCGGCACAAGAGGAATCTTTCTTAGACTCGGTTCGCCATTAGTTTGCAAACCATCAAGAGGTTGAGAGGGAAGAGGGGTTGGTGGGTTAGGGTTTTGAAGTTTTGTGTAGCAGATATGTGGGAATTTTTATTATTTGATATTCAATTTGAATTTCCGAATTTACTCTCACTTTTGACAGAAAATTTAACAGAACTTGACGGAAGGACTACTGGTTAAACAAAACACATATTTGAGTGACCTCTGCAACTAATAATTAAGTTCAGTGATCCAAATGTAACTACGGGTATAGTTGAGGGACCATTGCTGCGAATAACCCTTTTCTATTTAAACCTACACTTCTTTTGTTCACCCACATTCTAAGTTCACCTCACTATTTTCCTAAACTACCCCCTAAATACATATCTAGCAGAAGAAAAAAATTTTTAAAAACTCATCAACCTCACACACCCCACACCCCATTATCTTGCCCCTCACTACTCTAAGTTTACTAATTTGCCCTAACATAAAATGACTAAAAAAGATACATTGACTTGTGAAACAAATGCATTTTTAATAAGTGCACCTTACTCACCATATCCAACCCTAATTAAATGCAAGCGAAAGCCATCAAAAGTTAAAGAGATGTTTGGCCGGAAGCCACCAAAGGGTTAAAGAGGTGATTCGGCAGAGGCTGCTTTGAAAATGTTTTTAAGGAAAAAGAACATAAAGAATCTATTAAAAATATTAGACATTTAAAAATTAGGAAAGGTATCTTAATCTATATTTTGCATATCTGGTTTTAAGTTCTAACCATCCAACCCAATACAAGAGATCTTTTGAAGACCACCTCATGAAATCATGTTATAAACAAGATCACCAAATAAAATGGTTCTTTCTGAATTAAAGATGAGGGGGAGGGAGGAGGGAAAGGGGTGAACTTAACCATACCCTCTAAACTTTGACCTGCTATACCCCCTTACCTTATGTTATTTTTTAATTTCTTTTCATAAATTCAAATATGAGACTTTTGAATGTGAAGAACCCAGCTCAATCCTTGTTCATATTGAAAAAGTAATATATAGGAATTAATGAATTCTAAAGCAACATGGAGCTGTGGAGAACTTTGATGAAAAATTAAAGTGAAGGAATCCACATGGATATGGTTATAAATTTACAAAACCAACAAAATGGGAAAAGAATATGTTATCCCAATATTCACTCACAACAAAGATGAAGATGAAAAAGATGAAAAATAGTGTATTCGGTGCAAGTGGTTTGGTGGTTTAATAGTGTTCGACAACCAACTCTTGAATGGTATTATGGTGTTATGTAATAGTGCATTAGGGCGTACCAGGGGTATTTTTGGTAACTAAATAGAGTGTACTTAGTTAACTTTACTTTTTGATTAAAATATTGTGGTGTACTTAGATCATAGGGTGTATTCAGTTAATTTTAAGGTTCATTTAGCAGCACTCGTCTAGAGTTTTTCTATTTAAACCTGCATTTCTTTTGTTCACCCCACATTCTAAGTTCATCTCACTATTTTCCCAAACTACCCCCTAAATACATATCTAGTAGAAGAAAAAAAATTAAAAAAAATTAAAAAAACTCATCAACCTCACACACCCCACACCCGCTATCTTGCCCTTCACTACTCTAAGTTTACCTCAACCTCACATTACTTAAAGAGATAAAAACATTGTTGTCAAATGTGTAGCAGCATAGAGAATGAACTAGGAGGTTTTGTGAAGAGAAGATGTGAGTGTAGTAGGTTTGTAGAGAAGTTTGTGTTTTTCTAAAACTTAATATGAAGAATGGTGGGGTGTATGTATAGATGTACTAGGGTTAAATATTAAGTTGGATGACCTTTTTTGTCTTTTTACACAATAATAAAACTTTAAGAGCTTAATGATTTAAGTATTTGGGTGAACAAAGAAAAGTATGAGATATAAATAGAAAAAACTCTATGTTTATCCAATTCACCAATTATTTTGTTGGTTTTTCAGTTGCCACTCATAGTCCGCGGAGAGATGTTCGCAATTACTACCACAGGAAAGCCGCTCCCCTACCCTTATCTCTAAAGGGGCCCGTAGCTTTTCTTGGCTTAGGCTTCCAACTGAACTTACTTTATGGCCTTACCACCTGCCCCGCTAGCAGAAGCTAAGTGATTGAAAAGCGCGCTAAGAAACGTCTCAACTTAGGTCCGATGTACATTTTGTTGAGAATAAAATCCCCAATGTTTAGGAGATTGTACATACCATAATTATTGTAATCCCATCATATATGGATCAACCTTAATTCTAGCATAGCAGTAACTTATTTCCTAGAATAGCACTTTGTTGTAGCCATATATGCATATGTATTTGTACATTGAATCAATTATCAAATAAACAATTCATTCTCCAATTTTATTACATTTTAGTCCTCAAATTCACAAAATGACTAATGTAGTCCCTTAACTCCACTTTCGTTAGAAATGATGGTTCAACCATCACATCTGCTACTTTTTCGTCTACCAAAGAGATATGGAGGAAATTTTCGTCTAGGAAAAGGTACGGAGGAAATGACAAAAATGATCTGGTTTTGCTGCTTGTTGCTTTTTCTTTTTGTTGTGCAAGTGATAATCTACTTTAAATTCATTTAAATTATGGGAAGGGGAATTCGAATTCTAATGCAGAGTGGAGAGCACATCTGCTCTAGCCAACTTAACTAAGCTCATATCTGTGTTGTTTGTTCTTTGTTAAAATAACATGAGAATATGCAAAGTGCGGGGCGACAAGAGGATCCAAACATCTGTTAACATAGCCCAGCAACAGTTGGCTCTGGGTGTGAAGGACCCAAACTATTAAAAAAAAATATTCATTTTTGTTAAATAATTAATTGAATGGATCTCTGGACTATAACTACTAATTTTATATTTTCATATTTACCCACCAGAAAAAGAAAACCCAATAGTTAATAGTTATATATTTGATAAGGCTAAATTGTAGCAATGGTCATTTGACTATGACCCAACTTTTCTTTTTGTCCCTCATGTTGCAAAATTATCATGGTCGTCCTTCAATTAGATCTCGCGTGCACCATTAGTTCTTTCCGTCAATTCTGTTTGTTTTTCCTTTAAAATTGATCACATGTTAAGCACATGATAGATATTTTAGGGATAACTAAGACTTTTACCTAGCCACCACCTCCTTCTACCTAAACCCAACCGCACGCCATCCTTTTCCCCACAAAGATGCCCTTCCATCTACCTCACCGACCTAGCAACCCAAACCATCCCAGATGGCTCAAAGCCTCCAGCACCTTTTGGTGATAAATTCCAAGTCTCCTCTGGTATGTCAACCACTTCCCCTCCAAACCATGATGAATTTTATCTGGACATAGTAAAATGCATCAGCATGGTTTTCTTTGCCTTGCCCAACCGATGAGGTGTAGCTCAACTTTGAGTGGCTCAAGAACTCCTTATCCTCTCCAAAAGTCAACTTGATGTTAAATCAACTTCCCCAATCATTAAACCCTCCTTCCCCACATGCTGGGCTGATTTTTTTAATGAGTTTCTTTATCTAATAAATATTTTATATGGGATATCCTAATTTGCTCTTAATTTTAATAGAAAATTAACTTTTATTGAATGAAAAAACTGATAATGCAACACGAGAAATTGAAGGATGGCCATAATAATTTTGTGACACGAGGGGCGAAAAATAAAGTTGGGCCTTATTTTTTAGAACCATGCTATTGGTAGCAACTACTAATAATTTATTTCGTTAATTTTGTTTTGTTTTTGGGTGAACTCTCTGTTCTGGTCCGTCGTCATTGATTGAGATTTGAGATCGTTTCTTTGGCAATTGCCATTGAAGAGCAGAAACGTCGATCCTTTGAAATTGTATTTGTTGATTGTTTCTTCCTTTATCTTTCATTGGCATTTGTAATTGTGATTGATCCGATAGAGAAATGAGGGAGATAATAAGCGTACACATAGGACAAGCAGGGATCCAAGTTGGGAATGCCTGCTGGGAGCTCTACTGCCTTGAACATGGAATTCAACCTGATGGCATGATGCCGAGGTATATATATATTAATCATTGATTTGGGTTTTTTGGTTTTAATTTTTTATTTTTATTTTTATTTCAGTTTTTGTAATTGTCGCTTTCCATTGGGGTGCTGTTTATAGAACTTCAATATATTCTTCAGAAAATGATTCTTTTATCTTTTCTAATTGTAATAGTTTTGGGTTTTTGGATTCAAATTGTCCTAGTGTTTGAGATATTGTTTGTACAATTGGGAATTGGCTTATATTTGGGCAATTAATTGCAACAATCTAGTAGATCACAATTTGATTAACCCGAATTCACCATTGTTTCATTTAGTTAGTTGTTTGTTTCCCTTTTTTTTTGGTGGAAAAGAAAATAAAAGAAACAAACATGGCTTGAATCGAAAGGTATTCATGAAAATGGAAATGTGAAGAATCTTATAATGTGATCAAGAAGCTTATGCCAATTCATTTTACTTCTTGATCATTATTGTTGTTGTAATTCCAATTTAGAGGAATCTTGAATGAACTTTGGAGTTAATTGAGGAAAAGACTCACTTTGTTTATCTCTGCGTTTTGTAAATCTTGAATGGAATCATGAAATATATATATATATATATATATTGGGAAAACAGTTGGAATCTATTAAGATTGAACTAGTAACTGTGTTGTCTTGTTGAGACTTTTGCCACTAAATCTACTCTTTCAATATAAGTGCCAGTTTCAATTTCTTTTTTTCTTGCTTAGCTCTCTTCTGTTGCTAATCTATCATAAGGTAACATCCAAAGATACAAAATTGAAACACAATCTGGAATCATCTATTTATATCGATGCCTTCCTACCCAATTTTCTAACCATTGATTGGTGAATGCCTGTTTATGAGTTTGCCTGTGACTCAACGTGGTTTGTAAGTGGTCTGGGTATGCATGTTATTTTCCATTCTTCTGCTGATTTGTATGAGATTGTTCACTCAAGATATCTTTCTTTAGTGGTTTCGTGTGTTATATATTCATAACTGGTATTTGGTGCGGTCTTCAGTAGTAATATTGTTTTGATCTCTCAAACAATGCATTTAATTTTGTTTTGTTTTCTCTTTTTTACTTTGATTTCTTGAGTAATTATTATAAAGTCAGCTTTCAATTCCTTATTTGCAGGTATACTTTAATATTTATGGATTTTAATGTTAAAATTTATTTTCGTGATTGAGAAAAAACTCACCATGAGATTTATTGAATGGATCGTTTCTGGTCTTAAGAAGGTTTATATGTGAATGCAGTGACACCACTGTTGGTGCGGCACATGATGCTTTTAACACCTTCTTCAGCGAAACCGGTTCTGGCAATCACGTGCCTAGAGCTATATTTGTTGATTTGGAACCCACGGTTATTGATGAAGTCAGAACTGGGACTTACAGACAACTGTTTCATCCTGAACAACTTATTTCTGGCAAAGAAGATGCTGCTAACAATTTTGCCAGAGGACACTATACAGGTTTATGAATTTCTATTGCACTGTCAAACTGGCATTTCCTTCTATTATTTTAGTTATAACTGGTTTTCTCTGTTGAATGCTACAGTGGGGAGGGAAATTGTGGACCTATGCCTTGACAGGGTGAGAAAATTAGCTGATAATTGCACTGGTTTGCAAGGGTTTTTGGTCTTTAACGCTGTTGGTGGTGGCACTGGTTCTGGTTTGGGGTCACTACTTCTGGAACGATTGTCTGTCGATTATGGGAAGAAGTCAAAACTTGGTTTCACCATTTATCCTTCTCCTCAGGTACATACTCGAAAAATTTACAGGTTATGATTTGGATGGAATCATTGAACTTTTATTGCTAAAACTAGTATTTATGAACACAACACAACTTGTCTTTTTCTTATAAATTTTGTAAGCAATATCAGTTTCAATGTTTTATTTTAACGAATTAGTTCTGCTAGCATGGGAATAAATCTTTAGAAAAAGATAGGTCTTAAATTTTGTATGCAATATCAGTTTCAATGTTTATTATACTGCAGGTTTATTCTCATCTGTAGAGACAATATAAATGGTTGGTAGAAACCTAGGAAAGATGACTACTTTGAGAATGACAATTCTTATAAGCTTTTCATTCGGTTAATTTTCACATCTTCTCACTTTTTTCATCTGGTTCCACTTAATGGGTTTTCAGTTCTTAATATTACACTATGCATACCAAATCTGAAACTAGAGAGTTTATACTTCACCGTTATTCTCATCTGGAGAGACAACATAAGTGATGGGCAGAAACTTAGGAAAGATTACTTCTTAATACTGTTGAACTATGCATGTGTGGCTTTCTCCAGCAACTAATCTCAAAATGTCCAGGTCTCCACTGCTGTTGTAGAACCTTACAATAGCGTGCTCTCCACGCATTCTCTCCTTGAACATACAGACGTGGCTGTGCTTCTGGACAATGAAGCCATTTATGATATCTGTAGGAGATCTTTAGACATTGAAAGGCCGACATACACCAACCTGAATAGATTAATATCCCAAATAATCTCTTCTTTGACCACTTCTTTGAGGTTTGATGGTGCCATTAATGTAGACATTACAGAGTTTCAAACTAACCTTGTCCCATATCCTCGTATCCACTTTATGCTCTCATCTTATGCCCCTGTAATCTCCGCCGCAAAGGCTTACCATGAGCAACTATCAGTTCCTGAGATCACAAGTGCTGTATTTGAGCCCTCAAGTATGATGGCCAAGTGTGATCCGAGGCATGGGAAGTACATGGCATGCTGCTTGATGTACCGTGGTGACGTTGTACCAAAGGATGTAAATGCTTCTGTAGCTACCATTAAGACAAAGCGAACAGTTCAATTTGTAGACTGGTGAGTAGAGCTTCCGTACATCTAGTTTCGTTAAAATATAAGCCTAAATAATACTTGCACCAAAATTGATGAATTGGGACTTGCTTTATTATTGGTTTAATAATTTCAGTTCTTGCAGTTCTGACACAGGCTCTTTTAAAAATTAAGCTTGCACGACAAACGTTTATTTGATGAATGAGTTCTCCATGTTGATACTTTCAGGTGCCCAACTGGTTTCAAATGCGGTATTAACTACGAGCCCCCTTCAGTGGTGCCAGGTGGTGATCTTGCCAAGGTGCAACGAGCAGTTTGCATGATAAGCAACAACACTGCCGTCGCTGAGGTGTTCTCCCGAATTGACCATAAATTCGACCTTATGTATTCCAAGCGGGCATTTGTGCATTGGTATGTAGGTGAAGGGATGGAGGAAGGTGAATTCTCGGAAGCCCGTGAGGATCTTGCTGCTCTTGAAAAAGACTATGAGGAAGTTGGAGCAGAAGGTGCTGATGACGAGGGTGAAGGGGAAGATTACTAAAACTTAATACTTTGGGATTCAGAAGCTTTCTGTCTCTTCCTTATTTTGTTTCTCTAGCTGCATGTTTTTATGTTCATCTTTTGAATGACATGTACGTTGTGTTATGGAAAAATGCATGATAAGCAAAAGACTCGAAACAAGTTTTACCTTTATTGATTATCCCTACTCCATCCACCATGTCCTTGCATAAGAGGAAGGTTTCCACACCGTCCTAGGACCAACCAATTATGTTCTCTAGCTTCTGGTAGTCCATTGTTGTATGTCTTATTAGTCCTTGAATTTAGACCGGATTTGCATTTGAGTACCTAATTGTAAGAAGTGCCTTGGTGCACTAGATCAAAGTCGTGGAAGGTGAGAGTTTATGTGTTTATTTATGGTGAATTTTTTTTTTTTCCAAAAATCGGGAGATTTTATTCAAAGACGTAAATCAAGGTTTGCATCCTCAACTAGTACATAAACATCTAGGCCTCGTTTGGTTCATGGGAAAGGAGACTTGGAAATGGGAAATCAATTGCTTTCCTATGTTTGGTAAGTCTAGGTATGAGAAATCGTTGTCTGGCTCATGGGAAAGTAGAGGGAAAGTGAAGTCATCCTCCCAACTTGGGTTTTGTTTTCCCTCCTCATGGGAAAGTTTGGGATAATGAGCTAACATTAAACACATATTTTTTATGATCATTTTATTCCCATTAACAATTTAGAATTACAATATATTATTAAATGCATTCTTTTTTTATTTGATTTAATATGGGTATAATTGAAAATTTATACAAACTTTGTTTTCCATTTCTACTCAAAACAAACATGGGAAAGGAAATAAAGTGATATTTCTCGATTACTTTCCCAGTATTATCAAACGTGGGAAAAGAATCTTGAATTCCCATTCCTTGAAGAATGACATGGGAAATGATTTCTCCTCAAATTCATTTCATGAACCAAAAGGGCACTAATGTGGCCAAATCACATCCCACACATAGGACCCTCCATAATGAGTAACAAAGCCAGCAACCTCATGTGCTGCTTTATTCCCTCTATGAGATGTAAACGAAAAGTTCACCATCTCCAGTTGTTGAGCAAGCCTTCGAATGTCAAAGGACAATGGCCTCCAAGGTGACATCAAGTGCGATATCTCTGTTGATCATGCGAATCATTCCAGTTCCACTTCCCTGTATTGTCGACCATGGGAGTCCAGCAACCATATATGGTGAGAGTTAAACCATACATTATAGAATGACGATTTAGCTGCATTTATCCAACCAAGAAGTTTAGGAGTTCTCAAAGGCTCAATATCACAAAATGTCCATAAGATTTACGAAACTATCATATTGCATCCTTAATGTTTTTTTTTTTGTGTCATTCGTGGTCTTCACGGTTAGTATGTGTGATCACAAATAGTCTCTGCCGTTAGGTTTCGTTAAAAACTTTGTTAGTTTGTTGATGTGGACTAGATATATCACAAAACATTCTTAAAGTTTACACACCTATCACAAATGGTCTCTACAAAATTTAAAAAAAAATTAAAATTAAAATTCATAAAATTTTGGTTTTCTTTTTTAAATTATTTAAAAATATATATTGTATTTTAAATACACGTGACACTATATTATTGAATATGTGGGCTCCACATATATGCCGCATCAACAAACTAATGAAGTTTTTTTAAAAATAATTTAAAATTCATAAAATTTAAAAATGAAAGAACCATTTATAGAAGGATTTTAGCCTTGAGGATCCATCTATAAACCATAAACCCTTGGTTTTTTCATTTTTAAATTTTATGAATTTTAAATAATTTTTTAAAAACTCCATTAGTTTGTTGATGTGGCATATATGTGGAGCTCACATCTTCAGTAATATAGTGTCACGTATATTTAAAATACAATATATTTTTTAAAATAATTTAAAATGTATAAAATTTAAAAAAGAAAACTAAAATTTTATGAATTTTAAATTAAAAAAATTTGCAACCATTTGTGATAGGTGCGTGAACCTCAGGGATGTTTTGTGATATATATATATATATATGCGCCACGTCATCAAACTAACAGAGTTTTTGACGAAATCTAAAGGCGAGGACCATTTGTAATCACACATACTAACCTTGAGAACCACAAATGACCAAAAAAAAAAAAAATTAAGGATGCGTTTTGATAATTTCATAAACCTTAGGGACGTTTTATGATATTAAGCCAATATTCAAAACAAGTAACATCAGTAATGCTCTTTAATTGCATAATTACTTCACGTTTACAAATTAAAGATGCACAATTATTGGTTGGCCAGGAATCTAGAGGCTTAAATTAAACAAATTATTGGTTTATGCATGATGTTCTCTCTTTTTTTTGGTCGAAAATAATATTTCATTAACGGGGGACAAACCCCCGGAAATAAGAACAAAGCACAAGGAAAGTCCCAACCAGTAGGTAGGACAGTCAGAAACAACCAACTACATAAACCAAGCAAGTTGCAAAGAAGCAAATAAACAAAGATGCCACCCACACTAAGGCTACATTGTCCAACCTTGCAGATTGCAAGCAAGCAACTAAGAAAAAGAGAGAAAGGGTAGGCAAGGGGGACCATCATTGTTGAGAACATGCACTAGCGAAGTCCCTAATCTTGTTCATGTCCTTCTATATTTATAGGAGATCTGCATGAGTGATTATCCCTTAATATCTGGAGGACAGATTGTTTGAGAGGATTCTTTGTTCCAGCGCAAAAAGGGGGAGTAATCAATCTGACAAGAAATCCCATCAAGAGTCAGTTTTCATGATGATCAGTTTTGACTTTCTAACAAACCAACTCCCTTATTTCTTGTTTATCTCTCATAAACCCAACTTTGTATTGACGAGAAATCCTCACAAGTATGGGAAGAAAACTTGGTCTTATTTCCTGGCATTTAATGGTTATGAGGAGTGGTTTTCTGATTTAACCTTTCTACCAACTCCCTAGCATGTCCTCTGTTCCTTCTTCTATAAACGTCTTGTCGTTGGGGATCACGTGGGCTTTTGTGGAGAGAACAATCCTCCCCATTATCTGCTGATTTGATTTCTGAATTTGTGATCAACGGTGATGATCAAACTTTGAGCCCTTTGGAAAAGATCCGGAAGCTGGGTAACAATTAAGCTAATTAAAACCTTTTTTCATATTAAATTACCACTAATGGTAATTAACCTTTAACATGCAGAATTTTATTTTGCAATTGGTTTTGATTCCAATCTCACTTTTTCAAAATGGTCTAGGCTTCTTTAAAACATCATGGGTTGACTGCCAAATTTGGTAAAACAAGGCCCAAACCCCTGTTGTAAATATGGGCCAATAGTTAGATGGGCTGATACGCGGAAATTAGGCCCAAACATATGCACATACTTAAAACCTTAGGAGAAAAATTAGGCATTAGACTTAATTAACTTTACTAATTACTATTTGAGACATTGGGCATTTTTGTTTGGGTTTTAATACCTATAAAAGAATTGTTATTTTGGATTAGGCCAAAGTTTAGACCCAGATTCGTTGGGTCTGTCTAAATTATAAAGGTAAAATACAATTTTACCTTTTTTGTTTAAAAGCCTTCCAAAATCAGATCTCACCCTTTCTTTCTCTCTCTTGGACAGACGCGGCACAATAACTGCCTTAGATCATGGCTTCTTGGGCTATCGGCGATGACGACTGGTAACAAGTAAGGTGCAGTCTATGTTGTTATGGTTTCTAACTTTCATATGGTTAGACTTGAGCTATTTTCTGCAAGTTATATATCTGATTTCTTTCAATTTAACAGATTGGTAAAGTTGCTTGAGGATATCATGGATGGCAGCAGAACACTGATATTCATGGATACTAAGAAAGGATGTGATCAGATCACTCGATAGCTCCGCTTGAATGGTTGGCCTACTCTCTCAATTCATGGAGAAAAAAGTCAAGCAGAGAGGGATTTGGTCCTCTCTGAGTTTAAAGCCGACAAGAGCCCCATAATGATTGCAACAGATGTTGCTGCTCGTGGTCTAGGTATGGAAATAATTTCTTTTAAGTTTGTCAAAAGACTTGAAAGGAATTCTTGTTTTGTGTAAACTTAGGAAAATGTCAAACCCCGACCCTGGACACCATTTCATTTTACTCTTTCCTATGTTTTATCTTTTATGGTTTTATGATATTTTATTTTATTTGCACTTCTTTGTTATTTATTAATTTTTTATTTATCTATTGAAAGATGCTATTCTTCCCAACTAACAATTTCTATTTGTTTCCCATCTGGGATGAGACCCACTCCACGAAGAAGATTACTATTTTCTAATTGTTTATACCAAAATGAACAGCCAATGAGAATCGGACGCGTGGACAAGATTGGGTCCATGGTAGCCTTCGGCACCTTGCTTTGGCACCCAGCCTATCGATCCAACGATTAGGGCAACCTCCCCATCTAGGACACGTGGCAAGCCCACAATCGATGTCTACAGTCCCATATCGAAATTCTACACAACTTGCACACCTCCCAAGGTCTATAAAAGAAGAACAATTCCCCAAAATGGAGGTAATCAGAACTTACGGCACACAACCTATTGATCTGTAGTTCAACTTTACTAAATCTGTACTTACTTAAGCATCGGAAAGCCTTCGGCCGGTACCACACTGGTGCCCTAAGTCTTACCGAGCGTTTGTTATCTTGCAGATCACGCACTCTACCGAGGCCCAGAGCATACCGAAGGCCCAACATCACTAAATTGCGCGGGAAAGTGCGAACCATTTTTCTCGTCAACAGTTTGGCGCCGTATGTGGGAATAAGATCTAAACCAACCCACTATCCCTATTAAAAAAAATACATAGGGACCACTTCAGTACCAGTATTTCTACCCGAAGAAGGACCACCGTTCGAAGTCGAGCGAGCTAGCCCAGCGCTGCCCCATGCACTCCGTTTGGCAATCGCCCATTATGCAACTCACCGGGCCGAGCTTCTGGCTCAAATAACCTCCATTCGGCAGGACATGGCTAAGTTGCAAGAACACAACAACTTTCTTTCGTCCAAAGTGGACAAACCCAGCAACTGCTCAATCAGCAGCAAACGCGGACCATTCAAACAACCCAATCGTCCCAAAGCCTGCAGGACTCTAGTCGGCACAAGAAAGGTAAGAAGGGGGCAAAGGCGCCTGGGCCCTCCAAGTAGTTGATAGTTCTGGCACCCCGGGACCAGCCGCACATACCGAAGAAAGTTTATGTCGATTGCCGGCATCAAATCAACTACAAGGAGGCGAGCGGCAGAGATCTCCAATAAGGATCAGCGCAAAACTCCGAGACTCACAGTTGAAAGCCCTGGGAAATAAGTCACCGATTAGGAAGGCTCGGGGCTTACGATCCACCGAAGAGTCAAATTTCGAGTATGTCCCTTCCAAGACTAGCTCCACCTACCATTCGGCAACGCCAACGAGGTACTCGGAGGCCAGGCCCGTAAGCCCCCAAAAATGTTTGGAAGACTACAGCTCCGAGGAAATTCCGAGTCAAGATCCCGTCATCCGACTTCTCTTCCAAAAAGTCCAGAAGATGGAAAGCGACCGAGTTCGCTCTCGGGAACCAGGTGGGAAAGCTTGATCAGGGACCATTTACCAAATGTATCAAGCGCTCACGGCGGATAGAGACATACAGGACTCTCGTATACCGTTCTACATAGGGTGGAAGACCCTTAACGCATCTTCACTCATTCCAATCGACAGCGGATGCAAGGGGCTCGATGGCGAAGGGCAATGCTTGCTATTTGCATCCGTGCTTACAAGGGCGACATTAAATTGGTTGTACCGATTGGAACTAGAAGCGGTGGACTCCTTCGACGAAAAACAGATTTTTCTCAATCACTTTATGATCCGCAAACCGTCGTACTCTGCGGATGATCATGTACGATTGGCGAGAGAGGATGAGCCTTTATGAGAATACGTTGCGCTTGATCACGAATACTCGAGATGTCAGGAAATAAACGATAGGGTAGCCTCACGGAGCCTTCAAGAGTGGCCTTCGGTCCTCACACTTTCGGTACCTCGTGCACAGTAGCAACTGGCACACTTATGACGAAATGATGAAGCAAGTGGCAATTCACGCCAAGGCTGAATATTTCAACTCAAAGTCCGGACCTTCGGCTCGGTAGGAGGAACCATCCTTGAGTAGCTATCCCGGGCAAGGATCACCATACGCCCCTAGGAGAGCTGACGAACCCTCGACATGACACAAAT
Source organism: Prunus mume (assembly GCF_029339155.1). Classification (NCBI taxonomy): domain Eukaryota; kingdom Viridiplantae; phylum Streptophyta; class Magnoliopsida; order Rosales; family Rosaceae; genus Prunus; species Prunus mume. The sequence continues at coordinate 23,434,734 of NC_142705.1, forward strand.
GGAAGGACGACCGTGATAATCGGCAGGGTGGCTCTAAGAAATGATGAGGAAAATACGGTCGCAATGACCACCGTGCGCCACTACCGAATCAAGACCGCACTCGGAAGTATTCACCTTGCTTTGAATACCACCTACTGGCCGTATTGATGAGCGAGTAAGAAATCATACCGAAGCTGAATCACCGAAAGCCCAATTGGCGGGATAATTGGGATACCGTCAAATTCTACCGATACCACCAGCATAACAACCATAACACGAACACTGCATAAGCTTGAGGAAGATCGTCGAGCGGTGATTTGGGAAGGGAAATTGGATCGATACATTGCCGGACCACCGTAGGCGCCGATCCGAATGCGAATCGGCGGATAAACATGATCAACACCATTAGTGGAGGCCCTACTCTGGCCGGACCATCTAACCGATGGGTAAAGCAATATGTACGGGCTGCGCACTACCCTTAAGTCTTTGGCATAGACGCCGACCGGCACCACAAGGTTCCAAAGGTAGGATGGGAGCCCATCACGTTTTGTGAAGAGGAGGAAGAAGGAATCCTTTACCCCTATGACGACCCGATGATCATTCGAGCTGAAATCGCGATTATGATGTCGGAAGGTCTGATCGACACTAGAAGCTCAGTAAATGTGATTTTTTCTGATGCCTTCAGAGGATTGGGAATTGCCGACAGCGTGGTCAATCGGCGATAACAATTTTACTTGTTTCTCCGGGGATCTGGTCCAGCCATCGGCGTTGCCCTCGGAAAATGATGACCTATGACGATTTCTCATCGTCGACGCCCCACGGCATACAACTTCATCGTAGACAGAGCGACACTCACCGGAATCAAAGTGCACTTGTCCCCACATGTTGCGATGAAATTCCTAACTGCAATGGCACCGCGCTCTCGAGGAGATCGGCTCACTCACGGATGTACTATCGCGACCTTGAAGTCGGTAGCTTACAAACCTCCGATGGAGGCAATGGCTATCGAGGAGTACCGAACGGTAGCGGGCCTATAGACGACCTAAGGAGGACACGCCACGCAAGCGCAACTGCCAAGAACTGAAACGAATGTTGAATGAAGAGCATCTTGAGCGGTGCGTGAAGATAGGCACCACACTCAGCCCCCACCTCCGGGCATAGTGTCTCAAGTTCTTATGGCATTACGAGGAAGTATTCGCCTGGTCCTATGAGGATATACGGCATATCTCCTGACGTCATCAACCATAAACTTAGCATCTCCCGCCTATAAGCGTGTCAAGCGAGCGCCGTTTGCGATGCCGAGCGGTATGAGGCCATGCGTCGAAGTTGACAAACTAAAAGCCATCGGCTTTATTAGGAAGCTATGTACCTGTATGGCTTGCCAACTCGGTAATGGTTCGGAAGCCCAAGGGTGGATGGCGAATATGCCAAGACTACAATGACTGAACAAGGCCTGTCCGAAGGATAGCTTCGTTACCTAGGATCGACCAGCTCGTTGATGCGACGGCCGATTATGAACGCCCGACTTCATGGACGCCTATTCGAGGATACAACCAGATATTCATGCACCACGAGCATACGACATTCATCACGACCGTGGATTGTACTATTACAATGTCATGTCGTTCGACCTGAAAACGCGGGGGCAACATATCAAAGGCTTGTCAACTGAATTTTCGCTAAACACATCGGTAGTATCATAGAGGTGTATGTCGACGATATGTTGGTGAAAAGTCGAACGGCAGGAGAGCATCTGGATAACTTGGCCCTTATGTTTGGAATACTAAAGGATTACCGAATAAGACTAAACCTAACGGTGCGCGCTTCGGTGTGTGTTCGGGTAAGTTTCTTGGGTTCATGATCAGTCAAAGAGGGATTGAAGCAAATCTTGAGAAAATCAAGGCCATAATCGACATGGAAGATGCCAAAAATGCATAAAGACATTCAGAGCCTTACTGGGCGTGTCGCTGCCTTTACCCGCTTCATCTCCAAGGCTACCGATAAATGTGTACCGTTCTTTAAAGCCTTGAAAGGGGGCAAACAACATATTGCGTAGACCGCCGAATCCAAAGGCATTTCAAGACCTAAAGAACTACATGAGCATGACACTGCTATTGTCAAAACCACTTCCTGGAAAAGTTCTCCTTTTCTACCTTTTGGTATCCAACACTGCCGTTAGCTCGGTGTTGATACGGAAAAGGCAGAACTACGATCTTCTATGTCGGCAAGGTGCTGCAGACGCAAAGCTTCGGTATCCCCCTTGGAACAGCTAGCTCTAGCCCTCGTCGTCTCGGCCGAAGGCTCCGCCCATACTTCCAAATACACGAGATCACGGTTCTAACCAATCAACCCTTTCGGTGGGTACTCCAAAAGCTAGAAACATCCGATCGATTGGTAAAATGGGCGATTGAGCTCGAGAATTTGACATACAATTCAAGCCCAGGCCTGCAGAGAAGGGTCAGTGTTGCCAACTTCATTTCCGAGCTTACACCTACGGTACCACCATAACTGCCATTTGAAGCGACATCGAAAACCGCGAATACCGAACGCCTTGATTCTTCGGTTCTGTATGGATTCTGCATGTCGATGGCTCTTCAAATCAACAAGGTTGTGGAGTTGGTCTGCAGGGTTGACTACTCCACGGAGTCAAGGTTGAGTATACCCTCCGATTCAACTTCAAAACCTCCAATAACGAGGCAGAGTATGAGGCTCTCTTGGCGGCCTTCGGCTAGCCAAGAGCATGAGCGCAAAGCAAATCAATATTCACGGTGACTCCCATCTCATAGTGAATCGGATAGCGCGAACTTCGCAGCCAAGGACGCCTCCATGTCGACTTATCTATCGGTAGCCCACCAACTCCTTAAAAATTTCAAGCCTACGAGATTCGGCATATCCCGGATCGAAAACAGTCCTGTCAATGCACTATCACGTTTGGCTTTGGCAATAAATGACAAGGTCGGAAGGAAGGTGCCGGTGGAGATACTATCCCACCAAGCACGGCAGAAGTATGTACCGTCGATGCGGCGACACATGGATGTCTCCAATCTATGCTTTCTTAACGACCGGAACTATGCCCACCGATAAGTCTCAAGCCCGGAAGCTACGATACCGATCGGCAAGATACACAGATCATCAATGACGTCTTGTACAAACGAGGATATATCACACTGCACCTTAACACCGATCGTAAGCCCATGGCCTTTTGCCCAATGGGGACTAGACTTGATTGGTCCGATGCCGCAAGGAAAAGGCCAGGTCAAATACACCGTAGTTGCCGTGGATTACTTCACCAAATTGGTAGAAGCCGAAGCTCTAGCAACTATAACGGTAGCGAATAGAGGACTTCATCCGGACCCACATTTGCTGTCGATTCGATATCCCTTATGCAATCATCATTGACAATGGCAGGCAATTCGATTCGGAAGTCTTCATGCGTTTTACACTCGCCTCAAGATCAATCTATTCTTTGCTTCGCCAGCCCACCCCTAGTCGAACGGTCAAGTCGAAGCAATAAACAAAATCATCAAGAAGCTACTGAAACGGCGCGACAAAGCCAAAGGAGCATGGCGGAGAAGCTTCGAATCATTATGGGTCATTCGGACATCCTACCGAACCGCAATCGGGAAAACCCTTTTTCTCGCCTTCGGTTGGGCGATAGTCCTGTGGAGATCGACGAGCCTTCCTACGAACGGAAACCTTTGCTCCAAAGGCGAACGAGGAAGTACTCGCATTAAGGCTCGACCTAATCGAAGAACGCCGAGCGCAAGCCAACCTTCGAACAAAGCTTACAAGCAGTGTGTCTCTCGATGCTGCGACTCAAGAGTCAGATCCCACTCTTTCCAAACCGGGGACTGGGTTATGCGAAAAGTCTCGCTGGCAACTAAGAACCCCACGGAATGAACCCTCGGACCTTCCTGGGAATGACTTTACAAGATCATCGGCATCCTCCAATCGGGAACCTATCGCCTCAGAGACTCTAACGGCAAGACCCTCGGTCATCCTTGGAACGTTGAACATCTGAAGTATTATTTCAAGTAGTTCCCTAGCCTACGGCAGGTTTTAATTGTAAAACGAACTCTGAAATTATCTTTGCCTTCGGCAATATTTAATGAAAAAAATCCTTCAGCAACCTTCGGTGTGTTTATTTATTTCATTAAATAAAAAGATACGGTATGGACCATCGGTCACAGCATACTACTCTTATAAACACTTTCTAACCTTCGGCAATTAAACACTTAAGTCCAGTGTCCTACAAATTAAAGGTTCACTTGGAAGTTGTTCTTTTACTAGACTTTGGCAGTTAATTAATCATTTAGCCCTCGACAAATAATTTGATTAGTTTTCAACTTCCTACCAATTCAAGGTTCACTTGGGAGTTGTTCTTTTACTAGCCTTCGGCAGTTAATCAATCATTTAGCCCTCGGCAAATAATTTGATTAGTTTTCAGCTTCCTACCGATTCAAAGTTCACTTGGGAGTTATTCTTTTACTAGCTTTCGGCTAATAAGTTTTTATTTTGCCCTCGGCAAGTTAAAACAGTTAGTTTATTTAGCCCTCGGCATTTACAATGGTTAAGTCTTAAGTGTCTTACCGATTGCAGGCTCACTTGAGTTTTTAGTTTCTACTAGCCTTTCGGCAGTTTACCTTTATTGAGCCCTCGGCAACTAAGACAGTTAAACTAACAACTACCGATAGTAAAAACACTTCGTAGTTGAACAAAACTTGAGAGAAAAAAAACTGAAACAAAATAAATTGAAGGGGCCCTTGGCACCAAGGTGTTCGAAAACGCTACCTCATGGCAGGTTCAAAAATACATTAAATAAATTATGAAAGATTAGCATCGGCATGCTTCTTCGGCATGAGCAGAGCCTTCGGCGACAAACACCTCTTCCGAGGCGTCCTCCCCTTCGTAGTCTTCAATCATCTCCTCGGTGAGACCTTCCGGTAGAGGAGGAGGATCGGCGATGAAGTTAAGGTTCAACTGCTGCCCAAGATTGCACCACTTGAAATGGTAGCGCAGATCCGCCATCTCCGAGCCCACCTCCTTGCCCAGCAGGATGGAGAACTCAATCGACAAGCGATAGCTTCGATCGCCTCCGGGCGGCAGCATCGATCTCCGAAGCCTTGGCTCGCTCAGATTCCTCCAAGGCCACTTGCACCGCATTCTTTGCCTCCTCGGCCTCTCTAGCCACCAACTGCGCATCCTCCAGAGCGCCGTCATTTCAGCAAATTTGGCTTCATAAGCTTTGACTTGCCGTTCGGTAGCCTGCATATCCTTGACGAGATGAGCATGGTTTTGGAGAGCTTTTCCAGCCTCGGCAACCTTGGCCCGCCATCCTCGTAGGCCTTCTTGGCGCGCTCGACAAGGCATTGATGGTCCGCATGCACCACATGTCCATTGAAGCTCAAAGACAAAGAGAAGTCGTATGGTGCGAACAATAAAGAGAAAACAAAACAAACAAAAAAAGAGGAAGAAGACTTACCAAGGCTCGAGACGGAAGGCGCGCCTGCTTCCTCTCTTAGGAACATCTTCGGCAGCTCCTCGATCTCGGACAGCTCCATTTACGAAAGCAAGGATCATATGGTTTGCAAACCGAATCGCCTTCGATGGACACACAATCGTGATTGGCTCCGCCGTGTTCTCATCATCCTCGGCGGCAAGGGTAACCCTCGACACCTCCTCTCCGACTCCACTTGGGTGCCAGCTCCGCCTCGGATCCACCGTCAAAGGCCTTTACCGGCAGCCTTGGAGGAGGTGGCGTTAGTAGTTGCCCTCGCCTCGGCGTAGAGCCGATCGCTGCCGCACGCCCCGCCGTCCGGATCAACCCGCCGACGGAACCGGCAACGCCTCCACCGCTGTTTCGCCTTTTTCCCTTGCAGGCCCATTATCAGGTGCCGTTTGGAGGATTCATTCATTCTTCTCGCCTCGGCAGCTTTTCTCTCTTCCGTCACTGCACGAGAAAAAGATCGGTAAGGCATCGGCAATATATGAATGACGACGCAAAGACGATGTCCACTTACTTTGGCAGGATTGGCAAGTCCGGCTTCGACCAAGTTCACGGTGAAGAGAAACTGGGGTACACCTCTCGACGGCAGGGACCTTCAACCTCACCTGTTGATCTAGCGAATCTCGACTGTAAAGGACTCGGCTGCTTCAATTTGCCTACAAAAGAAACACAACGGTTGAGATCTCACAAGAAAGAAACGACAATCGGCTTACCGAACGGTATGTCAACCTACCGGCTATTTGGAAGGTAGTGGAGATGTGGAAGTGGACAGGCTATCCGACGGCGACTCCTCGCCGAAAGGAGCATCCGCCGATTCCTCCACGACTTTTGAGAGGTCGGCGAGGCAGCGACAAAATGGCCTCGTTCGGAAGGCTTCAAGCGGTTGGCTCGAACCCAACCACCATGGTCGGCACTCTTAGAACTAGTAATGCTGTAGAGGTAAAAGAACTGCTAATAGGAAGGTTCTCCTTCTTCGGCAATGCCAAACGCAGCGATTACCCCATCAGCGCCACCCGAAGTTAGGGTTGTATTGACTGGCGCATGGTGATCTACGCCAATATTCTCTGCACCGCCGGTTGTAGTGGTAACCAAACTCCTTGGAGAAGCACGTCGGTGAAAAGACGACTTCGCCATCTTTAAACTTCTGAGAGACTTGGTAGGACCCGGGATCCTCATCCTCACCGAATCTGGGATGCAATACTCGAGTTGGAAATCTCTCGTTCGGTAATCTTGTTGGGCTATAGGTAATCTACACCTAATGGTGCTCTTTCGGTACTCCTATTGGCACCCTAGGGTTGCTAGGATACACTATGGAGGCCCTAGGCGGGAGAAGGTTTGATAGCTGCCTCCCCAAGGCGTGGAGGCCTCTAACGACGACCAATCCGGACTCACCGTCTGGGTTATGCGAAATGGCTACCATCAAGGTAAACCGCGCCAACGGCACTAGTTGTCTTACCATGAGCCCCTTACCGATGTCGTGGGTAGGGACGGAGGCTGGGCCTTCACCGAGTATCTCAACATCGGTATCTTCTCCATCCTCTGCAACGGGCCTACGGCCTCACTTTTTGAATCGAACAGACCGTCCGATGACTCCCCCTCGAAAGCATTGGGCTCACTCTCGAACAGTAAGTTGCTATCGGACATCTACAAAACAGGAAAAATGAAACTAAAGGCCATGCAGAAGACTATGCTATCGATCCCTACATCACTACCTATGGCAACTAGACTACCGAACGGAACCCTATGGTCATTCTAATTCATGCCAAGGAAGGACGTACCTTTGATTACCATTCATGTGCGAAATCGCCTTGATTGCCGTTCGCTACGCCAGAAATCGCCTTGATTGCCGTTAGCTCTCGCCAGAAATCGCCTCAACAGAGCTCTCGCTTCTCTCACAAATGCAAAGTGATCCTCTCTTCCGAATGACCCTATTTATAGGGCTAGGGTTCGCAACGCGCCTCGAAAAACCAAGCGGCGCGTGTCGCCGCACCTAATGCTGCGCACGCGTGTCATTCATCTGTGGATGACTGACGCATGTAGGGCCACGAAGACAAAGCGCCTCAATCCCATCGCACATCAACTCTCGGCGTCCTTCGACTCCCCCAGCGTCGGGACCGAGAACGCACGGAAGTGCAAGATTGAGCCCTTCCATCCACCGAGTTGCGAGCGGTAGGATAGCATTTCCTGCCAAAGAGAATATCAAGTCTCCTTCTGAGAACTCTCGAAAGAGAACTTGGGGGACTCCTGTTTATACCAAAATAAACAGCCAATGAGAATCGGACGCATGGACAAGATTGGGTCTATGGTAGCCTTCGGCACCCAGCCTACCGATCCAACGATTAGGGCAACCTCCTCCTCTAGGACATGTGGCAAGCCCACAATCGATGTCTACAGTCCCACATCGAAATTCTACACAACTTGCGCACCTCCAAGATCTATAAAAGAAGCACAATTCCCCAAAATAGAGGTAATTAGAACTTACGGCATATAGCCTATTGATCTGTAGTTCAACTTTACTAAATCCGTACTTACTTAAGCATCGGAGAGCCTTCGGCGGTTCCACACCGGTGCCCTAGGTCTTACCGAGCATTTGTTATCTTGCAGATCACGCGCTCTACCGAGGCCCAGAGCATACCGAAGGCCCAACATCACTAAGTTGCGCGGGGAAGTGCGAACCATTTTTCTACGTCAACACTGATTAATAAGGCTATTTGAAGCATCTGTACCAAATTTTAGACTGTACCGAGTCCTTTCTGTTCTCATTGATATGACCTATGAGGATGTTATCAACATGATTGTACTGAAACAAATATTTATTACACATTAGTTTGTTTAAAACTATTCATCCACATTTGGTTGGATGGTAGGTTTCCATATGAAACCTATCCTTCCTCCTCTTTGGCCCTGTTTGGTGGGCTGGCTTGGACTAGTTAGGATGGGCTTTAAAGCATTGGATTGGACTGGCTAGGCTTTGAGTCCAGTCTTATTCATTTCTGCACCAAACAACAGACTAAAATTAACATTTTTTTTTAAATAAATCAATATTTTATTTTATTTTTTTATTAACAATAATCAAATGCAAAATTCCTACTTTTTGCATCAATGCCTTACTTTTTTTTTTTCTTCAAAATCTTTCTTCCTCTTCTTTCAGTATCTTTTTTTTTTTTTCTAATCTAAAATTCCTCTGTATCAAAATAGTAAACCACCCAAAATTCATATTTTTTACCAGAAAAGAAAAATGGTCATTCTTTTTCTATCATAAGAAAATCTATCTTTTTTATTATACGAGAGAAAAGATTGTAGACCAAAACCAAAATGGTAATTTGAAACAAAAGAAAAAAAATCTACAGCATAACTTTCATATCATAGAAAATACAAACTAAAAACAACATTAAAAAAAAAATTATGCAAATTCTAGATGGGAACAGATCTGAAAGATCTTCAATGAAAGGTATCAAAAGAAATCAAACCCAAAAACTACAGCTATGAATTGGTTAACCTAGCAACCTATGAATTGGTCTTCGACCTCGTTTCTAATCCCTTTGTGTCGTGCTTGATTTGGTTGCAGATGTGAAGGACGTGAAATTTGTTATTAACTATGATTTTCCTGGATCCCTTGAGGATTATGTTCTCCAGAAGCAGATCCTCTAGTTCTTAGGATAATTGATTACAAGTATGATTGCTTTCTTATGATTTTAGGACAAGTCCATAATTTCTCTTCATTTTGACTATTTCCTATTCTTGTCTTTTATAAATGCTCAAAATGTACTTTGGCCTACCAAATTATAATGGAGATATAGTTGATAATTTCAAGTTTAGTCATGAACTACATTACTGATTCTGAAGTGTGAGTTTAGTCACATTAATATACTTTTTGCAATCATGTCCTATTCCTTATCATGAACTACAATTATCTTATGTCAGGCAATAACTAATTTAGCTGCAACTTCTTATTATAAAGCTCACTTACTATGCATTTGTCTTGATTTGGAAATGGTATTGCAAAACTACATTGTACAGGTTCTGTATTGTAGTTTTGCACAAACTACATTGCAGTTTAGGAAATTGCATTGCAGTTTTCATTTAATTACAATTGGATTTTTGCTCTTTCCTTGGCTTTCAATCTCACAAATTTGAAGAGTAGAGGCTATCCAGGTGAGGAATTGGGTTGGCCAAGAGAAGAGTATAACTACCCAAGAGCAAGGCAACTCAATATTGGACTTTTGGAAACTGCATTGCAGTTTTCATTTAATTACAATTGGATTTTTGCTCTTTCTTGGCCTTCAACCTCATTAATTTGAAGAGTAGAGGCTACCCATGTGAGGAATTGGGTGGCCAAGATAAGAGTATAACTACCCAAGAGCAAGGGAACTCAAAATTGGACTTTCAGAAACTGCATTGCAGTTTTCATTTAATTACAATTGGATTTTTGCTCTTTCCTTGGCCTTCAACCTCACCAATTTGAAGAGTAGAGACTACCCAGATGAGGAATTGAGTGGGCAAGAAAAGAGTAGAACTACCCAAGAGCAAGGGAACTCAAATTGAACTTTTCGAAACTGCATTGTAGTTTTCATTTAATTACAATTGGATTTTTGCTCTTTCCTTGGCCTTCAACCTCACCAATTTGAAGAGTAGAGGCTACCCATATGAGGAATTTGGTGGGCAAGAGAAGAGTAGAACTATCCAAGAGCAAGGGAACTCAAAATTGGACTTTTGGAAACTGCATTATAGTTTTAGAAACTGCATTGCCAGAAATAGAGTATTTTACCAACATGTCTTGTTTTGTTTAACTCCAGAGCTGAGCATTTTTGCCCAAACTCAGCATTGCAAGTTCCATTTTTGTATTGCAGTTTCCATTCATGCATTGCAGTTTCCGCTTCTACATTGCAGTTTCCGTTTCTGCATTGAAATTTCCATTTTAGTACTTTCATCTTGGTTCCTTCATTTTGCTTCTATAAAATCAATTTTTTGTTTTTGTAGTTGTTTTCGTTTTTGTTTTTGTTTTTTTTTAACATAATTGATATCTGCATTGTATTTTTGTTACAGTTTCTGTTTTTATTTGCAGTTCTTGTGTGAATATGTGTTGAAATGATTTTTTTTATTTAAAAAAACCGTTGATTGTTTATGTAAATATTGTATAACTGAATAAATTTTTCAAAACCAAGTTTGGTGTAGTGGTTTGTGAGTGAGCCTTTCTTCTTTGAGGGTCAAGGTTTGAGTCCCTTCAATGACACAAAATCTTTTTTTTTAAAGTTGAATCAACGGAGTTGGTCCCTGCAGACAGCGATGGTGGTTGGTGGCGGTGGTGCCCGGCAAGTGGCTGGCCGATAGTGGTATCCGGCTGGATATGGATGTGTGGCATAGTATGCTTGCTTTAAAAGGAGTGGCATTGTGTGTAATTTTGATATTTTTTAATGATATTTTTGTAAAATTAGGTACTACATTTCGGTCTTTGGCCTTATACTAATTAGATAAAATTGTATTCCTATCTTCCAAATTAGTAAACTATATTATGTTTTAAAACTAAAGCTCCCAAGTTTAGGTGGTATTTATGCAAATTTATCTTCTTCTTTTATATAGACACTTATTCGAGTGTCATAGTTGCAATGCAACAGCTGACATAACATTTCCTTCGCAATCGCAACATCGGTTGTTAGACTCAAATGAATCAAAGCCTTTTTCAGCAGTATAATAATATTTGATGAAAGTCTTCAATCGTGTTTCTTGGTGCTGTGTGATTTGAATATTAGCTGTGACTTTGTTCATACACTTGACAAATTGGGACATCTAAGATTTGTTTAGAATGAATGCAAGCAAAACATTCTTGGCATTTTGACATTGATAGTTTTACAAGGATTATTCCATTCTGGGCATTTATTGAAAGAATAGAAAGAAGCGATTATAATTATGTACAGACTACCAATCAACTCGTCACGAGATCTCACATTTTTGTGTATGAAAATTGCTTTCTGCTGCCCGTCTGTCATATAATGAATGAATCTCATGCCAGAGGAAGAATAATTGAATTGAATGTGCTAGAATTTGTTAGTCACTCTTCTTCTCACACCGTCAGTAATCTTCGGTATGTCTAATCAAAATCTTGTCTGCATCATGGTATTTTTTATCTTTTCTCCTCATTTTTGGTCTTGGTCAACCTACTTGCAGGAAAGTGTAATCTGGCAATTAAGGGTCGTGGTGCTCTTGTTTTCCGGTCAAATCCCCTCACACAAACATATCCTGCCAATAAATCAATCAGTCAACAAATAGATTCGGAACTGAACCAAATTCCTAACCAAGAGGAACACAAGTATCTATCATGAGTTTGCCTGAGTTCTGAAAACGATTTACAGGTCAACAAGCATAGTACTGCCGTGGTCGGGGTTTGGTTAGATTTGTATCCATGCAGTATGTTTTTATGCAGAAGAATCTTAATTGTTAGTATGTAATGCAAGTTAGTAGCACTTGATTCCTGTTGGTGAAAATTTAAACGTCTTAAGGATTACTATTCTGCCAACTACAACAGTTTTACTATTAGTAATCCGCAGACTGGAAATGGTGTACCTAGCCACACTATCAAAGTTTATGAAACATAATGGTAAAGTAAATGCTGCGGGGTCCAATGGTAAACTGTTTTGTGAAAGAGTGATTTAAGTATGAAGAAGGCACAAGTTCGTTCTGGATAGTTGGCCTCTAACTATTCCTTTTGCTTCAGAGACATTTGTCTGCCCGTGAGCAGATTAATAAATTTCAAATTTTTGGATAAGTTTGTTCGTCATTTTGTCAGTTGTCTGCTAAGTCACAGGCATCGGTTCTTTAATAGTATTCTTTTTCTTTCTAACATTAACACCAAAAACAACAAGGCTACCAACGGGCACTGAGTTAAAGGTTCTGATATACATTTATTTTAATTAAAAATCAGTCCATTTTTAGTTATAATCTAGTAGTATAAATAATCTTTAGTTTTAATAGATTCATGTATTAAACTACACTTCCAATGATTTCTACTCATGTGCATGAGTTGTGCATATGGATAATGATCTAATGATCTAATAGCTAATAGCCCATATGCGCATTTAATGTGCATGGGAGGAAAGCCCAAACTTGTAATATCATGAAATATGCAGAGATATATGATGGCTATTGATGATTGTGATCATAAACAATGGAAAATGATGTAGTTTTTCAATTGGTAGAAACATGTGAGCGTGACACAGCTGTAATCCTTGGTCTCTGGAATATCCAATGCCTATTGCTGTGCACTTTAATTTCTAAATGCAGTTTTTTAAGTGTAATTACCTTATTGTGGAAAGTAGTATTATTCATCATTCCCATTGCTGACAATATTCATGATTAGACCAGAATGTTTGCAGTAGGATTGTGTAATTAACAATCTCCTTCACCATGTCTGAACTTCAAAGGTGCTTGATCAGTTCAGTGTTATGTTGAAATGATTTAGTTACTCAAATTATCAAATCCATTGGTTTTCCATTGTGACTCACTCTAGGATATTGGAATATTTTAAACGCACTTATATGATCTAGTGATCAACCTACTAGACTAAGTGCTGGAACAAGATATAATTACAAACATTAAGTAGTTTGTGTTGGAAGTTAAATTCATGATGTTGTGTTATCTTATTTCTGTACTATGTGCCTAAAGAGTTATCATCAAACTAAGCAGACAAATTAATGTGAACGGGAAGTTTATCACATACCTCTCCAAAAGCAGTATTGAATTCCCTCTGTCGATAGACCTGGTAGACAGGTATTTCATTGTAAATAAACTTTACATCTTTAATTATTAACATTATGTAGTAACCCTGGTATCTGGATTTCTCTTACCTTTGAAAATTGTTGATACAGAAGTTCCAAAGTATACAGTCCGTCTTGGCAAATTCCATATCCACCCCCTTGGAACATCAATTGGGCTGTGACTAGAATCATGATCTGCGAACATCTGCATCGTGATAGAAGTTTGCTTGTAAATCTGGAAATTAATGCCTCTAACATTCTGGCTTACAGAAGCTGATGAAGTAGTTAATAGCTTTTTTCATGAGGGTAGGCAGATAGGAGACTCTTTTTGACCAATTGGGTTGCATGAGTGCAGGATTGTGGCTAATCTAACTTGCACAAAGGGGTACTTTCTTGGCTGCTAATAACTTAATCCAGACTGCACAGTAGATAAACTTCATGGAGATTATTTTGAATAAGACTTACCTCATTAACTTGAAAGTAAGTGCCATTGAGTGGAAAGCTCCCTCTCATTGCTGTTCTACAAGGTATCTGTTGCAAGTTGAATTATTTTACAGTAAACAACTGCAGGTAGTCTTCTAACTAAAATCACAATTAATTTTCCTCACCAAAATTGTCCCTCTGACTGTTTGAGCATTTTCTTCCCTTATGCTATTGCATGAAAAGCATGTCTTCTCATTGCACATTTTGTTTTGGTCTTGGGAGCCACACCTGCTTTCTGGTGGTTGAATTGAATTTGCAGTTTCACCTAGTATACAGTGGTGCAAAATAAATGTATCACATAGCAAAATCTATAAAATTAATTTCATATCTCTGATAGGAAATTAGCTAGCCTTAGGTCATCCCTTTATCCGTATTCTGAGTTCTAACTTGGTCAATATAATCAAATGCATTAAAATGGCATGCCCTCAAGATTCTCAACAATGCCTCTCAGCTCTCTAAGTGCTGTGAGTTCATGTATTTTAGTTACTGTTGGAGATTATTTGAAATTCTATTATAAGACAAACAATTTCAGGAAGGTTCTGTTTTGAGCGTACCTGGTGTCCATATAGCAAGAAGGTATGGGCTAGGATCATCTGGCTCTCGTTTGTCCATCTGTAAAATTTAATTGTGCATAATTGAGAATAAGAATGCTTCATGTGGGTCACAACATATTTTAGATATTAATTTAATATTTTAACCTACCCCTTCCAAGAGTGGATGTGAATCTGGTAGTTCATACCTGCATCATATCACCATGGGATGTATAAGTGTGTCATAGAGAATTTATTGCCATGTCCATGTACAAATGTTTGTGTATAGGTGTGTATGCCAAAACTCAGAACATACTGGCTCCTAGGCAATAAATTCTTTAAATCCAATACAAGAATTCTGATGGTGGCGAATTCAATATGTAGACACCAGGATGTGTTTTTAGATTGACATGTTGTGGTTTTGTTCAAATTAATCCAATCATAGATATTCTGCGAACCTTCTTCAAAGTAGAATTTGGTCCTACTTTAGCTGAATTTGTGTCCAGCGTATAGACAAGCATATGTGGTTTTGTGACTAAGGGAAGACAACACTTACACTTGGTGCTCTGTCCGGAGTCGACTGACATTCTTTAGCTTGGGTGTAGGGATAGAAGCGGCTTCTCGATTCAAGGAAACTAAGGCCTTGGACATGTCACCTTCTTGGAGCTCCATATTTTCTTGCATATAATTTTGTAAAGTCGCTGTGAACTCTTCCATGTTGAGTTTGATGGTAGGAATCTCGTCAGGATCCTCGTAGAATAAGTCCTCAATGTCACTTTGCGAAAGCTCTGTGAACTCTTGTTCTGGCGTTGCTGGTTCTTCAATGATTGGTTCACACTTGTTAGTTTCAGTACTTGCTTTCTGAAGTGAGTTGTTTTCAGGTGGAGGCAGTGACATGGGAGGGACAGCTATAGTAGGATTTATCTCAGCAATTGAAACAGGTGGAGGCAATGACATGGGAGTGACAGCTACAGTAGGATTTATCTCGGCTTCAACTGAAACACTTGAACTCACAATGCTCTTCTCTTCTGGCCCTGGCAGGGCAAGTCGTGCACTGCAGCAAACATGGTTAGTATTAGTTTTATTGGTACTTTCTTTTTTCTGAGATTTCATTATAATATGTATTTCTTTTACTTCTCTTAATTGCTCCATGTGATTAGTGAAACATACAGCACTTAATACAACTATGGGTTCTCCATGAAACTATCTACTACTCTAAATTCTTTATAGACTTTCTGATAGCTAATTAATTAGGCCTGGATCCCATGCTTTGAAATATCTGAAGATTATCATGACTTGCTTATGTGTTTATCTGCCTGCAGAGTAGCAGCAGTATACATGTAATTTTGCAGAGACTACAGCTCGAACCTTGCAAAAGCACTTGCGAAGTGTCTGCATTCTCCTCTCATTGGACATGCATTGCAGTTCGGTTTACTCTTTGTGCAGAAAACCTGCATATGAATCAAAACATGAGGACTTGATTTTTTGATTAATTATAGATAATTTTTGTATCTAATGAAACGGCATGCATACCTTTCCAAATGTAATCATCTGGTAGTGCAGCTCATAGCTGTAGTTCAATAGTCAACTAATCAGTAAAACCACAAGTTGAAAGAAAAACAAAATTCTGCATGAACTTAGGACATGAAAGTAATGCTCTCAAATTAACATGAATGGTTTTAGGGAGCCATGAGGTTACAGGGTTAGTTGATCAAGTTTGCATAATCTTGGCCATAGATACTTTTGAATTGACTCCAGCATTGGGTACCTAGAAAGGAATATTGTTAGCATTTGCAAGTGCTGGAAAAGTTAAGCATTCAAATATTGAAACATAATTCTTACATTTCTAGGAGGTGTAACTGAAGAGATTCGGGTAGTGGTTGGAGAGGGACCCATCCCAGTCGTACTGCTATCCTTCCGACGTTTGTGTCAACCTTTATGGTGCGAAGAAGAAACATAGTTTCATTGAATATAAGATGTCCTCAATAATAACATAGTAACTAATTAGCAGCCACAAAATTGTTACCGGGAAAGCAAGGTGGTGAAGCGTTAAAAGCCGGACACACTCCACACTTTTCAAGCCCAATCCCCGTATACTTAATAGATAATCCCTGCAGAAAAATCATTTGTGGTAATTATATACAAAATCTTGCTGATGCATTGCAGTGCATTATTCTCCAATTTGGATAGCCTTTTACTGGCAAAACGGGACAGTTCTAACGATTTAGAAGAAAATAAATTATTTGGAAAGGCTTACTTTGCTTTATCTGGGGGAACATCTCTTAACCATTCCAGATCAATGCTTCCATGTTCCCTAACCAGCCGGTTTAGAAATTCCTACAAAATTTTTGCAATAATGTTATCATGAATGACGTCTTAACCTATTCAGAGATGTAATCATGAAGCAAAAGATGATGCTCTTAACAAACATGTGATCTTTCAACTGAAAACTAATAGAAGAGAACCTGGATTCGCTCAGCTAGCATGTTGTTCATCCCTCGCTCCTTGATTGCATCAGAAATATCTTTAACATTAGCACTTATAAGTGCTTCATAGTCCAGTGAGTCCATTGTTTCCTTATTTCTTTCCTTTTTCCTACCATTGGCCTGTGCCTGTTTTCTCAACGTGTCCCAGTCAACTGCATTCTTTTTATCACTCCCAGCCCTTCCTTTTCTTCCTTTGGAAATATTTGTATTTGCCTCATTATGTGACTGCCCATAGGAATATAATTGCTCCTGTAAATTTGAATCAACTGACTGATTTTCCATGTGTATTTGCTTATTCACTGCAGAGATACTATCAACGATACTGCAAGAATTTTTTTTGAGCTCATTGACATTTTGGACATGCTGCATGCTACCACTCTTCTTTCCCAGAAGTGGTTCAGTATGTTTTACAGGCTCTCTGACTGACGTTTTTTCTAACTGGAAGTTTTGGTTCCCCTCACATTGATGACTGTAGTAGGAAGGTTGATTGCATCCATTGCTTGACCTTGGTTGAGAATTATTTTGCTGGTCTGTTGACTGCTGTCTGAACGATGCATATGGGTCCATCTTTGGCGTTTCTTGAGAAGGCCACAAAATATTCTGTTGCACAGAGGAATTAACAACACTTCCTGACAGTTCTTCATTTCTGCTTTTGTTCTTTTCGTCTTTTTTGACATTGAACCTGGAAGCAGTTGAAGGCCAAGAAGATATGATTTCCTCACTGAAATTTGCAAATCTCCATGGCTCTAGTTCTCCAAAATCTGGGTACGCGTGCAACTGATTGCTCTTGGAAGGAGCAACCGGTACTTGAACCGTTTCATTGTAAAGATTGAGTAGATTTGTGAACGAAGAAATGCCATTGAGATCATCGATTCTGTCTGATCTTGTCTTTAGCTGTCCGCATTCTATATACCCATTCTTGGATCCATCATATAATATTGAACTTCCATTTACTTGATGGTACAAGTCCTGAAACTTGGTCACTTTCTCCATCTGTTGATTTGTTGAAATGGACATATGAATCTTCTTGGATTGGCACCCAGTGATAGGATCTTCTACTTCCGAGTTGGAAACCGAGTACGATCTGATTCCTACAGCGCCTTGTGTGACTGAGGATTCGAAAGAATCTTGAGATGATACATATTCTTCCTCCAAACATTGACTATGTGCCTCCACTAAGTTCCTTTCCGTCCCTATGGTCTCACTGTCTCTCTGAATTTCTGCAGATTCATTGAGTGCCATAGACATTTGGTTATAGATTGGTTGACTTGATATTTCTTCATGCCATTTGGTGGCATCATCTGGACTTTTCATTTGAACTTCTGGTTCTTCAACCAATATGTTTGTGACAACCTTGTCATGAGCTTGGTGATTGCTTGACTTAGGTGGAAATCGAGCTGCCAAAGACATGAAGGCAGAGCTACAAAAAGCAAAAGAAGCAAAACAAATACTGTTCACTTCAAGACATTCATTTATGTGCAATCTGGTTGAATAATCATTCTAAAATTGTGAACGTACCTTGATAGATGGTCTGAAACATTCTGAGTAAGGAAAACTCCAATCACCGAGTCAACAACTGATCCTTTCCATTTTGAAAAACGTCTGTCTCCTGTGCAGAATAATATTAGATCATGGGATTTATCAGCATGTTATCTAATAACTGCCTATCCACTAACCGAAGAAAATTATAATGAATTTATGCTTTTCTGGAACATGAGCAGCAAAAGTAATATTGTTAACTGTTGTCTAATCAAGTGAGCTACAAATCATGCCAACTTTCACACTTAAAAAATCCTTTTGCCAAAGTAGGATTGGCCTGGTTGATATGTTTCTTATGCAGTCAAAGTGAGTTTGC
This sequence comes from Prunus mume, assembly GCF_029339155.1. Classification (NCBI taxonomy): domain Eukaryota; kingdom Viridiplantae; phylum Streptophyta; class Magnoliopsida; order Rosales; family Rosaceae; genus Prunus; species Prunus mume. The sequence goes on from NC_142705.1 coordinate 23,453,324, forward strand.
TAGGCTGAGTTTACATCTTTGATATTGACTATCAAGTTGAATACTCTGCGCCTTCTTGTTTGACGCTGCAGATTGCTATTAAATTATAATGAATTTATGCTTTTCTGGAACATGAGCAGCAAAAGTAATATTGTTAACTGTTGTCTAATCAAGTGAGCTACAAATCATGCCAACTTTCACACTTAAAAAATCCTTTTGCCAAAGTAGGATTGGCCTGGTTGATATGTTTCTTATGCAGTCAAAGTGAGTTTGCTAGGCTGAGTTTACATCTTTGATATTGACTATCAAGTTGAATACTCTGCGCCTTCTTGTTTGACGCTGCAGATTGCTATTAAATTAGGTAGTTTAACCAGAAAAATTGGTTAAACTAGCAACTGTTCTCCAATTTAAGATGCTCATATATTTGTTAACCATATCCTTATTCATTTACATTTCTCATCATTGTTTAAGTGTTCGGATTTCATGCCCGATAGAACCTCATTGCATAGTTATCAAAATCATACTGGACATCAGCTCAGACAAATAAGTCATGGTTCACTGGTTTAACAATTTGGTCATGGCCAGACTGCAGGTCTTTTAGATAATTAACTAAACTATTTTTTGTCGGGTGGGTTGTAAACTTTTTTTTTAATATTTATTTAAAGTCTTCCTAGTTAATCATGTTTTAGGTAATGATAAGGCTCATGTATCAATCACCTTTCCTATCAGACTATATATTAAGATGGGACTAAATGAGATCAGAAGTGAAATGCTTCTGAAGCTGATTAATTTACTGTCTATATATTTACTCAATTACAAAATAACAGCCTAATTCTATATAACTGTTTGTTAATATTGCATTGAAGAAGAAAAAAACTTGAGTGAAGCTATTGTTTCTATAATGATTAGATATCTAAATTATCAACAACAAAAAATTTGTTTTCTGGGGCTTACACTGTAAATGGTCCAGTTAAGTTACTAGATTAGGTGGCTTAACTTGCAGTTCAGTTTCTCAGTTGGACAGGCAGGACAGGATGATCATGATAACTGCCCTCTCCAGTTTGGAGCTTCATTATTTTGTAAAAGATTGCATTTAAATTATTTAAAGAGCTCATAAAAGTGTAGATGGCCATGTCAAAGTTATAACACATACAACATGGTAGTTCATGACAATCCAATTTAAGACTAAAATATAAGATATTGTACCTTGAACAAGGTGCATGCGTGCTATGAATGACTCAACTCGTCCTTGGAAAACCTTTCTTTCCTCTTCCCAATACTTCTCCTTTTCCTTATGATTTCCTTCAATCCCTCCACTTCCTTCCTTGCCCATCAAAAGATTCCATATCCTATTTGTTTCTGGGTCAAGCTCTACTTTAGGCAGTGGCTTACGTTTCTTAATAAACCTCTCATAGGGAACAACTGCACCATCTCCCTTGTATGGGACAAGTGCATTTCGTTCATGCTTTAGAAATTTGCTGCAGCTTCCATTGAGATTCAGACCATTAAACTGATTTATGATGACGTCTACTGGAATACTACATCTAGTTCTTCCCGGAAACCCTGCATCAAAATAAAGAGGTTGCCATCATTAAGGGAGTTCAAAGTAATTATTGAGATGATTCATTTTTCAGAGGTTTCTTAAGGTGGAAAGTACCTATCGCTTTTGCAGAAGGTTGCTGATAATCATATGAGGAATCCTGTTCTTGCGGGACTTTATCTGTACCTGATGAAACAGATTTCGATATATTGGATCCCACGGTCTTCTTCTTTGCTGACGTATTATTTTTGCGAGTTTGAAATACCTGCCCATTTCCCGGTTGAAAGGATTTTCTGGGAGGTGATGAGGTAAGCTGGTCACATGTCTCAATTGTGGAATGGGTAGAAAAGCTATGCACTAGAGCGAATCCTTGGCAGGAATGTGATTTGGATGAGGTCTGCTGATTCAGAAAATTATTCCCAGAAGCGATGGAGTGAGTGTACCTGTCACTGGTAAACTTGTTGATTCCTTTGTTCTGTCTCTCTATCATTCTGCTACTTTCAATGTAAGAACTCAATAAGGTATTGTTCTGTCTCTCTATCACTTTTCCAATTGATTTGACATTATTTTCCCCCTTTCTTTCAACTTTTCCCAGACAGTCCTCAACTGGTGTAAATTTCCTAGGCATGTCACAGATACTCAAGCATCCATTCTCAAATTTCTGTTTCTTATGACTTTCTGAAAATTCTTTGCTGAGAGTGCAACTATTTCTTTGATGGCCATTAAACTGAAATATATCATGGCACAACAATGAACTAGGTGGATGATTGGTAGAAAGATGTGTGTGTTCAATAGTACGGAAGTAATCCCTCTTGGATCCCCTTCCTTCACTTGGAAGGGAGAAGCGGTTAGTACTGATTGAGAGCCGCCCTGGTTGATATTTTCTTTAGTCTTCTGAAGGTTTTCACAGTTGGTTTTTGCTTGAATGACATCTTGGCCTATTCCTTCAGCATGGCTATGTTGCTGGATGGGAATGTATCCATCTCTACATCTTCTCTGGCATAAATCTGAAATATCATTTTCCACATGTCTCCTTGTGACATTCAAATTTTTCATATGCATGTCTTTTGTTGTAGCAAATGGGGCTGCAGATGGTTTCCTTTCTGGCAGGAATGTATAGTTATTTGGAATATGGTTCATGAAAGGGGTAGGGTTACTCATAGTTCCTGGCATCTGGTTTTCTACCGTCAATTCATGCTGTAGGCCCATTGGCTCAGCTGGCTTTGTTTTAAAAACCTGGTTGGTTCCAGTGCCCATATGCGTCCCTTGAGTCTCGAAAGTCAAATCAATAATTCTCTTGTTTCCTTGTTGCAACTCCTCTTGCTGACGAACTGTGTTGCATTGGTTTTCATCCATGGTGTTTTCCAAACCAAAATCTAGAACTCTCCTGCATGATTTTGCAACTTTTCCAGAATTATGGTCTGCTGTTTCCCTTGTAACATCTGACTTTTGACTTGGGGATTCCTTTGGGACATTCTTTCTTACATATTTCCTCTTTGCTGGCTGGCTCTCCTTAGACTCTGTATTCTTTGGAGTTGCAGGCTTTGGAGTCCTTTTGGGCTTGCCTTCTCTGATTACCTTGGGCCTGTGTTTTCTTCGCTTGGGTGGTTTCTGCTGTGGTGTCTTGTTTAGATCAATCCCTCTGTCACCTTCCCAGTCAGAATCTTTGTGTTTTTTGTATGGTGTAGAAATGGCTGCAGATGATGATTCCACAATGTTCTGCAAGAGTTCGTCACCATGTTTTTGAATTGCTTCATCTCCTATAGACATAACTAATTTCACTTGCTTGTCCTTTTCCACACTAGCACTTTCATCTGTCAAGGATTTCAGTATTGCAAAAAGCTCGTTGTTCTCTACATTGTTGGCCTGATCTGTTGTGAATGGGTGTTGGCTGGCAATACATGAGGCAGCATCTGCTTCTGTTCTTGGTGAGGAGTTTAGATCATAGCTTGGTAGGAATTGTACAGGGAAACCATCTGCACATAAAAGCAATTTTTTCTGTCAAGTAGTTTTAACAATAAAGGGATTTTTGTAATTTGTATGTTCATTAAGATATTCTGTCGCTTGGAGTTATAATTAAGTATGATTTCAAGACGATTCACAATGTAGTATGGCACACCCAAGTGATGAATATTTCACCTTCGTTAATTTATCATTTTCAAAAGAATTCAATAAGACTGAAATATTTCAGACATTGCTTATTGCTATCTATGTATTGACTTTGGCCGTTGTTTGGTGCAAGGGTAAAAGTTTTAGGCTTTCAAGTGCAACTAGCCACATTAGAAGACATATATCATAAACAAATTACAGTGCATACAGATCATTGCCTCAAACTATAGTTTTTATCAATGAAATTTTAGAAGAATAGATAATAACACTTATTCTTTCGAACAATTTTTTATGGAAAATCTTAGTTGCATTTGCATATATAATAGAAATATCATAACTGAGTTAAAGTACTTACTCTGGCATATCAAGGATGAGCTGTCACCATTGCTCAATGGGTTTGAACTTGAGCAATGATTTTGGTTGCTAAATAACCAATGAACTGAGTTGGAATCAGTCTGACTTGCGTCAACTTGAGAAGGAAAATCCATAACCAAGGACCTGCTCATCACTGTACTTGAAGAATATGAACCATTGCTGCAATTTTGGTTGGTTAGCAAGGAGCAGCCTGAGTTGTTTCCTTGGTTGCCCAATTGAGGATGCAACTTAGGAATTAGAGGTGTGTTCACTGCTAAGTCCACATTTCTGCTCAGATTCCTGTCTGCAGAGGCAACAAAAGCTGTCTTATCATGCAGCAGTTGGGTAATTGGATTATTGTTCCAACTTGCGTTGTCAGGGCAGAGCAACTGTGTGAAGGAGCCTGTACTGTAGGAGCACGCAACATGATTTATCATTTGATTTTTCTCAGCCAGACTTCCATCATAACCATTATGCCCTCCATTTCTCTGTAGTTGACCATTTGGGCTAACCGTTTGAGTCACGTCATTGTAGCTAGCCCCCATTTGTACATGCTCCCTTGAAATTCCAGTTTGTTGCCAATTTGCTCCTTGCAGGTGGTTCCCAAGGGGGTTGACTGGGATCGGAATCGGATGACGCTTCAACGGAATTGGCTTCTCCGGAGTCGCCGGTACCCAAGAATCCATGAAGCGTAAATCCTCATCCTGGGGAAGCAAAAATCCCCCTCCAAACTTCATCCTTGAGCCCTTACAATTTACAAACTATCTAAGTCTCTTTTTCACTTCTCTGTTTCATTAATCTTTATTGCAGACTGTAACACTCTGGTCTCCCTGTAGCAGATTTGTTTTGCAGAAAAACCGGAATCAGAAAACCCCTCTGTTGCTTATCCCCATTGCAAGAACTCACCGTGCCCAAACGCACAAATACTTTCCTCACAATGACAACACAGACCTAACATGTAATGCATAAATTAATGTACATGGAAGAAAAAATATTTCCTTTCAGATAAGAAAAATCAGAATAACATCTCTGTAATTAATGCTCAAAATCATCTACAGCAGATATTTCTCAACAACTAAAGGCCAGCCATATTTTGTGCTCTGGAAAACATGGAAAACATGAACGACAATAGAAGCGAAATTAAAGCAGGAATATCCACTGTAACTACTGAGAAATAAAAACATCTTCTGAATCTGTGTAAATTGACTTATTTAACTTTTGGGTTTAATGGCAAAGATTATGGGAGAGCAAATTATAATATCTTGAGAGAATCTTCTTCTGATATGAATGAAATGTAACAACTAATAACAGGGTTTGGTCAATATGCATGAGTTAAGTGAAAGGCCAACAGAAATGGTAAAATGCATTCAACCGCAGGCAGCTCAGCTCGCCGATCCGGCTGTGACCAGAAATTGACATGAAAAAGAAAAAAAAAGATGAAGAAGAAGAAGAAGAAGAAACCCTCATAAATCCTAATTAAATTGTTACCCAAAACCAAGCCCTGATTGCAATTAGCTAGAGAATTGAGCTCAACTGATGATAAGGAAGGAACCTAAAACAATCAGTGAGCAGAAAGGGAGAGAGAAACAAAAATACTCTGAGTCACCCCCTACCTACCTCCATTTCAGACCCTTATCAGTACATTTGCAGACCAGTGAGCCATTGGTGAAAGCATTCAATTCCTCCATCATTTGGTAGGCGACCATTCAGAGCCCCAACCCCACCAGAGGCCTTCCACAGAAAGACCCACAAGAGAATTTGCAGAGCAAACAATTTCTTCTCACCATCATCAACTTGTCTTCTCCACAAGTTGAGAGCTTGAGATTGAGATTGAGATTGGTGGAGAATCTGTTAGACTCTCTCTCTCTCTCTCTCAATCACTCTCTCTCTCTCTCTCTCTCTCTCTCTCTCTCTCTCTCACTAGAGAGCTAGCTCTGCTTTGGTCGACCCCGTCCTCCCTCTCTCTCTTTGGCTCTATTTCTTTGGACAAAACTACCCTCAAACGAAAAATGAAGCAAGGCACAGAGGAAGAGTTGAAAAGGGTTAGTATTGTCAAAATAGCAAAAGAAAGTAAAAATAAGCTCCAGCTAACCCACCCACACGTTCTGGAGAAGTCTTCGTCTTCGTCGTCGTCTTCTTCTTCACTCTCATTCATTCATCTCGCTTTCGCAAAAGTCACTGTGTGTTTCAGTTACAGGCTTACATTACAACCGGCCATTGGCTTTGGCAATGAATATACGAAAATTTATTTTAATTCTTTGTTTTCTTTAATTTTCATTGGTTTCTCAACCTGATTTAATTCTGAAATATATATATATATATATATACACGCAAATGAAACGAATACAACTGGCAGCAATTAATTATTTAATTATTTTCATCAATAATATTTGTGTGAAATTATAATTTAGGAATTCTGAAATTTTAATGTTAAGGTTGGCCTTCATTTTTGTGCATAATTGTTGGGGAACAGGTTGGAAATGAATGCTGTGTGTTTGCTTGTGGGGAAGATTTGACTGTTTCCAGATATTAATTCTATTTACTCTCAACTTCAGTTTTGAAATTCATCAATTGTTCTACTTCAACTTTAATAAAGTGGTAGCCCCCTACCCCCTACCCCCTACTTCCGGAGGTAGCTAGCTTTTGAGATCAAACGGTTTCTGATTCTTATCTTTAGAAAACCTTCTAACAGAATTTAAAACTCGAATACGGGTTAAATTCGATTAGGGTCATAATTCGGGTTACAACAACTGAAAATCCTTATAAAAATGGTAAAATTTATTTGAGCACATGCAGCTCATCTCACTGGTCCAATTGTCAAACTTAGATTTGGAGTTGTATGAATCATGGGTCAGTCAGTTCCCCAAAAAATAAATAAGAGTTGGTTTGGGCACCTCTTGTATTATTGAAAGTGGGCACAGTCCCTATGGTTGATGAATTGACAAAGCTTTTGGTGGTTTGTTGCTTCAACAACATAGTACATTGCCTTGAATCAAGTGGGGCTAAAGTGGTGGTTGGCTGTAATGTAACCATAGTGATTATTTTAGCTTTTTGCATCACCAAGAGTACTAGACGACCTTTTGGAAAGAAAAAATTTAATATTGATCAATGTTGATAAAAAAAATTAAATTAAATTAAAATTTACAAGAGTTATAAACAAATAAAACATTGCTACGTCAAACTAACATCGAAGAATGATGACTTATGGTATTGGTGGTAGTATTGTTTTTGTATATGCTTAATTTATTACAGTTATATTTTGTTCGACAATTATATTTTTTTTGGGGTCTCACATGATTTGGTGGTATGAAGTTCATTTTATATATAGAAATAGTTTTCTAAATATACTTAATGATTGCATTTTAAAAATACTTATCTTACATGTTTGTCAGATAATAGGAATTGATCATCTTAGAATGTATATCATTTTGTAATGTATCCTACACAAAAAGCAAATTACCATTTATAACCTTCTTCTTTTTTTGGGGGGGTCTCATATGATTTGGTGGTATAAAATTCATTTTATACATAGAAATAGTTTTCAAAACACAATTAATTATTGCATTTTTAAAATACTTATCTTATATGTCTTGCCAGATAATAGGAATTGATAATCTTAGAATGTATATCGTTTTGTATCCTACACAAAAATAACATTACCATTTATAACGTTTTTTTTTTTTTGGGTCTCACATGATTTGGTGGTATAAAATTCATTTTATATATAGAAATAGTTTTCAAAACACAATTAATTATTGCATTTTTAAAATACTTATCTTATATGTCTTGCCAGATAATAGAAATTGAGAATCTTAGAATGTATATCATTTTGTATCCTACACAAAAAGCAAATTACCATTTATAACGTGTTCTATGATATTATCTATCAGAATAATGCTACTCTTACCACATTCTCATATCACATTGTGTGGCAAATTAGGTGGACAACGACATCAATTAAAATTAATTTAACGTTTTCTTTTCTTTTATGATTTATTAACACTTTTTAATTGACGTGGTTGTCTATCTCATCTGCCATATAAAGCGGTAGTGAATGTGGTATACAAATATGATAAGAGTAGCATTAATCAAAGATCACAACAACAACAAAATAAATTAGTATGATGCTCATATCTACTATTGTATGAAAGACTTGATAACAATAGTATTGTCTAGAAAGTAAGTTGTGTACGGACATGAAAATATTTGTTGGTTTAATATTTATTAAAAAATGTGTTATTTCACATTATAAATGCTAATGCTTTATATTTAAGTTGTCTAGAAAATAAGTCCAATAGTTTAAGATTGTTGTTTATGATTTGAGAAAAGGGTGCTCGAATCCTAATTCAAATGGAGCACTTGAATAACTTGGCACAATAAATTTGGTATGCCGATCAAGTAACATCTTTTTCCTTGTCTCTCAACTTATTAAGAAGTCAGTTTTGAGAAGCATATCTTCTTAAATAACCAAATAACATCTTATATATTAAGAAGTGTTTGAGAAACAATCTTTCTAAATAAGTCAAGTAAATGTGAGTTAATTATTGTGAATGAGCATTGTTATCTCCATTGCTACATTCTTCTTCTTTTCTTTTTTCTTTTTTTTTCTTTTTTTATAGGAAGCGATAGTTTTCAATTCCATTCAACAGAAAAGAGTGTGTACAAAAAGGCATGGAAAAAGTGGTTTCGTTAAAACCTACCATTCAATTTCCATTGCTACCTTTTGATGAATGAAATAGATTATGCTTCTTATCTTAGGGGTGTATTCAATTTAGATTTTAAAAGAGTTATAAAGTTGATGGAGCTTAATTAAATTTAATTGATGGCGATGATGGTGATGATGCTGGCGGTGGTGACGATAGGGCTGATAGTGGGGGTGGTAGTGGTGGTGGCGATAGAGGTGGGTGGTGGTGGTGGATGCGTAGGTGGTGGCGATGACGGTGGTGGCGATGGCGGTGATGGTGATGGTGATGGTGTTGGTGTTGATAGTGGCAATGTTGATAGTCATGATAAGATGGTGATAGTAGAAGTAGTGAAATCATTGAGTTTTTAAAAAGAAGGTTGGATATGCCGTACATGTGTGCAATAGACGCGCATGGATTTAGTGGTGGTTTATGTGCTTTTTGGAAGGACCCACAATTGATTGTTCTGTCCAAGTATTCGGATTGTTTTATTGAACTTTTAATTCAGGACGTGAAAAAAGGAGATTTATGGAGGCTAATGGCCATTTATGCTAGTGTTGACGCGAAAATACGTGCACAACAGTGGTTAACTCTTCAGACAAGGTTGGTGAATTTTCCGGAACCGGTCGTTCTTTTGGGTGACTTTAATGACATCCTGCAAGCTATGGAAAAGCAAGGGGGTACTCCCCGCAGCACAAGTAGTATGCGCAATTTTAGGAATTTTGTGGTCAACTGCGGGTTGCTCAATTTGGGGTTTGTTGGTTACCCTTTTACTTGGAGCAATAGGCGAGAAGGAGGACGTATACAAGAACACCTTGATCATGCTTTGGCATCATCCTCTTGGGTGCATCGCTTTGGGGATGCCAAGGTTTCACACCACTTGGTATCAGGCTCTTATCATGCTGTGATTCTCTTGGAAGCGGAGCCAGTCCAAGTGAGACATCGGAGAAGATTTATTTATGATAACAGGTGGGGTAAGGAAGTGGGTTGCTGAACAGCTGTACAAGATAGTTGGAGGTGGAATTGTAGGGGCTCTGCGTGTTATCGACTGGTGGAAAAATTAAAAGCAGCGGGGGGAATATGCTGCAGTGGAGGAGGGGTGCCAAAACAAACACGCAATGGAGAATTCGAGAGCTTACTAAGGAACTTCAAATCTGTTATCAAGCCCCGGAGTTTGATTGGTCTAAGGTTTGTGCGTTGGAACGAGATCTCAAAGTGGCTATTAAAGAAGAAGAAGTGTATTGGAAGATGAAATCTAGAGTCCAATGGCTTGCGGAGGGTGATAAGAATACGAAGTTTTTTCATGCCAAAACTGTGAAGCGGCAGCAACAAAATAAAATTAGAGGCTTGGAGAATGAATTAGGGGAATGGCATGATGATGAGAAGGGGATACAAGGCATTGTTGTTAGGTATTTTGAACAGCTCTTCACATCTTTGGCTTTTCTCCAGTTTGAGGAGATTATTAACTGCGTGGATCATTGTGTATCGGAACAACACAATTTTGAACTCACTCGAGAAGTTACAGCGATTGAAATTAAAGAGGCTCTATTTCAAATACCTCCAACTAAGGCACCCGGGACGGATGGGCTCACTGGGGGTTTTTACCATAATTATTGGGACATTGTGGGAGAGGATGTGGTGGCTGCAGTTTTGGCATTCTTCCGAATAGGGCATATGTTGAAGAAAATTAATCATACCTATGTTTTGTTAATCCCAAAGGTGGCAAGTCCTACTCGAATGACACAACTACGACTGATCTCGTTATGTAATGTCATATATAAAGTGATATCGACGGTCTTAACGAATCGCCTGAAACGAGTGCTTCCCCATGTTATTAGCCCATATCAGACGGCATTTGTCTCCGGTCGGCAAATAAAGGACAATGTCTTGATTGTCCATGAAGTGCTCCACTCATTAAAGACAAAATCACGTGGGGCGGAGTCTGATGTCGTGATTAAGTTGGATATGGCGAAAGCATACGATCGTGTGGAATGGCCCTTTCTAATAGCCATGATGCGGAAGTTGGGGTTTGATAATCGCTGGTGCAATTGGGTGATGGGGTATGTCACTACAGTTTCTTACAATATTATGGTGAACGGTATGCCGTCAGGTTTTATCCAGCCTCAACGCGGTTTGCGGCAAGGGGACCCATTGTCTCCATATTTGTTCTTGTTTTGCACGGAGGGACTGACAGCGCTACTACACCACTTTGCGGGAGGGGGTTGTTGCATGGTATCAAGGTGTCTAGCAGTAGCCCATCGCTCTCCCACCTGTTATTTGCAGATGATTCGATATTATTCTGTAAAGCCACTAACGGAGAAATAGATATGGTTAACCACGTCCTTGATCTGTATGCAAAAGGCTCCGGCAGCAGGTTAACTTTGACAAAAGTTCTCTCTTTTTTGGTACCAAGTGTTCACTAGAAACACGTGATCGCTTGGCAAGACGTTTAAATATTCCCAGGGGCGAGGTTTTGGGAAGTACTTGGGACTCCAATCTGAGTTTGGCCACTCTAAGAAGGTGGTGTTTGAAGAGATCAGGGAGATGGTGGCGGCACGGGTGCATGGATGGGCAGAGAATTTTCTAACCATGGCTGGGAAGGAGGTGTTGTTGAAAGCGGTGGCACTTGCGCTACCCACATATACTATGTCTTGCTTCCTACTTTCGCAAGGTGTGTGTGCGGATATCCTTCGTGCACTCTTTTTTTTCTGGTGGGGCAGCTAAGGTCGATAAGGGGTTACACTGGGCAAAATGGAAGACGCTGCACAAAGGAAGTACTGTGGGAGGTTGGGTTTAAGAACCTGTTTTGCTTCAACCGTGCTATGCTTGCCAAGATTGGTTGGCGCTTATTATCACAGCCAAGTTCGCTACTTCATCAGTGCTGCAAGCGAAATATTTTCCTAATGGCTCTTTATCGGCACGGGGCGGAAGTCGTCATGGGGATGGCGTAGTATTTTAAAAGGCGGCGGTGTTATTGGCGAGGGCTAAGATGGCGTATTGGAGACAGAAAGTCAGTTCATGTTACGCGAGATCCGTGGTTGCCGATGCCCTACCACTTCACGGTTAGGGCACCATCACCTTTGCTGTCGGAGAAGGTATCAGATCTTATTGATCCTGTTTTGCGCCAATGGGATGTGCATACGGTATGTCGTGTTTTTAACAAGGATGAGGCTGATTCCATTCTGGCCATGGTGCTTAGTCGATTTGGATATTTGGATCGTTTGATATGGCATTTTACAAAAGATGGGCTTTATACTGTGAAGTCGGGTATCGAGTGGCAGTGGAGTTGGATTCCAATGGTCTCCTTGGAAGACGAGGGGATGGAGGAACTAGTGTTGATAGAGGAGGACGACGACTATGGAAATCAATCTGGGAATTGAACGTAGCTGGCAAGATTCGTCACTTCATCCGAGATGTTGTCGGAACTATTTAGCTGTGCAATGTAATTTGAGGCGGTGGGGTATGCAGGTTGATTTGGCATGCCCATCCTGTCGCAACCCAATGAGTCGGTAGCCCATCTCCTGTTCGGTGCAACTATGCACGACTGTTCTGGTTTGCATGCCCCATTCAATTAGGTGTTCGGTCGATGCAGGGGGGACCTTCGTAGACATATGGTTGGAGTTGTGTGATCGTTTTGCACAGGAGTTTAGAAGGGATGAACTGCTGAGATCCATTGCATACGGGTTCTGGCGGCTTTGGAAGTGCCAAACAGTTTGGTATTTGAAGGATTCCGATTCACCTAATGAGGTGTGGAGATCATGATTAAGCAGCAAACTGAATTTTTGCAGACTAGGGAGAAGGGAAAGGAGACGACACCCATCCATGGAGGTGGCGGAGAACATCGAAGCATGGGCACTCAACAATGGTCCTGCCCTCCGATGGATTTTTGTTAAAATCAATTGTGACGAGGCTTGGACGTCACAAACTTTGCGTGGTGGGTGGGGTTGGGTGATACGTGATGCATCTGGGGTGTTTAAAGGGGTTGGGGGTGAAAGAGGTGTGCGATGCGGCGCTGCAATAGTTGCTTGAAGCTAAGGCATTACGGGCGGTCTGTGCGAGAATAGACCGTGGTCGGCGGTGGTGCCGAGTCGACTCCAAGCTCATGATTGATATGGTTGGCTATTCTAACTCCTGGGTTGAAGGTATTGTGCATGATATTAGATTCCTAATGCGGCATATGCAGACGATGATGTTGTCTTTTGTTCCTAGAATAAATAATAAGGTGGCACATTTAGTTGCTGCCTTTGCGTCCAAAACCCAGTGGTCTGAGTAAGTGGGAGGGATCTCCCCTTTTATGGTTAATTAATTCGTTGGCAATTGATGTATCATCTTTTACTATTGAATGAAATGGAATTATCGTTCTGGAAAAAAAAAAATAGTCTATAATCAAACGAAATCCACCACTTTTTGTATTTCCTTTAAAATCAAGGGTAAATTACTCAAATGGTCCTCAAACTTATACTCGATTTATATTTTGGTCCCTCAATTAAATTATTCATTCAAATGATCCATCAACTCTATATTATTCACTTCATTGGTCCTACCGTTATATTCTGTCAATATTTCCGTTAAATATGAGGGCAAATTGGTCATTATTTACTCTAAAATTAGGTTAAATCTAACATAAAATTAGACGGTAGGACCATTGGAGCGAATACTATAGAGTTCATAGACCATTTGAACGAATAATTTAGTTGAGGGACCAAAATGTAAATCAGGTATAAATTTGAGGACCAATTGAGTAATTTACCCTAAAATCAATAAGTTTTTTAATACACCAAAAACTTTTATGAAGTCTTTTAAAGTCATGATTGAATACATCCAAATTTGAATGGAGTTTAAAAAGTCTGAATTAAATACACGCAGAATTGTATAGACTTGTATAAAATCGTGATTGAATGCACCTAAACTTTTAAACTTCTTTAAAATCTTTTAAAATCTCAATTGAATACACCCCTTAGAAAAATTCTAATAAATGTGAAACTCGTAAGTTTTTCTCTCTTTTTCTAGTAAATAATAAAGATTATGGAGGCTTTTTCTTTTAGGCTTAATTGTTACAATGCACTCTGAAACATTGGTCAAATCCCACTTTACTTCTTCAAAGTTAAAGTGACCCACTTTTCCCCCTTGACTAAGGTTTCATGTGTCACTTAACCACTTTCCGTCAACCTCATCCCAAGCTTCATTAAAATGATGACGTGGCAGGGGTAAATTGTTCAATTCGTCTGAGTTGGCATATTTCTCACCAATCTAAGTTGGTGACGTGGATTTGTGGACCCTACCTCGAACAAAAGTCATTTTGACCGCTAATGTTAAGGTGCAGACCCTACCTCGAATAAAAGATCCCTAAGAGCCCACGTTATTAAACCCAAATTGAGCTCACTAGTGTGGAAAAAAAATCCCAATTTCACTTCCTCCCCATAGAAGACGATAAAACCCTAGAAATCAGAGGTTGGGTTTCCACGAAAACTAAAGATGAAGCCTAAAATAATTGAATGAGGGGCAAAGTTGAATGTGGCGGCACCGCACTGCTTTTGTAAGAAGATAGCTTACTTACAAACTTCGTGGATTGAGGCCAACCCCTTGAAGATTCCCTGTTTGTCCAAAATCTTCAAAGGTAAGTTTTGTTGTTAAAAGTCTCTAAATTTTGTTCTAATTTTTTTCTTAATTGCTATTAATGGTCGATGCAGAGGAGGAAAAAAGGATGTGGTTTTTTTGTTTGGGTGGATGTTGAATTTCCACCTAGAGAGAAGGCTATGCTGGCTTGGCTACTTAGAAGATTGAAGGAACTGGAAAATGATGTTGAGCTTCGTCAATCAAGAGAAAGAAATTTAATGGGTTGCCTTCTTCTTTTGTTTGAGGTGAGGTCCATAGCACCGCATTACCAATCAATGACAGGACCTACCCAGAATTCCTCGGAATCGTGACGAATCTGTGGTATTTCCGATATCAAACTGATGTGGGCCCGCTTACTAAAGAGAGATGAGACTTTTTGCCGAAATTTTGGCAGAGTCTCCCTTAAAAATGGACTTTCCCAAAAATTTTAAACCTGTCAAAACACAATTATAAACCCAACCAGCAGCATGAATAAAGTAGAAACATGCAATTTACATCATGGGCCTCTGGCCTTACATTCAACCCTAAAATGGGCGATAACATAGCATATCTAAAGAAATTTAGTTTACAAGCAAAATATAAAGTTCAACGGGAATAAAAACAAGTAAAAGATTGTCCTACATAAGCTCGGGCTCTAAAGTTAAGATCTTGGCTCGACCGCTCAATTCAAGTCTATCTACTACTTGGGGGGGCGCAAAACAGAAAATTGTGAGTGGACAAAAACAAAGTTTGTTTATATTTGAAAACAACATATAATAACCCCACCGTTTGGAAAACGATGCAGAAAACATGCAATTGAAATCTGACATACTCGTATATAATCCATTAAAACTACGTTAAAATATGTATCCCAAAATAGTTTACTAATACTCAAACTCACTCAACACCCATCCCTTTTCCTCAAATCACTCTCATCCAAAACATGTGCCCATTGGCACCGCGAGCGAGGAAGGATCCTCACAAATAAACAAGAATGAAATATATGCACATATATATATATATATATACCAAACTTGTACCGGAGAAACAATCCAACTAGGGGATTGTTTTACTAGATCATATGGAAGAATTCTCAATTGACCATGTGGCTAGGGAACAAGCTGTTCAACTGGTGAACTGGGCTTACTAGCACGTACAATAGAATTCTCAATACTCATACGCCTGTGACAAGTCTTACGCGCGCAGACTAACCCCGCTAAGGGTCTATGAAACACCCCATCAAGGGTGTCCTGGTTCCAACATATCCAAGTATCCCATATCACCATGTATCCAATCCAATATTCAAAAGTCGAGGAGTTACATAAGGCAGTGCTAATAGCACTCCAAACTGATATAAACCACAACCCACCCTCATTCCCTAATCTCATTACCAATAACCCCATGTACCCAACACTAGCGCTGGCAATGGGTCGTGTCGTGTCGAACTCTTAAACGTGTCAAAAAACCTCAACCCATACACGACCCGTTTACTAATCGTGTCAAGAACTGCAAACCCAAACACGACCTGTTTATAAACGGGTTGACACGACACGACCCGTGTAACCCGTTTACTAAACATGTCATGTTTGGGTCATAAACATGTAACCTACCTGTTTAAAAACATGCTTCAAATCTAAGGTCATAAACAGGTAACCTACCTGGTTTAATAACCTGTTTAGTGACCTATTATTAACCTGCTTCAAATATATGGTCATAAACAGGTAATCTACCTATTTAATAACCTGTTTAGTAACCTATTATTAACCTGCTTCAAATCCATCATAAACCAGCTCAAATATTCAGCCAAATCAAACATTTCCAGCTTAAACATTCCAAATCCAACATTCCAAATCCAACATTTCCAGCTCAAACATTCCACAATCACAATAAAATTAAAAAACTTCAAAGTCTCTCTAAAATCCAAATAAAACAGAAACAAAAATCTTTGATTAAATTACAACATAAAATACATAATCACATTCCTAACTGAAATATTTAGCCACTAGCAGCGATGGTATTGGAGCACTCAGCAGATTGGGAGAGATTTATGGCTATGTTACTAATATCCTCTGTCAATTCTTCCAAGTTGGGTGCCATAGTGGGATTTTCTGCAATTCAAACCATAAGACTTTAGATGATGATAAAAAGAAACAAATACAATAAATAAGATGATGGGAAATATACCTTGGTCACCAAATATCCAGTCTCGTGTACAAATTAGTGCCTCAACATTTTCAGGTTTGAGAGCACTACGATACTGATCAAGCACTCTACCACCAACACTAAATGATGCCTCAGATGCGACTGTAGATATTGGAATAGATAGTACATCACGAGCCAAAATAGATAGTTCAGGATATCGAAATTGGTTGACCTTCCAAAAATCAAGAACATTCAAATTTATCTTCCTATCTATTTTAGGCTCATCCAAATACAATTGCAGCTGTGACTTTTGGGAAGATGTGATAGACTCCTCACTTTCAAAGGTATCAAATTCCTAATAATATAACAACATTATTAATATGAGCACGTAGTCAAATATAAACTGAAATTTGATGTATTATGAACAAAATAAATAGCTTTTTACCTTCATAACATCCATGCATTCCTTTGATACCATGTCATCAACATGAGAACGAACACTATTTGAGGTACTTGATATACCAGCAACTGATTCGGCCTGAGAATGTATTTGAACATATAAATCAAAGAGGGAACATAACATCTCACGAACTTTGGCCATTTCTTGGGAGTTTGTACCATACAACCTTTTATAACAAAATTCCACAAACTGAATTTTATATCTAGGATCCAATATTACAGCAATTGCAAGGATCAAGCTGTACTCTTTCCAATACTTATCAAACTTTTCCATCATTTGAGTTGCCATAGATCTCATGAAATCATCTTGATCAATTTTAGCTTTTCTCAAAGTATCTTCCACCACAAACACTTGAGGAAAATACAGATTTGCAGTAGTGTATTTAGTTCCAGAAAACAAGCAAGTGACGTCATAAAATACCTTGAGAAACTTGTTAAGTTTTTCTAATTTTTGCCACTCAACTTCAGAGAGAGAATGCTTGTAATTTGAATCACTTAATTGCAAATGCAGAAATGCCCGTTGATAATAAAGTGCACTATCAATCATTAGAAATGTGGAGTTCCATCTAGTGGGTACATCTTGGCGCAAACCCTTTTTACAATCTAAAGAAACTTGTGCAGCACAATCTAAGAACTTCTGTTTCCTCCCTTGTGAACCTCTAACATACTTAATACTTTCCCTAATTTTCCCCACAGAATCATGAATGTGTTTCAACCCATCTTGCACTATTAAATTCAGGATGTGTGCACAACACCGAATATGAAAAAATATACCATTCATTAATAGTGCATTCTGCAAGTTAAGTTGCCCCTTCAACAACATAACAAAACTATCATTTGAAGATGCATTGTCCAAAGTCATACAAAAAAGTTTCTTTTCCACCCCCCAACTAGTCAACAACTTATAGATCTTCTCACACAATGCAACACCACTATGAGGAGGAGGCATAAAACTGAAATTCAAAATTCTTTTTTGCAATTTCCAATTAGCATCAACAAAATGGGCAGTGAGAGAAAGATAACCATCCGTGGTTATAGAAGTCCACAAATCAGATGTCAAACAAACTCTTCCACTGATTGAACCCAAAAGTTCCTTCAGCTTACCCTTTTCTCTATTGTACAAACTCAACACATCAGCCTTTGCAGTATTTCGAGATATCAATTTGATATCAGCACAAATGTAACTAAACACATCCCTAATTCCAGCATACTCAACAAATTGAAAGGGCAGCTCATGCTTGATAATTGCCATCACTAGTAATTCACGAAATTTATTGGGATCAAACTTAGCAGACCTTGTTATGATAGACCCTTCAGATTTAGATAATAATAATTGGCCAATATCACGGGTATCGGATTTCAAACAAGAATCAAGATGACGCTTTAAATTTCCAGTACCATATTTACTATCACACAAGTACTTATGACCACATGTCATGCACTTCGCATAAAGCTTATTATCTGGATTAACAGGAAGAATTTCAAACTGAGTCCATACATGTGATGTGAGTTTTCTACGTCTCTTACCAACATGAGTTGCAGCAACTGCATTGTTGTTGTTAGACGGATCTGAATCTTGCACATTGCTTCTAGCTGCTTCACCATCAAAACTATCACCCCCATCTTCAAAAACATCCATCTGTATAAAACATAATAATTTTATGTTAGTCAAAAGATAAACAAAAAACAAAGAAATCTAATAAAACAAAAACAAAAAAACAAAGCAAAACAGAATATTAATCACAACCATGAATGTGAGATTTTTTTATAGGAAGAATTTAAAACTTAGGCACGTTGAACCCCTAATTGTATATTTTTTGAACTATGAGATGAGCTCCAGCTTCCAGACTTGATCAAAACACTGTCAATGGACTATATGGAAGCAATGAAAATCATGCAATTTAAATCACAAGTCTCTAATATATTATTATTTGCTTAAAGGTACATTACAACGACTGAATTTTGGGACATTAAATGTAGGTGTAGGCAACCCTATTTGACTTCCTACCTTTTCAAAGCAGGTGCTCCATGCAGACATCAAAATTACAATCTAGATAAAGGGAAATTAAGTCCCTTGATTCAGCATTGATAAGAACAACAGAGCATATAACAATTATAACAATTTCTTCATTGTGGATCCTAGTTCTCCTACAACTACTCTGCATTCAGATCATTTAATATACAGTTATATTATTTTGGTATTCATGCCAAAGGGAATACTACAACCTTTAAGCCCCAACATTCAGAAATTTCAAAAAATACTCAACTACTTCCAAGATCAATACTCAACATTCAGAACTTTTTGACCTTTACAAGTCTAAAACAATGGCTGGCTCTTTCACTTAGTAAACGGACTAACAAAATGAAAGAAAACAAATCGACCCATTACTCAAACGAAAGCATCAGAGCTTTAAAAGTAGTTTTTTCATGTATGGTAGTAACTAGTAAGTAAGCATATAAAGATCAAAGGCCAAACCCAACAGAAAATAACAACGTAGACAGAGAGAGAGAGAGAGACGAAGATAGACCTGTAAGGCTTTGAGAGCACAAACCAGCACCCAAAGGAGAAAATTCAAGAACCCAAGCAAATCTCAGATCTCCTAAAAAGATTTAGTTTTCTTTCTTTTTTGGGTGTGATCCAGCCAAAATGGCCATAGAGAAACCACACTGAAAGTTGTTGGTTCGGAAAGGATTTGGAGGCGGCTAGGAGTTAGGTTTTCGAATGAGAATAGATGAGAGAGAGAATATGTTATGTTATATTTGTGTGTTTTTTTTCTAGGTTTTTAATTAAATGGGTTATTGGGTTATAAACGGGTTGACACGACCCGCGACACGACCCGTTTAATAAACAAAGTTAAAGTGTTTTAACGGGTTGGCGGGTTGACTCGAAACCCACCCGTTTATAAACGGGTCAGCAGCGGTTGACCCGAAAATGACCCGTTTTTAATCGTGCGGGTTCGTGGTCGTGTTTTTAGCGTGGGGTTTCGAGTCGTAACGGGTCGTATCGAAATTGCCACCCCTACCCAACACGGATCCAAATATAGATAATAATTCTCGAAAATAGTTTATATCCATTCAAGATAATCACAATCCGCAAATATTCTAATATAATTCCAATACTTTCATAACAGTATTATATATCAACGTCAAAATACATAATAACTCAAGAATCAAAGAACTCATTATGCATATTTTTCTATCCGTCAAAATATTGAATATTATTTAAAAACAAAGTCTACTATAAGATAATCCAAAGTTGCTTGACCCTGAGAGAGTCCCGCCTGTTAAGTACATTGGGCCGGAGTACCTATTTCAGAATACGAGGACTAGATTAAAATAAAATACTTCGAAAATAAAACCTTAGTTTTCCCAGGATTCCAAGTGTGTGATCGATAAATGAGAAGTTTTAAAGGTCCAATTACGGGTTTGGAATGGTGGAATAACCTCAGAAGACGCTCGGCAACCGACTGGTTAAACTTCCCAAATTTGGTTAACGGGACCCGCGGGGCCCACGACCTTCGATTTCCAATCCGAAAGTTCCTGCGGGTTCAACAAATTTTACTAAACATGTCCTGCAAGTTTGGTCCAGATCGCGGTGTCAAATTGCTCATGATCGCGTGATTGGACAGTAACCATTTTACGTAATCTTTGAGTTATTGAATTAGAGCATTCGGGACTCCAATTCTCAATCTGTGAATTCCTATACGATCCTAGAGGTACATAGATCAACATATTTAAAAATGAAGTCGATCCAACAGTCCGAACATATTGAACTCGGATAACGCATAATATGTGTAAATCTGATCGACAATCAAACGATAACCAAATTCAAATCTGAGCATACTGTTGTGCTCGTGACAACATGGAGAACATTTTAGGACCAAATAGGCCACCCAAACCTGGTCCACGCACCGGCAGCGTGTGGATGTTTTGAGAAAACTTCGGCTACGGAAAAATTCTCAAAACACCCATAAATACCTATCCCTATGTGATCAGGACAACAAGTGGAGCAACTTTTGTTCTTGGCCCACTGCCAAAAAGTGATCGGAACTTTCCGGAAACTCAAGCCGAAAACCTGCCAAATCTTTTATTTGAAAAATGAGTTTCAAACTTCAAAATCAATCCTAACCAACCCAACCATCAGCTACATCACGTTGAAAGGATGAGAAAGCATACCTAGATTGACAAAAATGGTGGCAGGAAACAGCGCCAGAAATTTCAAAAAGTTCCGGTCGGTTTTCTTGTTTTTGACAGCGGCAGGGATGGCGGTTTCGTCGAAGATGGGGTAGGGTGGGAAGAGGACGTCGGGCTGAGTCGATTGGGACCTATCCTGTCATCAACGATGGCTGAAGCAGCTCAGATGTTGGGCATGTTAAATTACCCGCACACCAGATCTTGTTCTTTAATGTAACCAACGACAATAGACTAAACTAGCAAATATTAGAAAACTTGGAAACACACAAGAATTATATTGGTTCGGTAGAACTTTTGCCTTTGTCCAGTTGTGATTTCTCTAGGTAGAGAAATCACCGCTCCTTTAATTAATAATAAAGATTACATAACTTTTGCAACCCTAAAACTAATCTCAAAACTCTCGGTTGTCTCTGGTTGTTTTTCCTACTGTAAAAATAAGTCATGCCACACCCTATTTATAGATATAGAGTTCGCTTACATGTCCCAAGGCTGATTGAATTCCTATTCCTAAGTGGATTAGGAAATTACACTTATCCAAATCCTAATAGACTTCTAGAAATCCAAACCTAAATTGAATAAGGAAAACTGAAATTCTTTCCTAATCCCTATAGGACAAGAATTGGTATACCTCTAATTTTCCTAAAACAATCCTACACCAACTAGGACATATTTGACAAACCAAAATCCTAACAATCTCCACCTTGGTGAGTCAAACAAAGTCTTGATCGTTGCACCCCAGAGTATCTTTGAACCTCCTTGAAGCAGCTCTGGAAATCTTCAAGAGTCTTCACCTTGGCAATCTTCTTCTTGCCCCATTGCACCTCAAGTGAGGAGGTGCTTCACTTTAATCAATCAACGAGATTGATCAAGTTCAAGCAATGCTTGAACTTCTTGGCCGGCACTATCTTTGTAAGGAAATCTGTGGCATTGTCATCCGTATGAATCTTTTCAATCCAAATCTCCTTAGACTCCACCCAATTTCTGATTCTGTGATATCTTGCTTCAATGTGCTTTGATCTTCCAGAAAAAACTTGATTCTTTGCCAAGTGAACGACACTTTGACTATCACACTTCAGCTTCACACAATCTTGGGTGATTCCCATTTGACTTACCAAGCCATTAAGCCAAATTGCTTCCTTTCCAACTTTGGCCAATGCAATATACTCTGCCTCTATGGTCGACAAAGATGTAATTGATTGCAGTAGTTCCCTCCAACTGATCAGTCCTCTTGCACATGTAAACACATAACCAGAAGTTGACCTTCTCTTGTCCAAGTCCCCTACATAATCAGCATCCACATATCCCAACACCCTTGTATTTTCTTTTTGCTTCTCAAACATAATCCTTTGTCGCCAAGAACACTTCAAATAACACAAAATCCACTTGACTACATCCCAACGTTGCTTTCCTAGATTTCCCATGTATCTGGAAACGACACTGATTGCTTGAGCTATGTCGGGACGTGTGCATACCATTGCATACATAAGGCAGCCCACAACATTATCATAAAGCACCTTCTCCATTACTTGCTGCTCTTCCTCGGACTTAGGACACTGTTGCACACTTAACTTGAAGTGAGCTGCCAAAGAAGTCGAAACTACCTTTGCTTCTTGCATGTTGATCTTCTCAAGAACCTTCTTAATATACTTGGCTTGTGATATCCAGATCCTTCCAGAGGTCCTATCTCTCTGAATTTCCATGCCAAGGATCTTCTGTGCTACACCTAGATCCTTCATGTCGAACTCCTCGCTCAACATCTTCTTCAAGTCTTGAATTCTATACTTGTCTTGACAAGTGATTAGCATGTCATCCACATATAGCAATAGCAATATGACCATCCCATCTTGGAATACATGATAGTACACGCAATAGTCATATAAACATCTTCTAAAATTGATTTTCAGCATGAAGCAATCGAACCTCTTGTACCACTGTCTTGTAGACTATTTCAGGCCATACATGGACTTCCTTAGCTGACATACTAGGTTTTCATTCCCATATTCAACAAACCCTTTTGGTCTAACCATGAAAATTGTCTCCTCTAGATCCTCATGAAGAAACGATGTCTTCACATCCATCTGCTCAATCTCCATGTCATGTTGAGTTGCCATTGCTAAAAGCAATTTGATAGAAGTATGCTTAACTACGGGTGAAAAGATCTCATCATAATACACCTCTTCCTTTTGTGAGTACTCTTTAGCCACAAGCCTTGCTTTGAATCTCACGGCATCTTGTTCATGTAGTCCTTCCTTTTTCCTAAATACTCACTTGAATCCAACTAGCTTTCTGTCTTTGGGCTTAGGAACCAACTACCAAACAGAGTTCCTGTAAAGAGACTCCATTTCTTCTGTCATAGCACTTATCCAACTATCTCGCTCATCACTTGCTATAGCTTCTCGATGAGTAGTTGGATCTCGTTGACTAATGTTATGAGCATAATTAACTTCGTCTTGGTTAAACCCAAACCTATCAGGTTTCTTCCTGTTCCGATTAGGTTTGTCCAATGCTATGCATCTCTGGAATGCCGGTGGATTGTTGGTTGGAGTTCGAACCCCTTAGGATGTCTGGCGGATTAGAGTGCCTTCAATCTGCCCTATTTCTTGCTCCACCTGATTCCTAACTGGCGAACAATGTTGATGCTCTTCTTCTTCCTCAAAACCATCAGATTCGGCATCTTGCTAAATTTGCTCCACCTGAGATTCTTCTTCGTATGAACTGATTAACGGAATCTTTGTTGCTTCAATTTCAGCATCGTCTTTCTTCTCCCTACTGCTCTCGACTTTATTTAGAAGCATGGTTGTCTCATCAAAGACAACATCTAGGCTGACAACCTTTTTCCTGTTGTTGATATCCTAAAGCTTGAAACCCTTCACTCTTTTCTCAAAACCTAAGAATATGCAATGTGTAGACTTTGGTTTGAGCTTGGACCTTTCATCACTTGGAATATGTGCATAAGCACTACAGTCGAATACCCTGAGCTTGGAATAGTTCACCGGCTTCTCAGACCATACCCCTTCTGCACTCTTAAAACCAAGAACTGTATATGATGATCTGTTAATCAAATAACTTGCATGATTAATAGCCTCTGCCCAAAAACTATCAGGCAATCCTGCGTGAAATCGCATGCTCCTCTCTCTCTCTATCTCCATAAGAGTTCGGTTCATCCTCTTAGCAGCTCCATTTTGTTGGGGATTCTTCTTTATTGTGAAGTGTCTTATGATGCCTTCTTGCTTGCAGTAATCGGTAAACTCATTACTTGTATATTCACCTTCATTGTCACTACTCAGGTACTTGATCTTTCTTCCAGTTTGATTCTCGATTTCTGTTTTCCATTCCTTGAACTTTGCAAAAACCTCAGATTTCTGCTTCATGAAATAAACCCAAACCTTCCTAGAAAAATCATCCATGAAAGTAACAAAATACTTGGCTCCACCATTTGATTTGGTTGGTGCAGGGCCCCAAACGTCTGAGTGAATATAGCTGAGTTGCTTCTTGCTTCGATTATCTGCACTGCTACTTGTGAATGATACCTTCCTTTGCTTTCCAAGAACACAATATTCACAAAAGTCAGTTTGCAAGATGACACGCCTTCCAACAGGCCTTTCTTGTGTAATTCTTGCAACCCTTTCTGGCTTATGTGCCCGAGCCTATGACGCCTAGAGTTCAGTCTTGTCTTATATACCTTGATTTATAGAAACAGCTGCTCCCCCGACTATGGTGGTCCCAATTAACTTATACAGCTTATTGGGTTGTAGGTCACCTCGCATTACCACCAGTGATCCTTTGGCTACCCTAAGTTTTCCCTTTTTAGACTCGTACCCATAGCCGGCCTCATCTAAAATACCCAAGGAAATCAAATTCTTTCTTAGTCTAGGGACATATCTAACGTTCCCCAAAACTTGTATCATCCCATCAAACATTCTGATTCGAGCAAAGTCGATTCCTTTTATAGGACATGAAGAAGCGTCCCCCATTAAAACTTCCCCGCTATTGACTTCTTTGTAAGTATCGAACCATTCTCTTACTGCACACATATGAAAAGTGCATCCAGTATCCAAAATTCAATTTGTGAAAGCCTTGGAGCCTGATGTTACTTGAAAGAAGCTCCTGTCACTCTCATGCTCGGTGACTGCACTAGCTGAACCTGAGCTTCCTTCCCTCTTGCTTCTCTTTCCAAATCTTGCAGTTCCTCTTCCAATGATCGGCTGAACCACATTCGAAGCAACCTTCCTTCTTTTCCTTTTTCTTCTTGGATTTTGACCTACATATGTTGCCTGTTTTCTCTTCCTTTGTCTTTTCCCGCCCCCTCTCCTTGCCTTTGGCATAAAGGCCTTGAGAGCTTTCAGTTATATCATCTAGCTTAGCATATGACTGAAGAGCTTGAATTACGTCTTCAAGCTTCAGGGACTCTTTTCCAAACATTAGAGTTGTTCGAAAGTGCTTGAAAGATGAAGGTAGAGACCTCAGCAAGATGATAGCCATATCATCATCTTTGTAAGTTTCTTCGACCTTTTGAAGATTAGTTATGCAATTCTGGAACCTGCATACGTGATCTTCAATATCACCTCCTTCTTCCAGTCGAAGTCTGAATAGTTCATACTTTAGAAAAAGTTTATTGGACACGGTTTTGCCCATATAAACATTCTCCAACTTTTCCCATGCTTCTTGGGCAGTCATTTTTTCGGTGATGTGTGACCGAACGGATCTTGTGAGATGGATCTCGATGGAACTCTTGGCTTTCTTGAGAACCTTAGTCCATGTTGTGTCTGTCATGCTTGCTGGCTTCTCCCGCTGAGTGCATCATCCAAATCTTGATGTATCAGTACGTTCTTCATCATCCTTTGCCAGTCATTGAAGTCATCCTTGCCGTCAAAGGGCTTTAACGCAAGTCCTAGATCCACATTCATCTTCCCTTTAGACATCGTAGAACCCCTTGACCTAGGCTCTGATACCAATTGTTAAATTACCCGCACACTAGATCTTGTTCTTTAATATAACCAACAGCAATAGACTAAACTAGCAAATATTAGAAAACTTAGAAACACACAATAATTATACTGGTTCGGCAGAACTTTTGCCTACGTCCAGTTGTGATTTCTCTAGGTAGAGAAATCACCGCTCCTTTGATTAATAATAGAGATTACAGAACTTTTGCAATCCTAGAACTAATCTCAAAACTCTCGGTTGTCTCTGGCTGTTTGACGAGCCAAAATCCTACACCAACTAAGACATATTTGATGAGCCAAAATCCTAACAGGGCAAAGGTGGCTAGCCTGTTCGTGCGAGGGAGGGAGTCGGAGGAGAGAGAGAGAGAGAGAGAGAGAGAGAGAGAGAGGAATCTGATTGGGTTTTTAAAATCCGGCTTCGAAATATTTACAATTGTGCCACTACACTTCCGTTGATCGTAACTTCTTCTTTACAACTCCGATTTAAGCCCACTACGTGTCTACGAGCTCATATCAACACGCTCTACACAACGGTGCCATTCGTTTCCCAAAATCCTACCGGATTAAAAAGTGACCAAAATAACCCTACCCTTAAGGGCAAAATTGTAATTTCATAATTAAATCATTTAAATAATTTAAATGGATAATTAAAGTTGGGTCGAGGTGTCACAATCAAAGCAACTTTTGTTCAAGGTCGGGTTCACAAATCCACGTCACCAACTCAGATTGGTGAGAAATACGTCAACTCAGATGAATTGACCAATATACCCGTGCCATGTCATCACTTTAATTAAGCTTGGGATGGAGTTGACGGAAAGTCGTTAAGTGACACATGAAACCCTAGTCAAGGAGACAAAGTGGGTCACTTTAAGTTTAAGGGGTAAAATGGGATTTGACTAACGTTTCAGGGTGCACTGTAGTAATTAAGCTTTTCTTTTATGCTAAAGAAAAGTCTCCAACTAAAAATAGGAGTGTCTAGGAACTCCACCGCCTATCAAATCTATCTGGATTACTGACATAGACTACAAAGGAATACAATGCACTCAAAATGTTGTTGCTCAAGATGATGATGCATATTCGCAAGAGTCTGAACTATGAAGTTAGCCTCTCATGGAATGTGTTGAAATATGATATCCTCCAAATTGCTGCTTCAAAACTAATGTGAGACAGATATTTCCTAGTCGTTTGAAAAGACTGCTATGCCTTGAAACTAAGAGGAGAACAACATGTTCAATTCTTTATACACACTGGTGTAGTGTGATCCAAAGCATCTGTGAAGCATAAGTTAGACTTAGGGAAGAGATTTAATCTGAATATAGTTCTTAGTTCTATGGTTTATGTGGCTGGGGTTATTTTTCTCAAGTAAAATCTATCTGTGAAAAAATCAATATTACTTAATCTAACTCAGATCCAACCCCGAAACTCACAATCTATCAATACCCATTCATTTTTGTCCAATAATCTACACGACTTCAATTTCTTCCTTTCTAACTAACAAAGTTACTTCAATGTTGTTGTACTCATTTTTATTTTATATTCTTGGCATTTAAATATTTTTAGGTTAAATGTTCGTAAAAATAAATTACGATGGTGTAAACAAAAATCAACTAAAAAAGTTACCAACAAAAAGATTGAGGTTTAAACCATTGTTGAACAATTAATAAAGTAGGGAACTCAAATTTTGAGTTTGCAGTGTTGAGGGAAGAAGTGTTTGATATTTTTGTATACATGAATAGGTAAATTTTAGGAGGGGAAAACTATTTAATATTGTTGCATACATGAATAATTAATATGTTTTGTTGATGTTGCAACCAGCAAGCCTCGTTTTATTGAAAATAAATATAGTTTCAACAATATTAAGAATTTGTTTTGCCTCTTAAAATCTTCCACAATTTACAATTTGAAAACACAATAATTCATCATACATTAATTAAGCAATATTGTTTAAAAGGCATTGATCTCAAAAAAATAATCTACAAGCATATAATGCAATATCCGAATTACTTTTTGTATTGACAACTCTTCTCACATCGTTCATTCTACCACAATTTCCATAACCTAAAATTAGTCCACTTAGAAACAGTAGTCATCTCACATATGGTTCTTTTATCATATTCAAAATGTAACTTGGATGCACTATCCAATCTCTAAATTTACCCTATAAATAACTACCCCTTTACCCAATAGGGTTTGGTAATGTCCAGGCTCTAAATTTTGGGGCTTCAATCAAGCCATTTTAGACAAAGACGTTATTTTGGATGAGTTGTTCTATGGTGAGGGTGCAATATATGGATCATAGATGTGGACTTCTATATTAGCCATATGGTTCATCTTAATGGTAACTTCACTTAAGTTTAATAAAATGATCATGTGGTTGATATGAATGTCCACATGACGGGTCCATATGACACCCTCACTATACAATTTCGTTATTTTGGATTAGGTTGGGCTGATTGGGCCAGGCCGGGATCACACAATGAAAATGTATTTTATTTATGGAAAATTTGCCTATATAACATTAAATTTTAGGCTCGTGCATAATTACCACATAAACTTTTTAAAGTGATGCAATTTACCACCAATGTCTAACTCCGTTAGGTTTTCTGTTAACTAAAAGGGCACTTTCGTTAGCACAAGTGGTATTTATGTAAATTTCCTTTTATTTATTGAAAGATGAAATTATATTCAACTATATTTGTTCTTAATTTATTAATATTCAACTAGGGAAATATGCACAAATACTACCTAGACTACTAGGAGTGTTCATTTACGTTCCAATAAAAAAAAAAGTTAGGTAATTACTACCCAAACTTTACATTTGGTGCTAATCTACCACCTCCAACTTTGTTAAATTTTCTATTAAACATAGGCTTGTTTTTAATATTTTAATATTTAACATATTTAAAATTTAAATAAGTATGAAAAATCCTAAAATAATGATTGGAAAAAATACAAATCAACTCATCACTAATTTTCCCCCTCCACTAGGGTTAGGCATTTGAACAGGTATACCGAGGGGAAAAACCCGTGTTGACCAAAAAGTCAACCTTGGCTCAAAAACCAAACCAGATTATTTTGAATATGTTCCCATCTCGGTTCTTGTCTTAGAAAAACCGCTTTAGACTGGTTATGTTAAGTTTACTTATTCATTTATATCCACAATTATTAGTCAACCTAATTAATGTTCAAATCATATTAGTAACTCCAAGTAATATCTAGATATTTTAGCCAAATTAACAACCGAAATGCCTTAGTTCCAATGTATAACTAACTAAATAACAACTCTAACCCAACTTCCTTTTCTTTTCATTAAACCATAATCGTTCTTGTTGCACTTCTGTGGATCCCGAGCCTCTGCATTTATCCGCATATGAGAGAATCTTGAACATCCATTAAATCTAATGGGTAAAAGCAAGCCACATCACATGTTATTTTTTCTCCCCAAAACGCAGAATTTAAAGCTTACTCATGCGTCAATTTTATGGATCAAGGTTTCATTCCTCAGCTAATGAAAGGACATTCCATTTTTTTGCTCAATTTATAGATCCATGAAAGGACATTCCAAATTTCTTCATAACATATTTTCTAATTCTGTATCTAGGTTTCACCATTGGTGTTTCGTGTCTCAGTCGCTAAATCAAGGACACCTCATAAAACGAAGGACCAAAACCATTTTTCCATCAACATGCTCACCACAACCTGATACTCAACCAAAATTAATTTGGTTCAAATACCTAATCTTCCTGTAAAACTCACATTTTCTTTCATTAACTATACTTTGATGCCCAACTCACTGGAGGTTTGTTCCTTCATATTGAATAACTCAAAAATATGGGTAACAATTGTGCCAATGCTTCTCTGTGGTTGAAGAAAAATTGTTCTCTAAATTTATTGTAAATGCTGCTATATAAATAAAAAAATTATTGTAAATAAACAAAGGAACAAAGATTTTTTTTTTTTTTGAAGGAAAAGTTAGAGAAAGTTAGAAATGGTGTGTTACGAGAGGGAAGAATAAGAAACAAAATCCAGTGTTGATGCCACTTGGTGAACAATGTTGGATTACTTGGTTGTCTAAGATTGATCCGAATGCATATAAATGTACAATATTTTACAGTACAGACTCGATTTTGTTCATCAGACGACGAATAAAAATTTATCCGAAAAGATGGAAATCGACGCCGTCACTTAAGCAACAGTGTGTTTTGCAAGAAAAAAAATATATATATGACGTGGCTTGCAAACCCATTAGATTTAATGAATGCTCAAGATTCTCTCAAATGCGGGTAAATGTACAGTCCCTAGATGCAGAGGCTCGGGATCCCACTTCTATCTTTCTTTCTTTTCCACCTTCTTCTTTTTTTCTTATTTCTCTTCCTATTTGTCTCTTCACCTTTCTTCTTTTATCTCTTCTACCTCTTTCTCTTTCTTCCTATTTCTCTTTTTATCACATCTTCATATGTTTCTTTCCAAACTGGAAGCCAGCAAAACCAAATCGGAACCGTATAGGTCTGGTTTAGTTTGGTTCTTCTAGAATCTAGATACTTTTTATGAGAATTAAATCGAATTGAACCGTGTTAAAGTTTTGATTTTGGTTTCAATTTGAAGGGACAATCAGACTATACCACTTTTACCCTCCACCCGCGATAGCCCTTCCTCCTTCGCCAGGGTACGCATGTGCCCCTTCTCAATTTTCCTTTTTTCCAATTTTTTTTTTTTTGCTATTACTTTAATTAAAATTTTTAGATGAATTAAAAATAAAAAAAAATAGGCCCACATTTAATACAAAACTTAATAGAAGTGGACGGAGATGGTAGATTACCACCAAAAGTGAAATTTAGGTGGTAACTAGTTATTTTTTTTAATTAAATGGTAAACGTGCACACGTCCAATAGTTTATATTGGTATATGATAGACTAGAGGTCCAAAAACTATAGGCAACTTTGGGTTTAATCCATCTCTATTTTCCTTGTATATTGAGGTCCATTGACTATTTACCACATGGATTTTCCTAGCTTTTTGGGATGATGAGTCAACATGATTTGGTGAGGTGTGTAACTTTTTGGGATGATGAGTCAAACATGATTTGGTGAGGTGTGTAAAAGCATAGGAAAATGTTACCACGCTCATGGAGAGTACAATGATTCCTAATTTTCGCAACACAACATGTTGCAACTTAACAAAATTCAAACACTTTCTCATGTCTATTGTTCTTTTAAGCTCAACTTAGCCACTTCTTATTATTTTGGTATTTTCTAGTTAGTTAGTTAGCTTGTATATAATTTTTTCCAACATAATTTTATGAATAGATAGTTTAGAATAGTATCTTCTTATTATTTATTTATTAAACATATTGTTATATATTAAATTTAAAATCTTTTGTAAAAGAGAACTTTAATAATCAAATCAGTTTTCCTTCTCATTCTTAACAATTTAGTAAACAGTTAATGAGAATTGCTACAATTTAATTCTGATTCCAGACAATTAGTAAACAGTTCAATGAAAATGCTTAGGAGTGGGAGTGGCTCATACTCACTTCAATGCACGTTCACCCTCATTCCAAGTTAGCAAACATGCCATAAGTATATTTTGTGAAGGAGTATCAAACACATTATGCATGGATAACCTATTTTTCATGTACTTGTACACATAAATTCCTTTGCGTCACACACACACACACAAACTAACATCAAAACTCCATTTTAAGTAGTGAAGGACATAAAATAAACCAACAACATACTTTAAAGACTACAGGGGTTGCATTTTTATGGTTCAACATCTTTTCTTTATCAATTTCGGAACTGTTTTCAAAACCATCAACATCTAGCAAGGTAAGGAAATGAGCAAGGGTTATAGAGAAGCGTTATCTGATGTTGGAGTAGGATTTCTCACAAGAAGAAATGCTTTCACACATTCCTGACTAGAGGCTTAATGTAATATTCCATGTTTGCAAGAATTGCTTTAGCCAGTGAATGGAAATGATTGCATACCTCCCCACAAGCCAATGTTGAGTTTATATAAATTATAATGACAGGTTTCTTAGGGATCAAGCTCCACTCCCCTAAACCAAATCTAGTTTCAACATTTTGTTTGGCTCAGCAAAATTAACCACGCTACTATAGCTGCCCTTAACATATGCTATCGTTTTCGTTTTATTCTTTTATTTTTTTTGCTTGAACAGGTTGATCATGGACCTTAAAATGCTATTTCAGGTCAAGACTGTCCTTACTGCCACAGGTTCTCCAACTGGGTGAAAGGTGAAATCGCGAGTCGGCAGTAAAGGATCAGTCCTCGGAGTTTCTTATGTTTAGCTGTTAGAGGAAGGGTGCATTTTGTTTCTTAATTGTTACCTGTAACATATCAACTATATCTATTTTTCTCCCCAAGGAAGATAGTTGATTTGGACAATAGGGGACATGGGTATATTTAAATCAACATATGATTGCTGGGATTCTGGGAAAGAAAGACATTTTATGATTGAGGAAAGCTTTAAATAACATTAAGTGTAACTTCTCCATATATGTATGTTCTGCAGACATCTTTAAATCAGCAAGAATAAGTTATACAAATAAGTATCCATCTTTATCTCTAACAGTTTCTCAGTTATTATAATCCGGTCGTATACCATAAACCCCTTTTGAGAGTTTAAAGCGAAAGAAAAAAAGAAAGATGACAAGAATGAAAGAGAGATGAAAATTCCTTGATCGCTAAAGAAAACCTTCATATTCAGCAGAACAAAGGACATATTGGTGGAAGATCCCAAGAGGGTTCGTTAGGATCATAAACTGTATCCATATACTCTTGCACTCCATTCATTGCATAGAGGGAAGCTGATATCTGTCTTTCAACTTTCATCCTTTCGAATTCCAGAAACTCCGAATCAGCTTCAACTGCTGTGGTAGTGGTAGTAGTACTAGAAGTAGTAGAAGAAGAAGCAGCAGCAGCTGCCTGATGTTTCGGCAAATCAAACACTTGTTGGGCAAATGAGAACTCGTCAACCCCGGGTTCAAATCCACCCCATGAAAGATTGGATTGAGAAGCAGAAGAGCTCAACTCAAATTCCTCATTGCAGTGTCTCAAATCTGGTCTGTAGACATCATCAAACAGCTGAGAATCTTGAAACACCTCACTAGAAAGTGTATCACTGCCACTGCTGGTGGAATTACAAGTGCTTGTACTAGCAGTGCTAATATTGCTAGTCATGTACTTGTCATTACTAGTAGTAGAAGATGTGGGAGGATGTGAGGCATTCATATCATCATGATCACCAATACCAGAACTAGTTTGCTCTATTACTTGTTTGTTTGATCCTCCTCTTTTGGTGTTAAGTAGATTTCGGATTCGAGAAGCAAGAGGAGAATCCAAAGAGACATGTGTAATGAAGTTGGTTCGAGTATTTGAGCCGCGAAGAAGGCAGGCAGCTTCATCGTAAGCTCGAGCAGCCTCTTCGGCAGTCTCAAAGGTTCCAAGCCACATTCTTATCTTCTGTGTGGTGTCTTTGATCTCAGCTACCCATCTCCCTGAAGGCCTTTGCCTCACACCAACAAACTTGTTTGTGTTGTTGCTTCTAGTTCTTCCCTTCGACTTTCCCACTTTGCTCATTGGAATGCCTACAGCTTTGTTAGCTGCTGCGGCTGGGAAGCAAATTTGGTTCTGCTGTTGGAACTGAAATTCCATTGCAAATTAAATGTGCAAGAAAATAATTAAGATGGTTGGAGATGAGAGAGAGAGAGAGAGATGGGTTTGATTTAAGGAAGGCTGATCAGAGAATGAATTGGAAGAAGGCACTCTGTCTCTGTATAAGGTAGCCAGCTCTCAATAGTAGTGGAGAGCTCGTCTTCATCTCCTTGTTTGGTTGTGGTAGGGGATTTATATATTCAAAGGTTTTCTGAGTTTTCTATATGCAATTGGATGGTTTAGGAGCTCTCTGTCCTTTTCTGTTTGTTATCTTATGGGACGTATACTTAAAGTTCAATGTTGAAAAATTATCTGTCAGAGGAGACTTGTATTCTTTTTCCATAAATACCCTTTTGGCATTTGACAAAATAACCGATTATGGTTCCCCATCTCATGCGTTACTTGCCATTGTTACGATTTTCTCAACATGCCATCAATTCAAGTTAGAATAATATATACTGTGTTTTTTAAGTACAAGCAGTTGGAGGAGTGGGGTTTACACACAAATATTCATTGGAGTCTCGAACTTTTTCCCACGTGAATAAAGTGGAAGAATTCAACCAATTAAACTATACACTACTAGTCTAGTTAGAGTAATACACACAAACCAAATGAAGTTCTATATTTTCTAAACAAGCGGTAGTTAAGTATGGGTAATCGATCATAAGACCTCGAATACAACGATAAACACTCTTAATCACTTAAACTACAAATTCCTTATAAGTTCTAATATTTTATATCCCAATTAAATTCTAACTTTTCTAACCCCCAAAAAAAAAATGTCACCCTATTTACAAACAAACAAGAGAAAACAAGTCTTAGTTGTGGAGGGACATTAAGGACATAACACAAAAACGGGCGTTACCATTTAAGGCCTTGTAGGGTAAGGGGCTCAAACTTTGTCCCCTCTCTTCTCTCCAAGTCAAGCATTTGACAAAAAAAGTCGTGAAGGCACGAAAGGCTGCCACTTGGAGGCACCAAAATGCTCTTCTAGATAAGAAAAGAATCAAAGGGACCAAAAAAGCACAAATGGATCTTTTGAATTTCGGTGAAGACCAAGTCATATATGTTCATGGACAGAATACACAAATATAATATCTTAATATGCAACAAGCTGCGTTTGTTTTACTCCTCCTTGCGTCACCAGACAAACCTTGTTATTTCATCATTATATTATTACTAGATTCTTTCTATATTTTTTTTAATCTTTATTATAATATTGTTTCTATTTAAAAATTTTGAAATATATAAAACATTGGGTCTCTGTATGTACTATGACGATGATACTCACCATCCTCATCATTAGATATACATAAATCTTCAAACATGGAAGCCTTTTAATAAGTTTGTCATCTACGTGCTGCTCATGATCCATAGGAATATTGCCCCAATTCTTTAGAAGACATGCACAATGTAATAGAGCCAAAACTAACAAATGTAGCAATACCAGTCACGCGCACCACACACATCTATTTCTTAATTTCTTATTCATAAATCAATCATTCATGAAATTAGTAAAATTGAAAATTGCTTAGGCATTTGATTTCCATTGTGTTTGTTTGCACAGTTTAGATGATCAAACAATTTCTACTCTAACCCATCATTTGCCTAGATTATCCTTGAAAAAAAATAAGCGGTTCTCGGAGTATGAAAATATGTTGTGAAGTTGGTAAAAATAAATGACAAGTGTCATATTAACTTATTAATTAGTTAGCACTTGAGTTATATGTGTATTTGTTTGAAATTATGGGTTTACTACTGTCCATCATTAGATAACCAATAATCTTTACCAACGGATGAAAAATGACATTGACTTGAAAACTAGTAGTAATGACATTGATTTGAAGACTAATAGTGTCAAGTTCGAACCCTCATAACATCTTTGTAGTGTGTATATGAGAAATCTCATCTTCCACGTAATTTAAATTATCACTTATATTAAAAATAAGTAAATTCTAATGTTTGGAATCTGACACCAAGACCTTTTGAGATGAAAGACACCCAGACTAGACAGGTCGTCACAGCTTTGACCCAACCATACATTGAATCTAGGCAGGCAGTTAAGTTGGACCATATCATAACAACCCCGAAATGGGGCTAGGGCTAAAGGGCATGACCCCAAAAGAGTAATAAAATATTATAGCCTAGTTTGTCCGAGTACACTTAGAAACATTACCATCATTCGAGGTGAGGTTGAGCAGACATGGTAAGATGACAACTCAACTGCACAATAAGTGGAGCAACTCAGTTCTTTAGATCATGTTAGAGTAAGCTAAAGAAGATTTTGACAGGGGTAAACTTCAAATGGGGTTGTAACTTGTAAGTAGTAGATCTCAAATTACACTGAGAGGGCTACTATTGTGATAAAACAAGACCAAACCAACTCCATTGTTTCACTACTCTAAATATTAAGATCAAATTAAGCTCGAGAAAACTCTAATCGGGCTTAAAATAGAGTCAGAAGTAGGACATCTCAAATTACACTTACACCGAGTTCTTTTGTAATAAAATCCTTACATTGAGAACTTTTGTGATAAAACCTGCCACGTAGATAACAAACAATGACGAAGAAGGCCAAACAAACTACGTCTCCATCATCAATTCACCACTCTAAATATAACGAGCCAAACTTCCTTGGAATGAAAACCCCAAACTAAATCATTTTGGCCTCCGGTAGTTGTGACTCACATAACTGCTAACTAATTCCAAAGGACTAGGAGATTCCCAACCATTATATGTATTGTACAAAGTCACATAAGAATCATTGATGCTATGTATAGGCCCCAGCAACGTAAATGTAGTTGAAGTGCAGTGCAGATAGCAAAAGTAGATGCTCAAGGGTGACAAGGATATGTGCTGAACAATGAAACCAAATGCAAAACAAACTTATATTAAACTGTTTTACATTTCAAAAATATAAAGCACCAAAACTGATACAAGATGTCTTCATCACACACCTTGACCTTTAACATACAAAACTAAAAGCCACAATTGTACACAATCCTTTTGTTGACTTCAATCTTTTGAAGCTTAGGAGTACTGGATCGTCTATAATATGCACACTGTATTGCAAAACTTTCACTATCCCTAACTTTTTTCATCCTCCGCCGACAAAAATGCAACAAGGCATTGGCGCCAAACCATGAGAAATAATTTTGGAACACAAAATCAAAAGAATGCACTATCAAAACGCAGACCAGACATCCGCTTCCAAACAATCATGTGCCCACCCCATGAGCTTTCCTGATAAATGAAATTGCATATCCCACCAATGCAAAGGGAAATATAATGACCAGAAGCAGCAGTTTCCACAAACATAAGCCAATGCCAAGGCTAAAGAATTATGATGAGAGTATAAATTGCAATGCAAGCTGTTGCTGGGGCTGCAAGGATGACCAGGTTGATTCTAGGGTAGAGGGCGGTAAAGTTTGTTGAAGCTGCCTTAATAGACTAACCATACGACTAGCAGTTTGCTCTGTTGCCAAATCTTTACCAGCGCATAAAACCTACAGCACATTGGCCCAATTGAGAGAGAGAGAGAGAGAGAGAGAGAGAGAGAGAGACCTAATAGTTCACAATAATGAGTGAGATTAGTACGTGCATCAGAAAACCACTACATACCTCAGCAAAAACCGCAACTATTTTGGGAAGATATTGATTATTGGGCCCTAAAAGCTCTCTATCTGACCTGTAAACAATGCAATTACTTTTCATTATACAATCACCTTGGACAATTAAATAGTAGGCATTGAAGAGTGGAAAATAATACTGACCAAAAAAAGACATGCAAACATTTATCTATTAACAATTCAACAATCTCCAAATTCCAGTTTTTTTACCTTTCAACCATTGAACATAGCTGGTCATGGACAACCTTGGCCTCAATCAAATCACCTTTTATAGGTAAACAGCTTAACCAGGCTGGGACAAGCTGCCAAACAAAATGGATATGTGAAACAACAGAAAGGCCAATATTAAATATCCACAACCAGACTTGATATGTTAATAGATAGATCGGGAAAAAAATCATTGTGTATGACAAAAAATGTAAAGAAAAGCATTGTGAGGAAGTATAATGCTAGTAAACGGTTGAACAAATAGCAGTAGCACATATACAGAACTTCTGACACAAAATTGTGACTTCATTTCAGAATTGAAATGGCCCCAAGGGTAACAATTCGACATCTCAGTTATTTTTCATTCACATCAGTAAATCAGCAAAGCACTAGCCGACTAATCAAATGCAGCTATCTATTTACAAGTGTGCTGATTTGGGATGGGGTAAAAATATTGGGCCAAATCACCATCACCATCACCATCACAACCACATTCCTAACACCTAATGGATACTAATTACCCACCCTGAAAAGCTTCACCTAGCAATCAACTATGTTTATTCTACAAACCCTGCAGCACCGCCATCAACCAACTTTGAGTTGACTCTAACCTAGCACTGAAAGATGATGTGCGTGATTCAATGGATGACATAGTTTATCTTATCACAACACGGCTTCTAATGAACGCAAATCAATTTAATAGGGACATTTGATCATACTGAGAGCATCGGATTGAGCATGCTGGAATTCCTCCAAAGAGATCAAAACCCAGAATACAAATCAATTTAGTTGATGGAGGGCCTGTTTAGGATTGCTCTTGTAGGAAGCAATTCTGCTCATAAATGCGTTTACTAGAAGCGCGTCGGGTGCTTCCAGAAGAAGCGCTTGAGTGTTTCTCCAGTAAGCGCTTTTATGACCCTGAAGCACTTTTAATTTTTTCTGCCAAACATTGTCAGAAGCACTATCGGTTTTAGCCCTCCCAGAAGCAGTCCCAAACAGGCCTTAAGTCGGCAGCATTAAGGGATTGTTGGGCTTGAGTAGGCTGCATTAAGGAATTGTTGGGTTTGAACATGACACAATATAAATAGGATGCAATCATCACTCTGAGTGGTTATGGTACAGAACAAGCAGTAAGTTAATGGTACACCATTTATGCCTCAAACGATCAATTTTTTAGCATGACGCCAAGTATAGACACATCGACAGAAGTAAAAACAAGGAAATGAGCATAGAGAAATACGAAAGATGTACGAAAGATCAGAGTTTGAAGCAAAAGAATATCATCTACCTGTGTTGCATCTATACTGTCACGATGGAACTGGCAAATTTTCCCAAAAGCTGAAACAGCATTGTCATATGCCATCACATTGTCAGAATGTTGTGCATTAGGGTGCCTGATTACCATATCCAACCTAGAAAGAGCTTCTGCAGAGGGAAAAAATTGAAAAATAACACCCATCAGAAAACATACAAGGAAACAACTCCAAACAAATACAGAAACGAAGCAAGAGCAAAGCAACCTACCTCCAACAAGCGGTTTAAACACAGATCCACCATACTCAGCGCAAAGACCGACCCCATAAACTGCAGCCTGAAGTAGATGTTCTTTGCTGTTAACTGTCACTATGATAACTAAATATGCACTGTAACACAATCAATAGGAGTACAAACCTGACGAACATCTGAACTTTCATCATTGCAAGCTTCCAATAGGAAAGGAACGTAGGTATCATAGTATCTGTTTCACCAATTGTCATTTGGTTACATGAGGAGAAAATAGGAATCAAGATTCCAATATGGGAGATGATTTAGGCACTCCAAACTCCCACACTCCTCTACTCTCACATACAAGAGGAGTGCATGAGGTTATTTTTGAGTGATTTTGGATTGCCAAAATCATCACCCTTCCAACATAATACAAACAAAACTGCTTACTTAAGAGCTGCTTCACGGCAATGCTCTGCCATATCATCAAATATACAAATGGCAATCCGCCTCTCTTCCGCAGTTTTATCCTTACCCTGCTCCATCAATAAGCCATCAGAAAAATTCTTGTAAGTACATGAGTTCAAATCATAAACTCGAACACGTAAGGGAATACAAAAAATACTAAGAACATGTATTTTTTTCATAGCTGCTTCGTTCTTGTTTGCCTAGATTTAACATGTCAATTTACGAATTACACTCCATTTCATGTTAAATATCCAAAGTAACTTCTTTTTACAAAGTAGACACAATAAATAGTGTGATGCTGTCAACATCAAATTAAATTCACAACAGTCATGCAAACCAGTCCATGACCAGATGATGATGGTCAAACTCCAATGTTCAAGGAGCAGATTAACTCATCCAGTGTGAGAAGGCATACGCATCGGTGATGTATAACTAAAGCTTCAAGGATACCCCACACGAGTCGGAGATAAATAGTGTGATACTGTCAACATCAAATTAAATTCACAACAATCATGCAAACCCGTCCATAACCAGATGATGATGGTCAAAACTCCGATGTTCAAGGAGCAGATTAACTCATCCAGTGTGAGAAGGGGTAAGCAGTGGTGATGTATAACTAAAACTCATGCACGTCTATACAATGTTGATCTATGAAGTCGAGTGTGCCCTACAAGCAGACCCCATTTCCAGCAAAACTGGGAATCCCTTTCGTGAAGCTATTATTGGCACTTCAAAAAAAGTCATCTTGCACTCCTTTGTAAAAGCATAAGGGAGGAAGGTATGCTGACTTTTCTGGAATGCCAATAGCAGTTTCCTACATATATAAATGAGTGTGTGTGTGTGTGTGTGTGTGTAGGGCCCTTCATAAATGAGATTCTGTTTTCACTGTAGCTAGGGTGGGATGTACATCAACATAATATCAACAACTGTATAAACGAATTATCGATGGTATTAATAATATGGACAGCACATAGAAAGTTGATATGGATCCTGCTACAGCTACAGTTATATGGGATCCCCCTTATGCATAGTATATATACAACATATATACAAATAACGATGTTCGGAGTAATAAGTCTGTTTTCTTTTCCTTTTCTATCAATATTATAGCCCTCCTTTCAAAATCTTATTTAATAACTCCATTTCATCATCTCTTATGTTATTGGTTACTAGTATTATTGTTGTCTCAACCATGTACCTTATTTCTTATTTCCTTAATCAATAATTTCTATTCTGGAAATTTCTTACTTAATAATAAAATCAAATAATTGACAAAGATTGATTATAAATCTCGATTTATAATTTTATTTTAGTAAGAATAACAAGTAATTTTGAAAATATTTAATGCACATTACAATCTGAGTCACATGCAACACACATCTCAATCTGCCAGTACAAAACTAAAATGGAAAACTACCATAGCTTTAGAAGTAGTTAAACAAGACAAACAAAACGAGAGGAAGGGTGATTTACCAGCATAAGTGTTACGTAAGTTGAAAGCTCATCAAAGAAAGGTATGAAAGATGCCTTGAATGTCTTAATCAACGATCCCAAGCAATCACCGACCTTCATCAGGGAAAGCAATAAAGCATTAAAAGAAAAACTCAGCGTTCAGTTCCTTCTTTTTCACTAAAAGATCATCAAAATATCCTAAATCTCAAAGCTTACCAGATCAAAAAGTTCTTCTTCTTGTTCATTTTCTTCCTTAAGCAGTTCTCCTTCTTCTGCATCGAAGTCCTCTGCCTTGGCCCTTTCTGCTCGCTCTTGTTTTCTTGATGAACTGGCTGTAACCACCTGTTTGATTTCATCCACGATGCACCTAACTTGGTTTTCATCAAGAAGTACTCCAGAAATCTGAAAGAAATACCACATTAAAATAGATCCAACTTCATAACACAATAGCAGTATGCAGCACAGTGGTTAAACTCCAATGAAAGGAAACTTCAAAAAACACTTATTTAGTGGTAAAACTCCATAAAGCAGACACAAGTGTTGAACATCCTTCCAGTATAGTATCCAACATACTTGATTTTATTATAAGTGACTAAATTATAAACAAAGCACAGGCCAATAGAAGGCTTTTTTCGGCTAGTGCCAAATACAGAAGGCTAAAAACATTTATAAAAAAACATAAAATCCAGGAAAGGATATTGGATGTTAACGGAGAATCTTTTATCACGTAATTCAATAACAGTCAATCAACTAGTGAAGTCAATATAAAACATAACCTGAAGGCAAGATTGCTTTCATGGGTTTTATTTTCCTTCAAAATACAAACACTGATGTCATTTATAATAATTTTCTGATTTTATGGTAGAAATTATTAAGTTTACTTGTTGAAATTGAATCAACAGATATAAATTATTATCTAGAAGCACACATTTTTCATATTAAAGGCAAGAATCACCACCGGCAATTTCAAAGTAACTAGTAAAACTGATCAGAATTTTATTGTGCCAAGCACAAATCAGTTATTTTCACATACTAAAAATAAAAATTAGTGAAGCTTTGAGGAGTGTGAAATTGAACAGAAAAGAAAAATACACTGGTGTAAGTAGGTATTGCACATGTAGGTAATAGTGTATAGCAAATAACTAAAACAGTAACTTAAGTTAACAACTTATTAGCATCAGTAACATGCAAATAAAATGTATTAACACCTAGTTGGGACAGAGAGATGCAGGAAAAATAACAGATATGAAACACATTCATTTGTTTATGAGTTCTATTACACGGAACAAATATCAATTGATGCCACAAACCTGCACACATTCCTTTAACGCATCTAAAATGCTTGCACAAATTTCTACCTCAGGCTCCTGCACACCAAATATGTTCAAAGGCATCAAAACCAAGGTCACTTGCATTGAAAATAAACACAAAAAATAGCAAAAAATATGACTGATCATTGCTGAAGACCAAATGAACCAAAGATTCCAAGACCTTGTGTAGTGCTTCAACCAATGCTGGTATTATGTAATCAGACAACTGCTTGATATAAGACTCATTATGACCTTGTGCAAGTCCCTTCTCTACAGCTAATTTGGCTGAACGCAACAGCTCAGGCATCGCTGCAGAAAGTAGATAAATGACATAAAGAATTTCAGGAGAGCTCCAAAAGAATCTGATATGAGAAAATAATTAAATTCAAGAACTGGTCTAGCTAATACCTGAAACAGCTGCCTTCCTAACTTCTTCATGGAAATAAAATTTGAGAAGAGGAACCAATGTTGGAGCAACCTACAATAACTTAAGCACAGTCATTATCTAGTTGTTGAAGTTGATAAAAACACCACAACCCCAAACAAAAAAAAACGTGAATCATCATCAACCTGATCAATCCATGGAAAGAACCCTTCCTTCAGTTCATCAGCATAGCAACATAGCATGTTACAAGCTGTAGCTTTTTCCTCCAGGACACTAGTCCTAATTCCTATCCGTTTATCACCAACAGTAATCATTTCAATGCTGCATAAAGAACACAAAACCTGTCAAAAACTGAAATTATAGATACTTTTTGCCATAAAGTATCATTCAGCCAAATGAGTAGGATCTCAAAAGTGCCTTTTTCTAGCACAAACAATTAGGAACAGCATCCAAGATTACCAGAAAAGAAATTGTCGTTTTTCCAAAATACAATACATGTATCAGGTCTTAAAAGGTAAAATTTAACCAACCAACCTATCATCATCTTCATCAATATCTGCATCTGAATCTGCAGATGTAATTGTCACATCAGGCTTCAGTTGAGCAGACTGAAGCAAAGAGGGCATGACAACATTCATATAAGGGAGAAAATCCTGTCCAAGGCATTTGCAAAGTCTGGCCCATGCCTGAAACATGATTAAGCAGTTAGTTTATTCAGTTTACATATGTAGAATTCGCAGGACATTCTTCTACATTTTCCCTGTTGTTTCTCAAAGTTACAAGAACTTACTTGTAACATGTAACTTGTTGTAGGATCGTCTGCCTCCATTTGTGATCCTTGCAATGACATCAAGACTTCCATAATCTTCCGAAACAAAACAAAACAAAGGGCCACCATTATTTCAATAACCAAACAGAATATCAGCTAAACAACT
The DNA here is from genome assembly GCF_029339155.1 of Prunus mume. Classification (NCBI taxonomy): domain Eukaryota; kingdom Viridiplantae; phylum Streptophyta; class Magnoliopsida; order Rosales; family Rosaceae; genus Prunus; species Prunus mume. Next base: position 23,496,869 of record NC_142705.1, read on the forward strand.
AAATAAATAAATAGTGGATCTCTCTCATCGTTAATCTGGAACCAAGGATAATGTATAACATGTTATTTATCGTCACCTGCTTAGCGTCATCCCTGAACTTATCCTTTCCAACAGCCATTCCAACCAAACTAATACACTCCATGGATTTGGCACGTAGCATGCGATTGGATTTGTCATTAGCATTAATCAAGATAGCTTTCAAGTAAGGCATTACAGCATCATAATACTTCTGGAATTGCTCCTGCAAATACAAATACAAATGTCAAATCTGATCATTGTGTTCTTAAATAAACTGAAATTGGCAACCTAATAATGGGTTTAAAAATGCAAGTACCTGTGACGAATCGGCAACTGATGCTAAAGCTGTTAAAGCACCCTCCTGCACCATCTGCTTCCCATTCTGGGACACAAAAATATAAAACATATAAGTTCAAAAATGCAAGTACACCTTTGCACCAAGAAGGAGAAAGATTTCCCACACCAAAGGAAAGAGATTAAGCAAGATATTTCTTTGAATTTTTAACTCAATGGCTTTCAATTTCAACTTAATCACCGTCATAAGCCTCATTAACTTATTCTCCTTTATTTTCTCTGCCTCACCACAAGATGTTTTCCCATTTATATTGCTGACATTCTGACCAAGCACAGTGAAAATCAAACATCTCAAAAATCCTTTTTCTTAAACTTCAAAGAACCATCAATCTGATTCTACCATAAAAACAGTCTTTTAATTCTATTCTTGGTCAGCTCCTTATCCATGGTTTCTTCCCTAGTATCTCTTCCCTGGTCTGTGTTATTTTCAAAAAAAAAAGGTTCTCCAGTCCATGTTTCCTTTGCAACTACCAAAGGTCAAAATATGAACCATTCATTGACTAACTAAAACATTAACTGCATCACATTATGAAAGTGACTAAACAAAGAGCCATGAATGCAATGATTAATCACAATATTTATCTGATACTACATATTTTTCCACTACAGCTCTTGTACCAAAATGAAGTGGTTTCACCAACCAATCACTTTTAATTTATATACTAATATATACATCTTCTGCCAGAATATACACCAAAAACATACTCTATGTGAAATTGCTGAATAGGAAGATTATGTACCTGTAGAAGTACAAGAAGCTTGCTCACAATTCCATCCAGGTATGGTGTCAAAATATCTGGGGTGCAATTTTCACTGAAATTGAGTACTGCTGAAGCAGCATGGGCCTGTAACATAGAAATACAGAAAAACCATAAAGTTGATGTGCAGAGTGAAACCAGAAGCATCAATGTCATCACTCATAAATGTCTAGAAAATCAAGAACTAAGGAGAGGGAGTGTCTAGGTATAAATAAACAAGAAATCAATCGTACGCAGTGATTTTGCCACCACTCAATGAATTTCATGATTTCAAGGATATACTTGGGTCAACACAAAACCGCTTGTAAAATTAAAACATAGTTTCAACTCTTAGTGCAATTTCATGGAGAACATGCACAAAACTTATAGGACAAACCTAAAGGGAACTCTTCCATACATGTACTTCAACAAGGAGGGAATGGGGAAGACTACCATCCCAAAAAAAAAATGCAGAAGCAGACATTTGAAGATGCAAAAAACAAAAAAAATTTCTAGAACTCATGTCCAAATAAGTTTTAGGATGTGTGCCATTAAAGTTCTGTAAAGCCCAAATACCCACCATCTCAGGCTCAGGATTCTAACCTTATCTTAACATGCATAAGATGTTTTCAAGTTGCATGCTTAATTCATCTGTTAGAAGCATGAAGAAGGAGCCAGAGCTACATATTGTCGGATGAGCATAACATTATTGTAGATAACATATAATTCTTTTCCTAAGAATGTATGGTTCACATTTTGCAGTTGCATGAAATTTTCTGTATTGGAGATATTTATAAATGCATTAGTGTGCAAGTTGTTATTTACAAATAAATAAATGAAACTGCAACAAAAAAACAAAAACAAAAAAAGAAAACCCCAATTGTGCCCTCAAAAAAATAGAAGACATAAAATTAATACGATTTCTGTGATTAACAAAACATAAAAATAATCAGGTATCAATTCATTTTGCAGAACCGTATTATCTAAATTAAGAATCAACATTCAATGACACCATTACCGAAATATATAGTTACATGAATTATGCTCAGTTTTCCAGTATTACTATATATCATAGCCTAATCGGTTCATCTTTACAAGAAGGATAAAATTTTACCCAGACAGCAGCAAAAACGAGAGTAATGAAAATGAAGATAATTAAACATTATTTTATTAAGCAGGAGGTGTTGGGTTAAAAGAACATACAGCCCTACAAGATGGGGAAAGGAAGCCCTACTATTGAGTACTGGACAGTGTTACAAACCTGTACTCGAGGATTTTGGAAGTCATCCATGGCTCCAGCCAAAGCAGGCAGCACTCGCTGGTGATACTGGACTTGTAACTCTGGGCCTAAATCCGTTGACAATTGCCCAACTGCATTAATTGCTGCCCATCGCACACGCGGATGGGGATCTTGGAATGAATTCAACACCATTGACACGACCTGTTCAAGGTTCTTTATCATTACCTGCGCCAATAAGTGCAAATGTTAGAGCAGGCCACTCGGAAGAGAATAATATAGCCAGCAGAGGAATACATGCATAAATAAAGTGAGAAGTTATTTCATTATGAAGCTGTGTATGAAAGGCATGAGATCACCTACAGTAATGACTAATCATCCTGAAGAAAAATACAATATCAAATGCGTCCAAAGCTCACATTACCGTTACTGTCCACGGCTCACATACATAACTAATCAAGTAAGCGCTTATACACATAGCAGAAGCTCCAACATTGGCAACACAAAATCGAAGGATGAGTTATTTATACCTTGGAGCAACCCTCAGCAATCTGAGCAAGGGCAATGTGTGCAGCGTGGTGCTTTTTCCACTCAGGAGCAGCCAAGAAAGCTGGGAAAACCTCTGAAGCAACTGGGACAATGGTATTCCCACCCAGGGAAATAGAGAGCCTATCCAAACACTCCTGTCCAAACCCGTAATTGCTTGTCTCCCCGGCATCCTCATTCTCTGTATCGGCCGCGTGCCACTCAGGTTCATCCTCAATGTCCAACAACATGTTCATGAGAATCGCAAATAACCTCTGAATGAACTGCGGCAACTTCCTCATCATCCCAGGTGCCCTCTCCCTGGCCTCGGCCAAGGTAATCACAAACTCAATGGCCAGATGCCTTGTCCCTTCCTCCAAGGACTCGGCCTCGGCAATCTGAAGCATGGACCCCACCACATCCACCAACTGCCTTCTCAAGAACCTCGGTTCAGTCCCTGCCAATTCAATCAACAACTCCAGAGCCTCCTGCGCAGTCGCCTCCTGCCCGCAATTCAACGCCTCGGTCAACGTCTGCATCATCAGCGGCAACAAGTCCTGGAACCTGTCCCTCTCGGCCGCACTAGTCAAGCACTGGATGAAATTCACTGACGCCCCGAGCGCAGCGATTCTGACGTCGGCGCTCTTGGCGGAGGTGGACAGGCATCGGAAGAAGACCTCGTGGAGGGTAGTCAAGTGAGGAACGAGGGTTTCGCCGATGTAATGCGCCAATTGGGCGAAAATCAAGAGAGCCGATTCCTGGAGTTTGGGATTGTCAGAGGTGACGCACTGGAACATGAAAGGGAGAAGCTCAGGCCACTGGTTTTCGGGGAGAAGGGAGGAGGCGAGCTCGGAAATGGTATCGCAGAGCTTCTTGGACATGGATTTGGAGGACTCGGATTGGAGAGAGGAGAGGAGGAGGGACTTGAGGGTGGACTGGGTGTTGGGGGTGAGGCGGGGCCAGAGGAAGGAGTCATCGTGGGTGAGCTGGCGGCGGAGGAGGATGACGGCCATGGTCCTGGACTCGGGTCGGGTCGAGGATTGCAAGACGTGGAGGAGCTTGAGAAGGAGGGCATCCGGGTGGGCCTGCTTGCAGAGGTTGAAGAGGGCTTCGGCCTGGGATCGTTGGTCGTTGCTGGAGGACATAAGATGAGAGATTAGGGTTTCAAAGTGGGTCGGGTCGGGGCCCAGAATTATGGCCAGTTGCTGCTGCTGCTGGGTAGGATCGGTGGCCATCGGAGGAGCTTAGGGTTTGGGGAAGGAGAAGTAAAAGGATAAAGGATTTGGTCGGAGGCGTTTATTTGTTTTTGTGTGTTTTTGAGTTTTGCGCCTCCGAGAATCAGAGAGAGAGAGAGAAAGGAGGGAAGAGTTGGGGAAAAGTGGAGGGTTCGGTGTTTGGACGAGGGTTTTTAAATGGGGGGAATTCCTCGGTTATTCTAATGTTGCGTACTGTGACCAATAATACACTTCTTTTTTTATTTTCTCTTTTTCTATTTCTTTTATAACTAATATGGTTATGTATAAATTTTAAGAAAAATTACGTGTTAATGGTAAAAATCTTTACTAATAAGGATATGATAAATGGAGTATTTTTGTTTTGGATTTGGTGAATGGGTTTGAATTTCTTTTTGTAATAGGTCAATGATGTGGCCCAAATTGAATGGACCAATTTAAATTAATAAGAGGAAATATTGTTTTGCCCTTTTTATTTAAAAGACTAGCCCAAAGTTTGTGCCAAGAATGGAAATTACCATTTTGTTATTTTGCCAAGGAGTCGGACGGACTTGGTGGATGTCAATACCCATCATTGGAGGATTTGAACTCATGACCTCCGCTTCTCATAAAGAGATATATAATTACCCAAGCTAATCTTCACTTCATGTGTATCTTTAGTTTTTATAGTATTTATATTATATTCCTCAACATCAACTTAAATCATTTTTATTTTTTATTACACAAATGATCATTTTCTCTTATCAAATTATAAAATAGTTGTTTGCCAATTAAAATTGTCTATTTAAAGTATTAAAAAAAAAGTTAAACTACACTATATATTATTATTTATTATTATTTTCTCTATTGCTATTTTGTTTTTTGTTTTTAACTTTTTTTTTACTTAGTTTTCTTAGCAATTGATTTCCTATCATGACTAACGTGTGAATTCATTATTCTTTTGTAAAAAAACAAAAAGGTATAATTTAACTTGTTGATATAATTGTAAAAGAATAAACATCGATATAATGGTAAGTAAACCTAAAAATATCAACTTATATAGATATCATGTTGCATTTTCTATTTTATAAACCTAAAAATATTAATATAAGAGTAACATAAAAATACACACTGTTTTCCAATTTCTATTACATAAATATAAAAATATTAATATAAGAGTAACATAAAAATACACGTTGTGGTGCCAAAAAACAAGATAATCACCAAGGTGTTCTAGGTTGTGCAAAGGTTAGTGGGGATTTTACTTACCATTTTCCAACATACATAATGGTAATGGATAGAAGAAATCATAAACATAATAAAATGCTCATAATAAGTCTTCTTATGCCACCAATATCATGAGAAACCCTAGCTGCCTTATCCTTTTGTGAGTCCCAAAGAAAAACTCTATTAAGGGGGAAAGAGCAAGAAGCGTCATTGTCCTCTTCTCTCCATGCTTTTTTCTTTTCTTTTTGGTTAGTGAATAAGTCCACTGGAGTGTTTTGAATAAAAAGCCATTTTGTGGTGATTTCTTCTAAGCCATACTAAGATTGAAGTTCCCCATCACTCCTTTTAGGCATTCTCAAACAAATCCTTCTCCCAAAACCCACTCTTTAATACTTCTCATCTTCTCTGTGTTAGAAGTATGCGCTGAAAGCCAATCATTATATGAAATCTTTCATGGAAACTTCGTTTAAACCAATCATTTAAGTTAACACACAAGGGCAAAAATGTCAACCCAGGTAACGGTCCATGCTTGACCATTAACCTATTTGACAAGTCCATGGGTTATAAGATAAGAAAGAGGTTAGATGCAAAGGGGCATTTCCCAATTACTCAAACCAAAAATGTTCCTAGACATAGGATCATTCAACTAGGCATTGACGAACCGCAAAGATCAGTACGCACTCTATCTGCTCAACCAGGAGGATGACTAGTCTTGAGTCATTCGTGTGTGGACACTGAGATAAGTACGTAGGTGCTTGCTAAGGAGTAAGTTCATTGAACGCGATCAAACTAAGGAATCTTGTATGGAAATTCAACTTGCACGTCAAACAAAATTTCTTCGGTTATAATAATGCAAGGTTAATCCTTAGACCTAAGGCACCATGGTTACCTTATGGACGAATAGTCAGTCTCTAATTGAATCATAAGGTTGAGCTCATCCTTGGGCTCGATTCAAGGTAACGTAGGGATCGTCAACAAGTATATAAAGGCAAGTGAGTGTACGATAAGGGATCCCAACTTCCAGTAAGAGGAAGAGAATGTTTTAAAATATGATTCAGGAATCTCCAATCGGAGTTGGAGCGCAATTGAGAAAGAATCTTCCAATTGTGCTCATATTGAATCATATAGCCAATAGATATCACGTTAGGGATTTGACATGAATTTTGTATCCTATTAACGAGATCAAGAGCATTGTGAAATAGAGAAGGATCGAATTACATTGTAATTCTAACTAAATGGGTTCTCCTAATATATTCTAGATTAGTTTAGGTAAATGTGATATGTTGCAGAAAGCAGTAGATATGTGTTTACAATACCAAGGTCAATGCATAAAAAATACTTGTTGGTTCATCCAATCACAAGATAAAAGAAGAGGTATAGTTCTAGATGGCACTCACAATTTGTGGAAGCCTTGAGCATATTCCATAAATGGGTCCTCATAAAAGGGAGAATTAAAAGGGAGTTTTAATTCACAATCGATAAAAGAAAGAATTCATAATTGCCTACGGCCTCACTAATTACAACCCAACAGATCTCACATTCATAAGCTTGTAATTTGGATAAATAATAGAAGATGACAAGATCAACGATTAAGCCAATTAATTAGATTAATTGATTAGAGAGAGAATTAATTAAAAAGTTAATTAATTACATTGAAATGGAATGGGCTTTAAAATGGTTTGAGAAACTAAAGGCCCATGAGATTTTAGCAAAAATGTCTTAAGAAGAGATAAGTGGGATAAGTTGGACCAAGAGGCCCAAGAGAAGGCCCACCCTCCTTAGGGTTTTAAGTCTTGCAAATGTGAGGAGGAAGTGAGAAAGCATCAAATCTTTTATAACATCTCACATCGACCAACGGAGAGGGGGTGATGTGCCTTATATGTACATGCTCACCTCCATCTAGCACGAGGCCTTTTGGGAGCTCACTGGCCTCTAAGTCATGGGAACTCCGAAGTTAAGCGAGTTGGGACTGGAGCAATCTTAGGATGGGTGACCCATTGGGAAGTTGCTTGTGAGTTCCCAGAAACAAAACTGTGAGGGCAAATAGGGGGGTCCAAAGCGGACAATATCGTGCTACGACGGAGTCAATCTTGGGATGTGACAATTTTGGTATTAGAGTCACTCTGCCATGTGGTGTGAGTGTGCCGACGAAGACGTCGGGCCCTTAAGGGGGTGGATTGTAACATCTCACATCGACCAACGGAGATGAGGTGATGTGCCTTATATGTACATGCCCACCTCTATCTAGCACAAGGCCTTTTGAGAGCTCACTGGCCTTGGAGTCATAGGAACTCCGAAGTTAAGTGAGTTGGGGCTAAGCAATCCTAGGTTGAGTAACCTACTAAGAAGTTGCTTGTGAGTTCCTAGAAACAAAACCGTGATGGCAGAGAGGGGGGCCCAAAGCGGATAATATCGTGCTACGACAAAGCCAATCCCAGAATGTGACATCTTTCCTCCTTAGGCAAGCTAAAATCGGTCCCAAGAGAAGTGTTACTAGCACCACAAACTTCTCTTGTGCAGTCATCTTCATTCTAAAGGAAAGCTTGGTGTGGAGACTTTGGAAGTCACTACTTTGTGGCTTGGTGGAGAAGTAGAAAGTGGATCTTACCACCATCATTTGGTGGAATACTGGGGTTGGACTCAAGTTTCCTTCCAAGGATGAGTTTCTATCTACCTTCCTCTTTTTAATTTCAGGTATGGTTGTTTGCAATGCACATCAAGTCTTTGAACCTTAAGATCCTTTGAAATGTTTTGTTTTTAGGCTTTAGTTTTTGTTTAAAGTCTTTCTTTACCTATCAAATGAATTTTTGATAATCTATATGTCTAAATGAACCTTGTTTTTTTTTTTTTAGAAAAACACAATATATTATTCACTTTGAATTTGGGTCTACATCGTCTTTGATAAAGGTTGCTCCAAATCACCCAATTGTTCTTTGTCAAGGTCGTTATATTAATTTCTAATGAATAATCAAACATAAATAAGAATACAAAAGTAATTATATGATACCATTTATCTAAATAATATCATAAACATAACAAATATAACACAACTAGAGTTAGAAATACTAATAGGAATACAAAAGTAATTATAGAACATTCTTTCTCTTAACATAGAGAGCACACTCTCTAAGCTACAAATCTTAGAATGACTCAAAACATGTACCATCAGACTCGAACAAAAAAATCCAGTTGGATGGGTAAAATGTCCAATGTTAGAGGCTATCGGAACAACCGCCACTCGCTCGCGTCGCGAGTGGTCTTGGCAAACTTGCAGTGGTTTAAAAGCATATTCCTTCTAGTTTCCAACCCAACAAAAATCCCTCAAAACCGAACTAAAATGAAGGAGAAAACAACATCCAAAGTTGGGTTTGCGCACCGGCTTTTCAATTTAAGATTTGTTTTGTTTTTGTAAAACTTTACGCCTTCATTTCACTATCAAACCTTAACCAAAAACGACGAAATAAAATGGAATTTGTTTCTTGATAAGTCTATTGTCAAACCCAATAAATGGATTCCTGAATAACTCGAAGGATTGGGAGAAAAAGATAGCCAAAGTGAGGCTCACGAACTGAAATTTTCCCAAAAACTCAAATTTCCAAATTTTCCCAAAAAGCAGAAACTCAAATTAACAATTTCCAGAAACTGAAAATTTCACTCCTAGATTGTTCTTAAAGCTTCGACAACTCTTCTAAAGTTCAATTTTTCCTATCACTCAAGTGACTCAAAATACTATTAAAGGAACTAGAATCAATCGAACACAAGGTTTAAAAAAATCATAAATCCGGAGCTTAAATCACCTTAGAAGATTTTGCCTCTAATCTCCAAATGCTTCCTTTCTTCCTCACCAAAATTCCACCTCCATTCATCTACCCATGCTAAGATATTATTCCAGATTATAATTATCATTACACTTAGCGTAGACTTGGTGAATCATCCTTAATAGACTCACAACTCAGCCCAAATTAATATCAAAATCTCATTTTGAGTAGGAGGTATAAGGAAAGGGGGGAGGAATGAAGGGAAATGCAATATGTTGCCTACACGTAACACAACAGTATGAGAATTAAGGTAAAATAAATAAATAATAATTTTTTTTTAGATGTTACACACTTGCAAGTGGTACACATAAATTGGTAGAGTCCAACCTCAAATCACTAATTCATGTTTTGGATATGAGAATTGTAACTACTAGTTCATGCTCAAGGTTTGGATATCTTTCTTTGATATCCCTTCCCCGTACTTTTTTTTTCAATGTTAAAAATGACTTTGCTTTCACATTTTTCCCCAATCTGACCTTCATTATAGTCATATGTCATAGGTAGTGTGCTTCTAAAAACATTATCCCACTCTACTTGCTATTGCCTCTGTGAATTGGTTTTCACTTGCAGGTGATGAAGCAAGGATGACAGCCTTCAATCGTACATATCCCGCAACTGTTCCAAAGTATGGTGAACAATAGTTGGATAGGAGATGAACTATTGAGATGTTTCATGCTGTTAATATATGTAGGAACATTTTTGTACATTCTTTGACCTACCTTTGTTTTTCGATTTCATTTTTGAGCTATGTTTGAGTTTTTTTTCCTTATTTTCTTTCATGTTTACTTCAAATTATGCATACTATTAAGCCAATTTAGAGTCACCTTTAAGAGGCAAGGAGAGCGCACAATAGAAACAAAGTTAAGATATTAAAAGATTTATCAACACACATATATATTGAATCTTTAGGATATGATAAATTGCTTTTGTTAATATGATTATGAGCGTATCAATTACACTATTGAAGTAATGAAAAGAGTTAATATATTCAAAAATTTATCAACACGCGTATATACCAAATCTGAAGAACATGCATACTAATAACCAATATTGAAACGTCATTTGTTTAAAAGAGGGTGAAATGGTAAAACACCACTGATTTAAAAAAAAATAAAAACAAAAACAAAAATAGAGTCGTGCTATGCTTGACTCACGAGAGAAGGGTGAAGAACAGCTTAACCCACGGTTACCTAGAAAAGAAGAAGAGCTGAAGAACATGGAGAAAAATTCCACGGGTTTAGAACCCACGAAGCTGGTGATTTCCACAATTTCAGAACCCATCACCACCATGTTACTTGTACTTTCTGCGTCCACTTTACTTGACAGGACCCGATCCAAATACCACTTTAGAATCCGAGCCGAACCCTGTTCGTGATCGACACCTGGCGGGTGCCGAGCACAATACTTGGTTGCCCTTCTGGTTAAAAAACTTAACTTCATTTTAGCCTTGACTTCTACCGAAAATTCGGCAGAGTTCCCCCTGTAAATCGAACATTCCCAAAATTTTCACTTGTCAACAAGCACTTAAATATAAACATCAACTGCCAGTAAACATAAATAAGTGCATTCCAACAGTTAATTACATCCTAGGGCAACATCAGAGCATCTATACAGATTAATTTACAAGGAAAGGAACAACTTGTGAACCAAGAACCCTACATCAAACTGAGGAAGAGCAGGAAGCGGAAACTGCCCTGTGGTGGCTCTCGGATGTACGTCTGCCTGGGGGCGCAAAACATTAAAAAGGTGAGTGGACCCAAAAATAAAGTTTAGAAAATAGATAAGAACATACTAACCCCACTGTAAAAACAGTTATACAAAACTAATTCATTCTTTTTATCATATACATACTGAAATCAATACTCATATAAATATATATATAAATATATAAATATATATACACCAATCATACTCATGGTCATCTTTAAACGCTTAAAAGCACTGAAATCAGTTTAAAACTACCACCGAGGTGTACTCCTTTAATTCTGTCAATTCCTGATATCCATCAATTCCTAATAATCCATCAATTCCCCTGACAGGTCTCGGTGACACAAAGTCAATCCGAGCCGCAAACTGGCAGGATTAAGGAAACCCTACATCCTTAAAGGATAATTCACTCGGCAGCATATAAATCAAAATATTTAAAAGCACATAACAACTTATTAAACACTAATCTGGGAATAAAACTTCTTCAAGATCAAATACTGTAACTGAATTCCATAAATTCATTTCGAAAACAAAGAGTCCACTCACTGCTGTCCGAGCTCATGGACCTTTTGAAGCTCCCTCCTGCGGGTCAGCTGGTGCTCGAGTACCTGATTCAATTACCAAATTATTATATATTAATAAAACTACTTGGTATAAATATTTAAATAAAACCCTAACCCCCGGCTCCTAGAAGTGCGTGCATCTAATTAAAGTTACTCCTCCTTTAACCCTAGGACACAAGTCCCGTGAGTCTGGTCTTGATCGGACGGTTAGATTGGTCACAATCGCACGATCAACGGTTTGAAACTATTGAACTCATAAATCACATAAGATGCGACATCCGTTCGGGGTTCAAACGTTAACCAAATTGAGATCTGCGAATTCCTACGCACTCATGACAACACGAGGATCATTCTACCATTGAATGTGGTCCCCATCAGATTGCCCACTCGCCGCCACATGCGTCGGCAGCGCTTGGGTGGCTTGATAAATTTCTGGCAGCCGGAAAAACTCCAAACCGCCGGCCCAAACTCCTAACTTAGATAAAACACCCATTTTGGAACCACTTTTGTTCTTAGACCTACCCCAAAAAGTGGCCGGAAGTGGCCGGAATCACACCCTCAAAATCGGCTGAAACCTAGCTTGAAAATTGAACGATCTATGCTTGAAATTTCTGGAATCCTACCCAACCAGCAGCTAGAGCATGGAAAATAGCTAGAAAATCATACCTCACTCGTCCGATTTGGTGGCCGAATGACGGAGAACGAAAGCTTGGAAGTTCTGTCAACATCGGCGTGATCTTGGGCGTTTAAAAATAGCAGTTCCAAGGGTAAGGACCGATCGGGAAAGGAAGAGGAAGCAGTGGTGGTTCGATTGGGTCTGATCCCGTCGGTCGGAGTGGAGTGTGGCGGTGGTTATGGAGGTTTGAAGGTGATAGGTTAAAACAGGGGGGCTGCTAGTCGAGAGAGAAGAGTGAGGGAGGAGAGAGAGAGTCAGTTAAAAAAAAAAATCATGATTTCCAAAATTACCATTTTGCCCCTTGAAGTATTTTGACCGAAATTTCTCCCTTACAACTCCGATTTGGGTCCACTCCGTGTCTACAGACTCGTTTCGTCATGCTCTACGCTAAGGTGCAAGTGGAATGGTCAAATTCTTTTTCGGTCAAAAAGTCAACTTTTCCTTTACTAAAATATTTTAAGGGCGAAAGTGTCCTTTCCTCTTAATAGTTTAATAGTTAAATATTAATTAAGATTTGGGTTATTACATTACTGGCACCTTTTTCTGCTTCAGAAATCCAAATCATGAGTAACCATCCAGGAACACCCATTGTAAATATTGGTCAGACCCAAAAACCTTCCTTTCTCATTCCGCTTCACACCTTATACCTTTAACTGAAGGTAAAAGATCATTTTTTTTATATTAATGCATGTATATTTATGATATTTCATTCCAGTTGTGGGTTCCATGAAATTTTGTATGTTTCAGGAGAGGTTGTGGACAATTCGGCATTAGAGAAAGCACTAGCCCATAAGAAGTTCAAGGCTTATAATTCATGGTCGCCAACTCTTGAAGCAGTGTGTTCCAAATCTTTTACTTCTTTGAATTTTGTGGATTTCCCTGTTCTATTTTCTTCTAAATTTTTAATTTTTTTTTCGGGGCTTAATTAAGCAACCCACAATTACAGGTGGTATTTTGTTGGTTTAGATAGAGCTGTTTGATTCTTGCTTTTGGTTCTGTTAAGCAAGAGGTGAGTTTCTTGGTTGAAATAAATTGGTAGAAATGAATTGTTTTCCATTTTGCTTTGGCCAATGGCATCAATCTCCCACTTGTGTTGATCATTTAGGCATATGTATTGTTCTTCTTAAGTTCTTAATGACTAAAGGTTTTTTTTTAGCAGTTTACATGCTATTAAAAAAAAAAAAAAAAAAGCTAAAATGGAGATCTAGAAAAATACGGGCGATAAAGGAAAACTTTTAAGACGACGATTTATCATATGTGTGCAATTAAAATATGAAATTGTAGAACATAGGATATCACCAATAACTCTAAAGATTGTTCAAAGTTCTTAAGCACCACCATTGTAATCATCCATTCAGCATATCAACAAACAACTATGTTCTTCATAGAGATTCGTTTGAGCACCATCCAATCCATTTTTCTCTCAACTCTTTGTTTCATTTCATCTCAAAAGAGAACTTGAGGGATCATTTGGCCGTCGAACACGATAGCAGAATGAGAACTGGCACACCGCACGACTCACACACCAAGAAGGTCATCCTAATTTCTAATCACTATAATTGAATAATTGACCAAAAGATTTTTGGAGCAACAATATCTTATACGAATAATTCAGAACATGATGCTCATCAATGACATGACACTCAACAATATCTTATTTAGGAAGCAAACCGTCATCAGCTTCCCATACACATTATGTGTATTCAACACCTTTAATCATCCCAATAAAACCCGGAAGGTTATGTTCAACCAATAACAAGCTTTAGCAATAACATTCATCCTTTATATTCCTACCCAATATTGAAATTTTGTGATTGAGTTCCAATATAATTGAAAAACATTGGTTGAAGAAAAAATTTGATGTATGACTAGCCATCGGTGTATTGTTGCTTAGAGTGAAATAATTTGCTTGGAGAATCTACAAATGAAAAATTACGAATGCAAACCCATCATCTTTTCAACAACCAAAGTTTCTTGTCATGTTCGACTCAAAACACCTGAACTTTTGTTGCAACCCTTTGGTCCCTTCTGCCATATGAACATGTAGTAGATGCAATAGAGGGAATATGCACACGTGTAGGAAAGAATACATCACCACAAAACAAAATTAAGAATAAAAAAAGCTAATGCGGGGTTACCACAAAACATCACCACATTGAATTACAAGTGAGAAATCATGACATTCACTCAGAATCCTAATGAAGAGTTTCATGAAGCATGAGAAAGATATACAGAGATATACATTAAGTGTCCACATGCTAATGTTGATTCACATACACAGATGAATATTTTATTTGACGGGCTTAATTCGACATCTAAGAGCCATGTTAATGCCTCAGCTGGAGGATCGTTGTCAAATAAATATGCAAGAGAGACGTTTGAACTGTTTGATATGATGGCTACAAAATCTCAACAATGGGCAGCACAACATTCACAGAAAATGGGCATTTTTGAGTTATCAGCATGTTCTCCTAACATGTCTGCACAAATGGAAAAAATGGAAAAGAAAATTGATGCAAAGTTTGATATTATTCTACAACAAATTGCAAATTCTACACAACAATGACCACATACACCAACAGTTTGCAATATTTGCAGCATGGCTACACACGACATAATGGGCTGCCCGCATAAAGAATCCTACCCGAAGCTTGTTGAACAACATGTCAATATGATGAACAGCTATTAAAGGCCTAGGAATGATGCATATGCAACTCATTACAATCATGGATGGAGGGATCACCCTAATTTCAAATGGAGTGACAATCAAAATAATGCAAAACCATTCCAGCATGCACAAAAACTTTTTGTTCCCTCCAAACCATCTTTGAATGATCAACTCATTCATAGATGACAACAATAAAAGATTTCAAAATGTTGAAAATCAATTAAAAGTTTGGAGCAACAATTTGGAGCAATAAATGATGAATAGCTAGCTGCACATATTTCAGACAGAGAAAAAGACAAATTTCCTAGTCAAACAGTGCCTAATCCAAAAGGACATGAAGATTGCAACGTTGTTCGGACTTTACAGTGTGGAAAAAGTTATGATAACAGTACAAATAACACTGAAAAGGATCAGCCAACAAAGTGACAATTTATGTAGAAAATATCAACTCGCAGATTCAGAAAAACAAAATCTGTCCGGCACAGAAACTGTCCCAAAACAAGTTTTTGAACATGTTTATGAAGCCCCAATTCCATATCTAGAACATTTGAAGCCAAAAGCAAAAGACAAGTAATTGAAGGACTTCATGCAAACGTTATCTAAAGTTCAGATTAACCTACCACTACTTGATGCAATCAAAAACATTCATTCATATGCCAAATTTTTGAAAGATGTGTGCACACACAAATAGAAGCTGGTTGATTTTGAAAAAGTTGTTCGTACTGAACAATGCAACGCAGTTTTACAGCACAAATTGCCACAAAAAAAAAAAAGATTCAGGGAGTTTTACAATGTCTTACACTACTGGAAATTCTAATTTTAAACGTGCATTAATTGATTTAGGTGCTAGTAATAATTTAATGCCTTATTATATTTTTCAGAGATTGGGGCAAGGAGATCTAAAACATACATCAATCATTGTCCAACTAGTGGACCATGTTGTTACTTATCCTAAGGGGATCATTGAAGATTTAAGTATCAAGGTTGACAATTTGTATTTACCAGAAGATTTCGTAGTTTTGGACATAGATGAAGATTTGCAAACACAGCTTATTTTGGGAAGACCATTTATGGCAACTGCCTGAACATTAATTGATGTGGAAGCAAACGCACTTTAACATTGAGAGTTCAAGACCAATCTATGATTTTTAGCCTATTTGAAGCTGCAAAACGCCCAGAAGAACAGCAAGAATGTATGCGGGTAGATGTGTTAAAAGGTGTTATTCATGCAGAAATTATGACCAAATTGACATTAGATCAATTATTGAGTGTTTTATATGGTCCAGATATAGCATGAATAGAGGATGCATAAATTTTTGAGTATGTAACAGCATTAGACAGTGTACCATCCAAATTACCTCGTTGGAGGCATGTTTACGAAAGCCTTGGGGAGCCAAAAACACCCTTGCAACCTTCTAAGTTGCAGCCCCCAAAACTGGGGTTCAAACCATTGCCAAAACATTTAAAATATGCACATCTTGGGGCAAATGAAACGTTGCCAATTATTATTGCTTCAGATTTGACAAGTACGGAAGCGGAAAAATTACTGCGTCTTTTAAGAAAATACCAAAATACTTTGGGGTGGACTATAATTTGTATTAAAGGTATAAGCCCAACAATTTGTATGCACAGAATATTGATGAAGGATGATGTAAAGCCTACAGCAGATGCTCAAAGGAGGTTAAATCCTATCATGAAAGAAGTTGTGTGAAATGAAGTAATGAAACTACTTGATGCAGGCATGATTTATCCAATGTTTTACAGTAAATGGGTTAGCCCTACACAAGTTGTGCCTAAGCAGACCGGTATTACAATGATGAAAAATGATAATAATGAGTTAGTTCCTACACGATTGACTACATGTTGGAGAATGTGTGTAAACTACTGGAAGCTTAACGCAGGGATAAGAAAATGCCATTTTCCATTGCCTTTCATTGACCAGATGTTGGAAAGGTTGGCTGGGCGTGCTTTTTATTGTTTTCTTGATGGGTATTCTAGGTATAATCAAATTCCAATTGCACCAGAGGATCAAGAGAAAACCACTTTCACTTCTTCATTCGGTACTTATGCTTATCAGAAGATATTATTTGGGTTATATAATGCACCTGCCACATTTCAACGGTGCATGATGGGCCTACAGAACAGCGTATAAAACGCCAATCGAGATGTCTCCTTTTCAGCATGTTTATGGTAAGGCGTGTCATCTACCTATGGAGGTTGAACACAAGGCTTACTTGGCAATTAAGGAGCTTAATTATGCCTATGATGCAGCTGGAGAAAAACGAAACTTACAGTTGCACGAGTTGGAAGAACTCCAAAATGATGCATATGAAAGTACAAAGATATACAAAGAGAAAACAAAAGCATTGCATGACAGTAACATTCTTCGAAAATAGTTTCAGCCAGGTTAGAAGGTTCTATTTTTCAATTCAAGGTTGAAGTTATTCCCTGGAAAATTAAAATCTAGGTGGCAGGGTCTCTACATTATTACTAAAGTTTATACACACAACGATGTGGATATTAAAAATGGAAAGACCGGTTTCGAGTTTAAAGTAAATGGCCATAGACTCAGACACTACTTGGAGGCACCGTTTGACATTGCAGCTGAGTCAATGACTCTGAAGGAACTAATGATCTGACCACCTACCTTCGACAATGTCTAGCTATAGACATTAACTAAAGCGCTTATTGGGAGTCAATCCAATTTTTCTGAACTTTTTACTTATTTTTCTTTTTATTTGTATTTGTATTTTTTTTTATAAACTTTTAACGCTTATTGGTTAATGGCAGGGCGCAACACATAAACAAATACAAATAGATAATCCTATACTGGAATCCTGCACCCAACAGCAATTTGGAATCATGCACCCAGCAGCAACTGGAATCATACACCCATCAGCAAGTCTACATTAATATCACCACATCTACACTATGTTGGAAGTTAAAGCAATTAACATGAGCTCACTCAACGATGCAAGTTTGGTGTCGTTGAGTAGATCTAGCGCAGACACATAATTTTGAACAGTTAAAACACAAAGCTCTACACCACAACATTAAGTACAACTCTTACTACTGGATCTACAACCACCAAATTTGCAGGAATTCGAAATTATACTCACAAGAAGCACGGATCCACCTCTCTCACTCCCATGTGATTTCATGTCCTTTGAGCTTGTGTGTTGACTGCCCTCTCCTGGATTTGCATATTCCCTACGCAGTGCACATCAATATGAGTACTCATAAGGACACAAAACAAACATCTATACCTATTACACACCTACACAGACGATGACAAAAAAAAAACCTCAGGAGCCCACCTTACCCTCATATGGATATCAGCTCTGTTGTCCTTAATTTCTTTAATCTGCTCTTCGTTCAACTTGTCCGCAGAACACATCAATGCCAGCAAGCCAAACATGGCGTACTGACAATGGTCGCCACTGATGCCTTTGGACTGCGATTAACTCGCATCCGAGGTGGTTGATCATAATATCCAGAACCTATTTCCGAGCTTTACCGTAGACACGGTGAGATCGACTGATCGTCACCATGGATGCAGGTGAATGAAGATGAATGGGCTGACAACGAGAGCAAGCCCTTGAGTTCTTGAGAAAAATGAAGAAGGGAGAGGGCGGAGATGGATGGTTTTGCACTAAGAGAAATAAGATATGTTTTTCTTTCTTTCTTTTTTTTTTTTTTTTACACAGAGAGAGGTTTTGTGTTCTAAACACAATATTCCTTTTTCTTCTGCAAATGAGATAGGAATGGACAGAAGATAGTTGTTTGGCTCTGGCCACAAGGCTAGTGGAAAGAGATCCAAAGCATGTTCAAGAATAGCTATCTTTATTTTTTTCACATGACAAATGCAGCTGCTACACCGGTTATATAGTAGATGTCGCTAGGATTTGACACAAGTGTGTACTTATACGTGTTGGTCAGTGCTCCTTCGCCAGTTCCCAGCTACCAGGACACAGTTTTCAGCATCTAATCCTTCACTAGAGGACACATTTATGCAAGATTTGTTTGCTTATTTTGTGGATAGCGAGGTTAAAATGGAGTTGGCAATACATGCAGCAGGCAGACCACTCAGAGGGTCGTTGGCTTCCCGTGCAAATGATGTTCCTAATTGCATAGTCTATTCTGCCCAGGAAGAGAGAGACACATTTGAAATCAATCACCACATACTTGAGATTTTACCAACATTCCGTGGGCTGCTAATGAAGATGCAAACATACATATTGCAAAATTTATTGTAGGTTGCAAAATATTTTGATTCGAGGTTTTTCTGCTGAAGCTATTAAGTTACGTCTTTTCCCTTTCACTTTAAAGGACAAGGCGGAAACTTGGTTATTCACTCTATCAGCAAATAGCATTACTACTTGGATTCATATCCTTGTAAAAGCGGAAAATCATGACATTCACTCAGAAGCCTAATGAAGAGTTTCATGAAGCGTGGAATATGGATTCATATCCTTGTAAAATAAGGATTTACAAAATTAAGGATTATGAGAACCCTAATGTTGTAATCGTGGTGCAAAAACCTAAAAATCACTACCTAAATTGTGTAACTTACATGTTTATGGATCTTTTTTACAATGTTTTGGTACCCTCGTGTCCCAAAATTGTAAAATGGGCCCTTAATCTTGTAAACCCTCATTTTACTAGAATAAGGACCTAATTTTACATCCTCGTGGTTCAAACTTACCAATCTTTGTAATGTGGATCCATATCCTTGTAAAATAATGATTTACAACATTAAGGATCATGAGAACCCTAATGTTGCAATGGTGGTTCAAAAACCTGTAAATCACTACCCAAATTGTGTAACCTACATGTTTATGGATACTCTTTACAATGTTATGGTACCCTTGTATCCTAAATTTATAAAATCAGCTCTTAATCTTGTAAACCCTCATTTTACTTAAACAATGACCTAATTTACATCCTCTGGTCCACACTTACCAATTCTATGTAATGTGGATCCATATCCTAGTAAAATAAGGATTTACGATATTAAGAATCGTGAGAACCCTATTATTGTAATCTTGGTGCAAAAACCTGTAAATCACTACCCAAATTGTGTAACCTATATGTGTTTATGGATCCTCTTTATAATGTTATGGTACCCTCGTATCCCAAAATTGTAAAATGGGCTCTTAATCTTATAAACCCTCATTTTACTAGAATAAGGACCCCAATTTACATCCTCATGGTTCAGACTTACCAATTCTTTATAATGTGGATTCATATTCTTGTAAAATAAGGATTTACAACATTAAGAATCATGAGAACCTTAATGTTGTAATCTTGGTGCAAAAACCTGTAAATCACTACCCAAATTGTGTAACCTACATGTTTATGGATCCTCTTTACAATGTTATGGTACCCTCATATCCCAAAATTATAAAATCGGCCCTTAATATTGTAAACCCTCATTTTACTAGAATAAGGACCTAATTTACATCCTCATGGTCCGCACTTAGTAATTCTTTGTTATGTGGATCCATATCCTTGTAAAATAAGAACGTTAAGGATTATGAGAACCCTAATGTTGTAATCGTGGTGCAAAAACATGTAATTCACTACCTAAATTGTCTAACTTACATGTTTATGGATCCTCTTTACAATGTTATGGTACCCTCGTATCCCAAAATTTTAAAATCAGCTCTAAATCTTATAAACCCTCATTTTACTAGAATAAAGACTTAATTTACATTCTCATGGTCCGCACTTGCTAATTATTTGTAATGTGGATCCATATCCTAGTAAAATAAGGATTTACAACATTAAGGATTATGAGAATCCTAATGTTGTAATGGTGGTGCAAAAACGTGTAAATCACTACCCAAATTGTGTAACTTACATGTTTATAGGTCCTCCTTACAACGTTATGGTATCCTCAGATCCCAAAATTGTAAGCCCTTAATCTTGTAAACCCTCATTTACTAGAATAAGGACCCAATTTACATCCTCATGGTCCGGAGTTACTAATTCCTTGTAATGTGGATCCATAGCCTTATAAAATGAGAATTTACAACATTATGGATTGGCTAAACCCTAAATTTCTAATCCTGCTCTATAAATTTGTAAATCGCAACCCAATTCTTGTAACATGCATGTTTATGGATCTTCCTTCCAATGTTGTAGTACCCTCATATCGAAAATTTGTAAAATCGACACTTAATCTTGTAGACCTCATCTTTACTAAAATAAGGACATAATTTACATTTTCAAGGTCCACACTTACCAATTACTTGTAATGTGGACCCATATCCATGTAAATGAGGATTTACAACATTATGGATTCGATGAACCCTAATGTTGTAATCATGGTTCAAAAACTTGAAAATCACTACCAAAATCTTGTAACTTTAAGTTTTGGGATCCTCTTACAATGTTATGCTACCCTCATATCCAAACTATTTTAATATCAGTCCTTAGTCTTATAAACCATCGGGTTTACTAGAATAAGGACCCCATTTTATATCCCTAAGGTCTATACGTACCAATTCCTTGTAATGTTGATCTATGTCCTTATAAAATGGGGATTTACATGGGAAGCTAGGAGATTGGTAACTTTCTTCTCCTTTATTACCCCATTTAGCATTTTATTATGTTACAATACATATATAAAAAAAGTTAGTATTTTAGTTGAAATTATACATATTATATGTAAATACTATATTTATGAGTAGATATTTATTAAACAATTTTTTTATGGATGGGAAATTGGAAACCTATATAACAATGATAAGAACCAAAAATCAGATAAGGATCATAAGGGAAATTTTTATGGGAACATGAATATGAGGATGACAATGTATTAATTAATTTTTTTAGGCATAGAAATAAGTTTGTAAAAGCCAAGGTCTAAAATATCGATGGTATCGGAAATATCGGTAGTCTAAAAACACGAAAATTTATATGGAAATATCGGGATATTATCGATATCGATAAAAATTGAATAAAAACCACGGAAATTGTAAGAAAAACTTGGAAATTTTTATTGAAACTTGGGAGAATGTTTATTCAATCAATTATCTATTAGTTTATCACACAAAAATTGGAAGGAAATGCATTGCATGATGGGTTTAACTGATTTAAGTTGATTATATAGCGAGCTAACAAACACTATGAGTGTCAAAAATATGTAGTAATTAATGAAAAAAAATTAAACACACCATAGTCATTTATATATAATGATTTATTATAATATTTTACACTTTATACATAGCATTGGTAACATATATGAGTGATTTAGTACCGCATAGAGTTCCTATGAGGTTCAAATTTTTCAATATCTTCATCATCTCCATGTGTAAAGTAAGTGTATTGTGAAGAGTATTCATTAAATAATAAATCTCCAAAATAGTTTTGCATGTAATTGTTAACATGTCACCCATATGGATCCGAGATTGGTTGATGTTGTCCATAAGGAAAATCATTTGAAGATTGGATCTTGGATTCTTTCCATGAGCCGCTCGATTCCATCCCAAAAGGAAAGGTTAAAGACTCACATTCTCATGTGAAAATCCGATTCTTGCAAAAATAGTTCAAAACAAAACAACATAAATTTACATATTTTAGCATATTATCACAAAAACATAAGCAACATCGTGGTTAAGGAGTTTGAGGAGTGAAATGGCAAGGGTGAATCCCTTTTGCGTGTGTGCTTTGTTTTTTTTTTTTTTTTTTCCATTACATCAATATTTTCAATATTTTTGATATTATAGCGATATTTTGATAACATATTGCTGAAGTGTGAACGAAATTATCTACATCGATATTTTTCAATATTATCGATATTTATAGGATATGTGTATGGATACGTTCCGAAATATCCATGATCCAAAAAAACGGTAATATCCTTAATATTTCGTCGATATTATAAATATTTTAGGCGATGGTAAAAGCATATTTTGAATATGCTATAAGTCATATTCAAGAAATAATATATAGTTTTGGGTTTAAGACATTTGTCTCAAATTATTTTAGAATTAGCTTGAATTCTAAAATTTCATACATGAGAAGCGAATGAGATGGTAATTCAATCACTTTCTTCCCCTTCATTACCTCATTTAGTATTTTGTTATGTTACATACTTATATAAAATTTTGAGTATTTTAGTTGAAATTTTATATATTTTATGTAAATGTCATAATTATGTATTATATGTTGATTATAAAGTGCAATATATATTTTAAAGTATTATATTATTAGATATTCTTATTTAACATTTTTTTATTAATTGGAACGTGAACCAGTTATATCACGAGGATATTAACCAAAAACTAGAGAAGGATTATAAGGGAAATTTTTGTTGGAAGATGCTATGAGTCATCTTCAAAAAATAATATATATTTTTTGTTATAAGACATTTGTTTAAAGTTATTTTTAGAATAAGCACGAATACATATAGATTTTTATATAATAATATGTCATCTTGAGAAGTAATTATTGTGTGACTTCAGAGTACGGTCATATATTATTTATTATAATATAAGTGGACGGTTATTTGTATTATGTCTTAAAAGTTGAATATCTTATTGTTGATTGATATTATAACACGCGAAGGAGTTATACAATGTAGTCATATTTTAGTTCCCTATAATAATTATTCACATTTAAGAAATAACCAAAAAAAAAAAAAAAGAAGAATAGTTTAGATGTTCAAAAATTGTTTTTGGTTACAAGTGAAAAAACAATTTCAATTTGGCTAATTGGATTTATATGAAGCTACCCAAGTTTTATTATTTTTAGTTAGAAGTTATATAAAGTCACTCCTAACTCATGAATCATAAAAAAATTACAAATTTATAAATAAACTTAATCCTAGACATGTATTTATAAAAAAAAAACTCAAACACTATTTAAACATAGAAACACACTCAAAGTCAATCCCAAAATCAACAATTATATATTTTTTGGGTGTGTTTATCAATGGATTTTGAGTGTGTGTAATGATGAGTTTTGGGTGTGTTTATAAAGTGTTTTGGGTGTTGGGTTTTTTTATAATTTCAGCCCCCATTTTTGGTGTTTTAGTGAAACTCCCAAAAAATCTGCACCATAGATAAGGCTCACAATGGACTGGCCGCCCAAATTTAATGAGTTTGGGCCAAGTTGGGCTTTAAAGAGGAGAAAGAAAATACCGGGTTGGGAAGTTTTTTGAAAAATTCAAGCCTGCTCGACCCATGGGTCTAAGCTCGACCCATGGGCTAAGCCCAACTGGCCGGGCCTAAACGGGCCTACTTCATTAAAAAAAAAAAACCATAAACTTAATCATAAAAGCATTTTAGTCCAAATTTGAGATTAAACTCACTTAATTCCAATATTTTCATTTCAAACCAAATTCATAAAACACCAAATAAAGTCACACAACTTAATAAGATTTTCCACAAAAATAATAAAACCAAGTATTATTTTTGAGGTTATTACATAATTAGACCGTAATACGTTTAAAAAATAATAAGTATTAAAAAAATATTTTTTTTAAAGGATGGTATGAATAAATATGCAAATATTTGATGATCTGTTCAAGAAATGCATGATTATATTTGGTGGTATGATTATGCTTCGTGATAAGATTATATTTGGTGATGTGATATGTTGTTTATCTTATTTATATATATACATAATTGTGGAATTAATAATTGACACAAATTAATGTGCTAATCATCCAATTATAAATTAGGAATGAGTAAAGAAAAGTAAATGAAATTAAACAAATTATATGTGATTTAAGTGATATAATCATAAACCTAAACTCTTATTTATACATAATTATATATGTATGCAGACCTAACTGGGCTTTTGGGAGAGTCGGTGACTTTCTTTAACTAGGTTGGACTTTAGACACCCAAGCCAAAGCAGCCAGACCATCTCAAAGCCCATAACAGGTTGGGCCGAGCTTTTTGATGGGCCGGATGAGCCTCCATCGACTCATGAGCCCGTGGGCCAAATGATGTGGCATAACCATAGACGTTGCCTGTTTGGAAAAACCAAGTCACATTTTACATGTTTTACTCTTTTTAGTCGCAACTTGTCACAAAGAACAGGAAATGAAAGAAATGAAAATAGAGTTGGGGTTGGGGTTTTGTGATTGTGGGCCTAAATGCCAGCTCTCAAAATAAGCTCAAACCCAATTAGCTACACCCAAATGTGTGAAATGCATTCTCGCAATGGGCTCCAAAATGGGGTACCTATAACCCGTTGCATCAGACCGTTGATATCCAATCGGACGGTTGTAATAATCTTCAGTTATTTTGATGTCCGGCCGAGGCAAAGGATAAAACGCGAGAGGAAAGAGAGAGAAAGAGGACGACAGAGAAGAACAGAGGAGAAAGGAAGAACGAAAGGAGAAGAAGACCAAAACACAAAAGACGGAAGCGGAGAAGAAAGATTGAAACACCAATCTTCATCTCCATCTGGGCTTTCATTGTTTTGGTGAAACCTTTCAATTTTTTCTTTTGCTAAAAAAAATTCTCAAACTTGTGTCATTTGCATGGAAAAATCTCATTGTAAGCTTTCTTCTTCTTACTCTTGGTGTTATATTTCTTCAAATTATCTTCGTCTCTAGTTTCTTTGTTACACAAAGCTATCTCTTCTGTCTCCCTTTGGGTTTGGGGATAGATTTAGTTTTGTGACCATTCTGTTGTTTTGATTGCAGGGTAGTTTGAGAAGGATTTGGCTGTTACAGTCTTAGATCTTGAATCTTCAGGCTTAGGTATTATCATGTTTCTTTGGGTTTTCCCTGTTCTGGGTTTTATCAGTTGGCAAAGACAGCCCAATTTTTCTTTGGAATTTTGATTTCTAGTTAACTGTTTAAATTGATTTTTCACTTCTGGGTTTTATATGGCGGCATTCAAATTTTCAGTTTTCAATTATTATTTTTAATTTTAATGGCAGATATGGAGACGGAAGAGAGAAATCAGAGAGCGCCTAAAGCTTCAGAACCAGAATTTTTCTTGCAGTGGGGGAACAGAAAGAGACTCAGATGTGTGAGAGTCAAAGGCTCAGAAATCTCCGAGAGGCTCAATGGTGGCATCTTCAGGAAAATCACATCATCTCGGATCCAAAGCTTTGCGGTCTCCGCTTCAGAAAAAGAGAACTCTCATCTTCAATCCAATCGCCTTACCAGGTGAGAAAATTTTAAATAATTCTTCTGGGCCACGCCTCCGCCCTGTTTGGTTGCTGAGAAAGTAAAGGGGAAAAAAAACGAAGAGACAATTTGAAGCCAATTTTCTTTTATTTGTGCTCTTTTTTTACTCGGGTTTTATTCTATTTTTGGCTCTATTGGATCCCAACTACTAGTATATAATTCCATACCCTTTCCCCACCCATCAAAGACGGGTTTGATAACAGGAAAGTTCAGTTTTAAAAGGATAAATTTTGTTTTGTTTTTTTTCGGTGAAAAGGCTAAAAAAATTGCGGGTCTGTTTGGTTACAGGAATTCTGAGGGGACCGTGCTCCGGTCAGGTGCAGGTGAGAACCGGAAGTCATCTTCGCCGGAAAAGGAGGACAGGTACTACACCACAAGAGGATCAGTGGGTGTGGATGAGAATGGGAATGGGAAGGTTATAATGGATGGAAATAATGGAGAGGACCGGGGGTTTGTGTGGCCGAAGCTTTACATCACTTTGTCAAGCAAAGAGAAAGAGGAGGACTTTTTGGCCATGAAGGGTTGCAAACTTCCCCAAAGGCCCAAGAAAAGGGCCAAACTCATCCAAAGAAGCTTACTTGTAAGTTCTTTTGTTGTTCTTATTATTTATTATTTTGATTTCTTGCCTAATAAATAGATTTGAAATTGGTTTAGATACTGATTTTGTTTTCATTTTTGATTGGGTGGTAGTTGGTGAGCCCTGGTGCTTGGCTCACTGATATGTGCCAAGAGAGATACGAAGTTAGGGAGAAGAAAAGTTCTAAGAAGGTACTTGGACTAGACTTGTCTGATTTGCTGCATCAAGTAATTTTCTTTGTGTTGGTTTTTGGCTGGGAGTAATAATATTTTCAATTGGGTTAATGGGTTTTCTTCCTTTTGAGTGATGCAGAGACCAAGAGGATTGAAGGCTATGGGGAGTTTGGGAAGCGACTCAGAATGACAGATGCTGAATTTTGTTGAAGCAGAAGACAGTTTTCTTGATTCTGTTTTAGAAGAAGAAGATAAATGGAGTTGTTAGGCTTTTGTTAGGGTGGACGGTGGAAGGGGTTAAGAGTAAATGATTATGCTTTTGTATAGAAACTATGAGCAGTGTCTTAATCTATAATGAAAATGTATTCTAAATTTGTGTTGTTGATCTGCACAATTGTATTTTCTCACCAAAAAAAGTTGTTTGCTGTCATTGTGATCTGCACAATTGTATGGACCCAAAATGTCAACTTGTGACAAGGAAGGAATAATCTGGTGGTAACTTGAATATCCGGAAAAGGTAAAAACAACATTATCAAAGTGAAATATTCAAGTACAAAGTGAAGGTCAAATGTAGTAGTTATACTTATATGTCGAGCTAGCTTTAGCTGGCAAAGCCCACAGAGAGTTCCTATCCTAAGTTGAAATGAGAGGGCACTCAAATGTCTTTCAGTTCATGGTCAAATTGACAAATGTAGTGTCTGAATATGCGTACTAGCTGTCTTTTACTTACAGCCCTATTCCTTTCCTCATCGGGAATTTCTTTTTGTTGTTAAATTTTTAGCTAATTGTTAAGGAATCAATTGGCTATTTGTCTAATAATATATTTGTCTATAAATACAAGTAATAGCCTAATTCGCTACTTTGACTAACTGATCTAATTCACATTTGCAACATGATTTATTATGGCCTAATTCGCTATTTTGACCAACTGACCTAATTCACGTTTACAATATGGTTTACCTAATAATGGAACAACTATTAAGTGATAAAAACAAAGATTCATATAATTATTTTATTTTCATATGAAGGGAAGAAATAAAATTGTTTTTGCCCAATCCCATGAATTGTGACCTCTCTTAATAGGAAGGTCATGCTAGAGGCTTGTAACTTAAGTAGAAGATTATTTAGGAGGGAGTTTGTCTTAGACAGGCCAGACTAAGGTTACGTAGGGGTTTAGTAAAGTAAACCAACCGTTGAGGGCTTTGCCTTTTAATTATAACTTGAAATCCCAGTTTTATTTATGTTTTGTGGTCCAAACCACCTTGGATTTATAATTATTTATAATCTTACAATATTCAATTTTACAACAGCTTTGGAATTCTAAAATAGGTGAGTCACATCAGAAAAACTCACCAACAGGCTCTTCAACCTCAATCATCAAAGCTACAACCCCTCTCTCTCTCTCTCTCTCTCTCTCTCTCTAGGACTGGTAAGTTGACTTTGGCTCTTCAAATATTTAATTTCACTTTGGAAAAACAAAACCTATCTTGAAAATGTTAAAAATATGCATTTTTTTTCTTCATATAATAAATACATAAACAATTTTCATTATTTTTCATGATATTGCATTAATTGAATTGAAGAGTGTTGGAGCAAAAATTATTCAAGCAGCAAATAAGACTTTTCAAATTGCAACTTAGGTCAACAAACTTCAATTTGAAAAATTTTATTTGCTACTACTATTGGAGATGCTCTTACTAATCTCAACTAAAAGCTAGGATCCGATTAATTTTGATGAACTTACAATGGGGCCCTGAATCTGATACTTTTGTTGTTTTGCTACTATCATTTAATTTCCCAAGCATAATAATAATGTCATACTTTTGGATCAATATCCAGTCCCTTAATAGGAAGCCAACCAAATTAATTGCTAGACTAGATCAACATATTAAAAAGACTAGATCAACATCAACAGACGGTTCACTGGAACGTCATAAAAACAACTGAACCCAAACAAGTCAAATTCTATTCGAAAATATTATCACCTTCTCATATATTTCAAATCCCAATTGGGTTCCAACTTCTATAGCAATTTATTCTTTACACAATCTCTCAAAGAAACAAGGACAGCGGAAAAAAATGTACAGTTGGTATTCTATGTGTAGAATATACAATATCACTTTTGACATTAAACAAGTATGATTTTAGAAACCACTTATATTGATCCTGTAACCATGACCCTTACTAATATGCAGACTTTCTTTCTGAGAATACAAGAGAACACACGATATTTTCCCAATATTATCTCGATTCACCTCTTCCAAGTCCAGATTTCACCATCCTCAGAGAAGGCTGTTCTGAGGTGCTGAAACATCCTACAAAGGAAAACAGGATAAGAATATCATAAAAGAAACGACTCTATGGATAACATCATAATAATACCAGCATAAAATGGAACATACGCAAAATGCCACCCTAGATCAACTCTATACATGTTAATACCTCGGATAAGACTGTCCATACAGGTTTTCCTGGTTAGGCGTCTTAGGGGTCTGCTTTGTTCACGATGTTTTAGTTTTTTACGTTTTCTGTTCGTCTGTTGTGGCCATCTTGACCACCCCTGCTTTTATTGTCATATGCAATAAAATTCCGTCTCTTTTAATAACCAATCCAAACCATCTAAATCAGCACAAAACAAACCTTAAATCAAATAAATTAAATTTTGTTTTTGTTTTTGTTTTTTTTTAAAGAAGGTTTTCCAAACAAACATCCCTGAAAAAGATAAATAAATCATCCAATTTCCCTTTCTCTTAATGAAAGGCATATAGTTGAAACTTGAAAGAGTGGCAGAGAAAACCATAAGAGGCCTTACCCCTCCAATTCGCTCCTTTTCTTTTTCTAAAGTTTTTGTTTTATTGTCTCAATTTTTACCAGTGGCTAGGGGCTACCAGAGAAAAGAATTTAAAAGAAAAACGCCAGCCTATACAAACTCGATATTTATCACTAAAAAAATTAGATAAGCGCACCTTCTTGTGTACTCTGTGATCAACTACCTTGAGGCTTTGCAGCATGAAGCATATCCACTATTAGAGTCTTCACATCCCTAAAAAGATAAACACAGAAAAAAGAAATTGAACTTCTTACAAACAATTTAAACAAACTCAAACCATGCAGCAAGAACTTTTCATAGCAATCTTCATACCAAAAACATATATTTATAACTGGAAAAAAAAAAGGAAAAGAAAAAGAAACATACAATTGTCAAAACAGTACTTCATAATCAAAAGTAAAGTCATTAGTCGGTCACATTAGAATATTACATTATTTAAATAGGACTTTTCTGTCCTCCACCCTTGTACTGAAAGACCTACAGTCAGGTACCGAGTATTTGAGGGATAAGTCTCACAGTCCAGGGTTTGGATGACTCTGGTGACATCGAAACTTTTGGTAATCATATACTTTTAAGACAAACTTTGAGTTGCTATAACTCAATCTCATCCAAATGTTTTTCTATAAGAAACAAAGACTATATTAGATAAAGACATAAAGGTACAATATAATTGTCCACCAGCAGCGAACAAGCAGTCCACTAACACACAAAGAGAAAAGTAACCTATCCTTTTAGTTACATTCAAATGCTCAGAAAAATGGTTATAATAGTATGAAAATTCAGCAAACTGCAGATCCCCAAATCCAAATGAAAAATGAAGAACCAAATATCTAAATCAATGGAAGTGATTCCTACAACAAAGCTCAAATCTGCACTCTTTCGCAAAAGAAATCCTCCTCTTTTCCCAGTTTCCCTTAAAAAGTCAAACATTTCTTTCTAACCAAGCCACCCAAAAGAAATTCAAAAGACAACAGTTTCAGAAAATTTTCGCCCCTTTATTCTCCACCAAAGGCACAAATTTTCTCAACAAATAACAAAATACAAAAGCCAGAAAAGCCAACTCAACCTCGTCTCAGAAAAAAATAATAATTCTAAAAACTAACTGCAATTGGTAATGGATAAATGAATAATCAACGCCCTCCGTTCCTTTCTACACATTATACACCAAGAATGTGAAAAGAAAACATTAGGACTCATTCATTGAACATATCAAAGGTTCTAACCATCCTATGAGAAATCATCCAAACAAGAATTTCTACCTTACAAGTACCCTCAGGACTATGTTACTGACCAATCATTTCGGATGGATTATTATTATTATTTTTTTCTGATAGAATTTATTGGATGAACTTTCAAGAAGAATTTCCAGAAGATTGAAGTTGTCACACCCTTCTATCATCCCACAAAGGGTACAAAGAAACCTTTTCAATACAAAATAACATACAGGGAGGCTGACCAATTTCAATGTAATTTAATTCCTTTGGAACTGAAATTTCTAACCCAATAAATAAAGGGATGAGATTGGCAAAGTGGGAATTAATATGTTATGAAAACATGACAATTTATAAAGACACGGGAAAAATAAATTCAAAGGAATTGTCAACCCATTTATCATCCCAGAACCTAATTCTCTTCCCGTCTTTCCATTCTCTACCACCAGACAGTTTATGAGAACAAATGTCAATTCCCTGTGAAATATACTTACACCATGCAAAAGAATATTGATATCTACACATGAAGGTCAGGAATAAAAATACTGTGATCTATAGAAGTTAAATATAACATTAATGATACAACCCTAGTAGAATAATCTGAAAGGAATTAGTCTGAAATTTCTTGTTATAATGTTAAGAAAATTTATTAATGACGCCACGTATGTAACTCGGGCTAGAATAGCTAATCTGAAAGGAATTAGTCTGAAATTTCTTGTTATAATGTTAAGAAAAATTATTAATGACGCCACGTATGTAACTCGGGCTAGAATAGCTTCTTTGTAGTTTTTTTTTTTTGGGGGGCTTCGACCCGCCATTCACCAAAAATAAATAAAGACAAACTATGATTTTCAATTAATTGAGTGCATCCTGTAGCCATCAACCATGAAAAAGAACAACTATCCTCCGCCCAATGCCATGATCTATGCAGTACAACATTAACATAAAAGGTAAATCTGGACTTCCACAAGAAAAGGAAATATTCATTTAAATGAGATGTCTCACTTTCGATCCTCTGCACGTCTAGTAAAAGGTATGCGAAGCTTGAAATTTTCCCCTTGATAACCAGCCTAAAAGAAGAATAATAAAGTCAACAATATATGTCAAAATGGAAGAAACAAATGAATTTGGCTTGGGTAAAACAGAATTTGTTTAGTATTGATAAGGGGTAAGAGGCTTAGAAAATAATGACTTTTTGATTGTAGAACAGTTATTCTACATTAATGGTTTCAGTTCGAATGAACTGAGGTTTATTTTTTTCCTCACGAAGTTACAATAGAATTTGAACCCAGGTTCTACCACTTCACACCCAGCTCCAATGCCACTTGAGCTATGGGCTTTATTTAGTTTGGAAAAAACTGATTCTGTATATTATTTCGGCACAAGAAAAATGGTTTATTAAAAATATAAATGGGTTATTAAAAACAAAAAAGTTAAATTGGCAGTACCTTAACATTAAAACCAAGGCTATCCAAATCCAAAATGTAGGCAAAGTCCACCTGGAGAAAAATATAAATAAGCTTGCATCAAACTATTCTCTCTCCACCCGTCTATCTCTGTGTATATATCTTGTATTATTCCAAAATACACATAAATGGACCTGAGAAATTCATGATGCTTCCAAAGAGTCACCCTGGCATATCCGACATGTCTTAGGGTGATATTGACACCAAATGCATTGATTTAGTTTTAACCAAGGATGAAAATGTCAGCCGTGCAGATAGTATCAGCCCCCCAATTTACAGATATTTCAGGGGATATTTTGATATCGGTGTATATTGATGTTGTTGGTTCCTTTGGATCAGAATGATCATTAGATTAATTGGATATTTAGTTTGATTAAATGGATGGGTTAGTAGATGGGTATTAAATTAAGGTTTAATTTGGTTCAAATTTGACTTAATTATACATTAAAAAATCATGAAATTGTTCTGCGTTTTTAGGCTGCCATCGGGAAATATCTGTACTATCATCAAATATCGGGGAAATATCACCGATATATGGTGTAGAAATAGGATTACCCCAAGGTATCCGTGTCAACACTTTGAAAATCTGACATATCGGCTTATATTTTCATCCTTGGTTTTACTTAACTTGAGCAAAGTTTCTATCTCCTATACAGAGAAAGAAATGAACAATGAAATGAAGGAAAGAAAAGAAACTCCTTTCCCATTAGTTTTCCAACAGTTGAAATTACCGGAATCGATGTGGAGTGTTGCACAATGACCTTCGTATCTTCAGCATGATCCCTATTCATGTGAGACTGACAAACAAAAGTTTTCAAATTCAGTTAGAAAGGACAACCAATTCAAATTAAGATAACCAGAAAACATATAATGATAAGAAATTAGTACTGCAACAGGCTTTGAAAATTGAGCAATTGGATCAACTTTTGCAGCTTTATACTCCTCATTACTGAACTCTGAAAGCAAAATAAGTACATGTTAAGAACAAAAAAAGGTGAGATAAATGTAACAATATAATTAAATAAATAAATTAAATCCAGAAGAGATGTTTCAAACAGAAGACAGCATGTAATAATTCAAAATCAAAGGCATTTGTATGCTCCTTTCCAAAGATATCTAGAGAAAGTGAAATATTTTGTGAGTGACAAAACTACCCAAAAAAAAACATTGAACCATAAACAATCAAAAAGTACCTCCTGATCCCAGTAAAGCTGTTGCAACCCCTGAAACGTATCGCACAACTTTTGGCTCGATGCGTATGAATTGGAAGTCACCAAAGTCAACCTTCAGATTGTATGTGATGATTTATTACTGACTAGAAACATATCATCCATATACATTTATTATGCTAAACAAGAGTGCAAAGTTACCCAAAATGCCTTGGGATGCCTAGCCAAATATGCAGTACGTATGGCTGCTTGATCCTTCTCTGGAACCTAAATGATTGTTTAAAGAAAAAAATACATTTCAAACTGCTTGCAGCCAAAGAGAGTGAGAGATAGATAGATAGATAGATAGATAGATAGATAAAGTGCACTTTACACACCATGCAAAATTGGTAAACAATTATTACTTACGGGAATAGCATCACCATGCAGAGTGACCACCAAATCAGTCCTATCTTCAGGATCTCTAGCCACAAGCAATGAGCACTTGGGATTAAGCGTTAGGTCCTATTGAACAAAAAAAAATAACAAAATGATGGGATATTATATTGTTGAGATTGCTGTGAATAACAGCATGATCCACTAAGTAATGAACTAGCAGCTATATTTGACTTGGCCCGTTTGAATGCTTGGAAAACTACATGTTTTTACACAAAATTATATTTCATGGATTGGAAGTTTAAAAAGTAATGATGCCATAGTCTTCCTTTCATATGAAAGAAGGTCAGTATCATTTAAAGTGAAGAAAGGTTGCCGTCTATGAATCTATATAAATATCTTGTAGCTCAGTTGCAATCTATATAACATAATCAATAATCTTAGGGTACTGAAGTTGTAAAATTTTACCACGATAAGAGCATCCACAGTGGGGGAATGTAAATTCGGGGGTGTAAAGCCACTTTTACATCCCCTTTACATCTCCGGAGGGTGTAAATATGTTTTTTGCTCCAATGGGGGGGTGTAAATTTGGGGGTGTAGCCCTGGGTCCCAGCCTTTTATGTTGACTTTTATTCATTTTTCTTCTCTTTTCTCGAGTGGGTCCCGCCTACAAGGGATGTAAAAATCGATGTAAATATACATTTTATTTTACATCCCCATGGTGGTGATGTATATTTACATCCATTTACATCTCCTCATTGGAGACGATTCCGGTGACTCGGGGTGTATATTTAACATACACCCCTCTATACACCCCCCCATTGTGGATGCTCTAAGAGTTTGACCAACAACTTACATCTGTATCAGCTACTAAACGTGCTGAAGATGGATGAGGGAACCCATTGACCAAATGAATGTTTTTACAGATTCATGAGAATAAATGCAGAGGAACCCACAAAGTAATAAAGCAGTAGCTAGTTTTTACTTCAACTTGGTGGTTTTCTTGAAAGCTACATGTGTTACAGAAACTTATATGCAATGGATTGGAAGTCTAAAAAGTAATACAGTCATTATCTTCTTTCCATATGAAGGACGACCAGCATCCATACATGTGAAGAAAGGTTGCCGCTTATGCATCTGTATAACTAATGCTAGCAGCTTTAGTTACAATTATACGCTTGAGCGTGAGCATTGACCAAGAGTGAAACGGATATAGGACAATGGTAATAGAAAGAAAGAAAGAAAAGAGAGATCCAGACTGACTCTGGTCTCTGGCATCTCACACCAAAGGTATATTGGAATCACTCCCATAGAAATTTGAAAAATTCAGGCTTCCCATCGGGCTTTGGTACACACCAAAGGTGTATTAGAATCACTCCCAGTCAACCCATGCTTCACACATGACCAGGAAATCACAAGAACTTTCACTATTAACATTTTTTATGATACACTATTAGAAGAGGTGAAGACTTATGACACGGTTCAAAGAAGGCGTCCATTTTCCTGCTTGTCTCCTCAATGGCGTATCCTATGTAAGAAGAATTTGGAAACGGTTGATCATTCATTCATTGCCCGGTGACCTTGGGTCTCTAGTTGAATTTGTTCAGGGAGATGGGCATTAGCTGGGTAATCCCAAGGGACTGCTTTTCTCTTCATGGCGAAACACAAAAATCGTTATGGCAGGGTAAGAAGGGTAAGAAGGCCAAAGTTATTGCGGGGCTGCATGATCATGGCTGTGTTATGGGTGGTATGGGCAGAGAGAAATAGAAGGATTTTGAAGATTATACAGGAGCACGCTTTGAGGAGTTATGAGGCAGAATTCGTTTTTGGTCTGCACTATGGGCATCTGTTTTCTCTGAGTTGGGAGTTCCTCTCTCCTTAATTTCGTAGGATTGGCAGGCATCTACCCTATTAATTTTGCATTTCGGAGTGTTCCAGCTCAAATGAGTTGTTGGTTTTTATCTTTTTGCTCTGTTTTCTCAGTAATATAATTGTATCTTTATCAACAAAAAAAGAAAAGGACACTTAACTTACTGTTAACGCTTACAATATTGCCTCCTTATAGGGCCATTGGTACAGGAATCATTTAAAAGGGCCAGATTAGTACACTTATAACTGCTAAGAAACAGAATTCCTAACACCTATTATATTGAACATGTGACATAAAGAGACTTACAGACAATGAACCTGAAATACATGTGTAAATTGCATTTATTACAAAAAAAAAAAAAAAAAAATAGTACAAAAATTATAAATCATGTGGTGCTTTGGACCTGGATGAGCTTATTTATTATAATCTGAACTTGGCTCCTACGTCAATAAATCTCTTGGGATAGTGTTCTTTGGGGTATTGAGATAGTGGGCGTAAATTCTGGTTATTATGATTTAACTCAATTGTTTCTTGTACCAATGGGTTTTTTCATAGTAAAGAACAAACATATCTCATGGATGTAGGCAGGAATTTGTTGAACCACGTGAAACTCATGTGCATAATTTTTATTGTCTATTTATTCTCTTCCATTTGTGGTGTGATTTCTCTTTTGAATCTTGGTTTTCACTAATCCCAATTGATATAAAGAAAAAATAAAAGGCAATGCTTAAGTTTTTGTATTTGTAAACAAAAAGTTTAACCATATAAGAAGCACAAGGACCAGAAATATATGCGAAAAGAATTTAAGTAGGTTTACGACAACTGAGCATTCTGACTTTAACCTGAAATAAATAATATGCATAGGCAGCACATGCAAAGAACTGGACCCCACCTATTTTCTTGTACACATTACTGATCAATTTGTCTTAACCACCTGAACTAAAGAATTTCATATTTGGACTGGAAACTTGAATTTGTTTGTTGACAATGTAGTCAAATTTGCAATCTGCAATCTAAAGATCATATATAACATGAAGAACGTCCAAATTTCTGGGCAAACCTTTGTATGAACTGCCAAGCTGCTAACAGCTAATATTGGAGATCCATCAGCATCACATGCAAAGTCAACCATTGATCCTGATGGATAACCTTCATGCTTCTGCACATGAAAGAAAATCAAAGAAAATGATACAAGGATAACAATCGACCAGAGGTTAATTATGAGATGATTAAAACATAGGAATGTTAAGAAGAAATGTATTATCTATTTCTCAACCATGTATTAGCAT
This sequence comes from Prunus mume, assembly GCF_029339155.1. Taxonomy (NCBI): domain Eukaryota; kingdom Viridiplantae; phylum Streptophyta; class Magnoliopsida; order Rosales; family Rosaceae; genus Prunus; species Prunus mume. Next base: position 23,533,728 of record NC_142705.1, read on the forward strand.
CAGACTTTCATAATCAGTACAAAAGGAAAAAAAGCCATAGAAACCCCTATTCTGATGGGTTTTTGGTCCAGCATCCCCTACCATGGCATTACTCTAGCACTGAGTTAAAAGGGCTTGTTTGATTCAATTACTGAAGCCACTATTCAATTCCGCCCAGATATGTTTGCAAGTGAAATGATTGTCTCTTCAACACAGCCGCATCCCTTTTCAGAATACGGTTGATTCACTCGGCACGGTTGTCGCTTAAATGGTATTTATGTTTTTTAAAATTCGGAATCATGTATCCTTTATGCAATATCTTACTGTCATTGCAAATACAATTACTTATTCTATGCACTGCTTTCATCACTGTCCAGAGTCATGAATCCAACTCTTATCCAAAAAATAAAAATCATTTGAACAGAACTTCACCCTTGTTAACTTGTTGTGAAAGGAACACAAGTCCAATTATCTCGAATTTTGTACGAAAGAAAATGATACTCCACAAAGCCAATAACCTCAATACTGTGTATGGTTATTGCGAGAACCACCACAAAGACTAAACAATGCAAAAGGCTTCTAAAAGCCTAATTACTAGAGAGAGAAAGAGACATTAAGAGCTGCATCCAAATGCATTAACTAATGTTTCCTTCTGAGGGACAGTCTTTAAGCCTACCCTCAATCAGTAGATTGGGACTCTTTCTTTCTCTAAGTTATAATAAGGCTATCTTTATCCAGTTGAGAGGACTCTTAGCTTAATAGGATTGCTCTGGTAGAGTTCCAATCCAGTTGGAACATCCAACTGTAATGCATAAAGCCCCCAATGGACGGCTCATTAGACCAAGCCACAAGCCCATATTTGAAGGTAACTAATCCTGATTCATCATAATCTCAAAAGGAGATACGAATTGATCAGTCTGTAAATATAACATGCTACGTACAAGAAGCTCATGCACTAGTCTCACAATTAAATAACTGAAAAACAGATATTCAATTAACAAAAAAGAAAACAACTGATAGACAAACCTGTGAAAAAGTAGAGAGGGTTCCACGAACACTAAGATCAAGTAGAGTTCTGATTTCCTCAAGAGGAGGAAGCCGAGCAGCCTTTTCCTGTAACAATAACCACATAAAGATCAACAAAGCTAAAAACCACCTGCCCACATTCAATGTTTACAATAATAATAATAGTAGTACATTAGTGCCCCAAGCCAAAGTTTTATGTATGTAGACCTTTTCAATATGGGAATGACATAAGTACCTGATGAGATTGAATCAACTGCAAAACATTGGCATCATCTCCAGCTGAAACACTCTGATTCAAGAACACCAAACCCAATTTCAGCTTTAACTTGCAGTTTAAAAGATTTGAACTTTACTTCAATTTTTTTCCCATAATTTCTAATACCAGTTTGGCTTTGATATAATCATATAACACAATGGACCCTTCATACATTAAATAATTAGATAGAGATATTTAAAACAATCAATAAAACCAACGAAAATTGAGAAGAAAAAAAAGTTGGGCCTTTGTTTCTCTTCACTTCCTAAGCAACCAATTTCTAGAATCATGAGAAAATAAGAGTACCGGAGTAGTTGACTGAGCGGCAGCAGCCATGGATAAACGAGGAGTTTTTGGGGAGGAGAAGGAGGTGGAGGAATGGCGAAAGTGTAAGATGAGAGGAGAGGGAGGGCTATTACGGCCATTTAATCGGGAGAATAGGGCGGTCTGCCAAGGCGTCACCACAGTCCTCATCATTCTCTTTCTTCCCTCACCTACCTACCTAACTGTGCCTTCCTGTTAATGGTTTTCTCAAATATTAAATTTTGTTTTTATTTCTTTCATTTCTTAATTTATTTTTAAAATAGAAAATTAAAATACAGAGTAATATCTTTGCCCAAAAAAAAAACACAAGATCCTTGATATGATGAAGGCCTTGTAAGTTGTAAGACCATCTCCAACCCCATTGAGGCTAAACTCAAAATTCTACCTTTCCAAATACAACTATTAATGTATTGTCTTGATTTAAATTGTTTTTTCTCCAACCATGCAGACTCATTATTTGAGTCCGCAACTTTCTTAAATTATTTAAAAATAGTTAACCTCTAATTTTATTTTTGTCGTTAATTTTTTTAATATTATTTTTATTTCAACATTCGTGATTTAATTCTATGAACATTTTAACCTTAAAAAAATTTAAATTCCAAAACATAATATAATTTCACTTAAATTTTTTTTTTTAAGTAGAAATCAAAATTAATAAACTAATAACCATCAAAAGTAGTAGTTAGGTTTTAAAAAAATATATATATTTAAAAAAAAAACCCCAAAAGCGACTTCAAATGTAGCCGTTGGTTTCCAATGACAACCTCACCCTTACAGGCCATGTGGAGTCTCCAACTAGCTGGAGTGGCCAACCTTTGTGCCAATGCTTGCGCCAGCATTGCGTCCGATAGGGCCCATTAGGTGGGCTGCTACACATCGGCAGTTGGTTGTGTCATACCCATGTGTCCCATGGAATACGCAATACTTATTGGTACTTCTCGTGTCAAGATCTCCCTTCAAAGGTAGTGACATCCTCAGCCATAACTTATCTTTCACTTGGGCCAAGATTTGTTGTATCAAAATAATGAACTTTGTATAGCCTTCATCTGTTGGTGCACCACCTTAGGATGGTGCCTTGCGCTTTCCTCCATAGTTCATACTAATAGGCTTATCACTTTTCTAACCTACTTCATTGGGTAGTTATTTGGCTTGCTTAGCAAATTTCTTCGTGGCAATTCGATTGTCATTCCAGAGTACATAGTGTTCCGTGGTCGCGAAGACCTCTGCCAGAGTCTGGCTGGGAGCGATAGTAAGCTCGCAATACAGGTCGTGCTTAGCTTGTAAGCTTTTCTTGAAAGCAGATGATGCGATTCGATCATCGCATTCCACAATGTTGGTTTTCTCTGCCTTGAAATCTTTTGATGTAGTCTCAAAGGGACTCATTAGGCTTCTTATATAGGTTGAACAGGTGGTCGGCTTGTTTCTTGATCGTCCGGTAACAAGTGTACTCCTTTGTGAAGACAAAAGCCGTTCCTTGAAGCAATGATCAACCTAGATAGCAGGGTATGGAACCAATCATGAGCTGCTGCTCGTAATGTCATGACACTTTTGAAGTGTATCAAATGGCTCTCGGGATTGGAATTCCCTTTGAAATGCGTGAAAGAAGGCATTGAGAATCACTTCGGTGAAGCTGCCTGCTCGATCTTAGCAATGAATGGTGAGGAGTTCATTTTGTCCACCACCTTGCACAGAGCATCTTCGAAATCTCCTCAAATCTTCAAGTCTCGAAGTCGGTCATTCGCGAGCTCTCGACATCCTCTTCCCGCATGGCTTGCGATTCACGTAGTGCCTCCCATGATGCAGGCGTCACTTGTCTACCTCCTCGTTGTCTCTACAGAGCATATCTCCGTGGCTATCTTGCCTGCACGAGATATTGGTAGACTGCTCTTGTGAGGGATCCTCTGTGGCTTGTCGCCGTGAGTTGGCTCTTCCAAAGCGAGCAAGCAAGCGTCTTTTTCCCGTATTTCATAAGGATAATTGAGAGGTTGATCTCCTTGGGAGCCTAATCTGGCATTAATGCTTCCATGCGAACCCAAGTGGGCATGAACATCATATCGTGGGCTCAACCTCTCGTGCATGTTGGTCTTTGGACCTAATCTCGATCGGAGACTCAATCTACTTTGAGAAGGGCTCGCGAATGAATGTGACATACCAGCGTGCTGAGCAGTATGCTCTAATCCTTCTCATTGCCTCCTGCTCAACCTACTTGGGACCTTTTGAACTACTTGCCTACGTGCTCTTCCATCCTTCTCTCTTCACCATGGGATCTAGGGCCAAGGTCTTCGACCAAATTGATTTGCCTGAGGAGCTATCTAACCAAGTTGTTTTGGTCATCTACTCTTTGAGCGAGCTAGTTTACTATAAGGTTGAGGTATACTTGACTGCTTGGATACGGAAGAGAGACTTGTGTGGAGCCCAATTACACGAAGGCTAGGGTTTCGTTGGAGGTGTAGGTAGCAATCGTCAAGCGCGACAACAAATGAGGGAACATATGGAGTTGTTCCAAGATCGGGCTGTAATAGGCTGCCGCGCCAAGATAGCCATGAGTTGTGGCTGCATTGTGCATCGCTGCTTCGTCGTGGTGATGAGCCTCGGATCCCCCCGCAAGGCCAAGTGGCCTCAAGGATGTGGCAGCCACGGGGCCTTAAGGTGGAGCCATGATCTCGGTCGAGGGACTGCAAGAAGTATGGCTTTGGCTCATAGCAGATTGTGTTGTCATGACGGCCTTGCTTCGAGCACGCATGCGTCCAACCATGGTTGTTTGGAAAGCTTTGGTTGAGTGATGAATATGAGAAAATAGATTCCTTTGATTCAAGAGCACGCATTGAGTATAACTCATGCTCTCAATGAAAGCACCAAAATGTTTGAGCAAAATTTCGCACGGGGGAATATTCGCACATAGATTCTTTAACCCTTGAACTTCCTTCTCTTTCTTTTCCCTCGATCTTTGTGAAAAAAGGTTGGAGTAAATAAACCACACCCGGGGGGGAGGGAGAGGGGGGGAGAAGGAGAGTTGGCCAAAAGCCCTTTGATGCCTAAGTTAGTTCTATTAGACCTTGAAAAAGATACGACAATAGTTTAAGTGGTCAAAGTTTTCTTTGTGGTACGAGAAAACCGGGTGACCAGAGCCATGAGAGAGAGAGAGAGAGAGAGAGAGTTTCAACTAGGGATTTAAGATTTAGAATTACCTCATGTGTCTGATGTAACTATATATTAATAGTGCTTCTTGTCAGTTAGGGTTTGAAGAATAATTCTTATTTAATTAGGATTATTCTTACTTAAAAATAGGAGATTAAAATTAATCAATAAGACTCAATTGAAATCTCATCCTTATGGAAATTGCGGGTAAAAGTATATGGTGAGTATCCATAATAATTACATTGATTTGCAACAAAATTTACTATTTTATCTTTGATATTAGATGATTAATTTATTTTGTTCATATAATACCAGTTTAATATATCTATCACGTAAAATCGGATTTTCAAGTAGTCCATAACCATACCGTCAAGTTTGATTTAATTTGGAAGGAAAAAACGAATTTGCACCTAATTCACTCCAATTTGATGAAATTTAACGGATAGGATAAAGAATGTACCAATCGAATTAGAAAAATAAAAGTATTAAAAAAAACAAGAAACACTGATGTTGATCGATAATAACACATGGATTTTCCTAATCCCAATCTAAATCTAATGTTTGTTTTTTCGTTTTTCGGCCATCTGGGTAAATTCAAAAGCTAACCAGAAGAAAAAAGAAAAGAGAATTTCACCCAAAAAAAGAAAAAGAAAAAGAAATTACAAAGATGGAGATCCATTCAATCAATCGGAGTGTGAATTGCTGGCGTAGGCAGAGAGATCGTCGGAAGAATCATGGGAAGAATCTTCATCGTCATCATCGTCTTCGGAAGAGGATGAGGAGGAAAGATAAGGGAGGCATATGAAGGCGACCAAACGGCGTCGTAGCTGGTGGAAAGGGAAGCAGAAGAGGAGGTGCAGCACTTGGTGGCTACTCAATCTCTCAGGGTTGCAGGCTATGTATTGGCATATATTTGCTGATATATTTGCTACTCTCACCACCACATTGCTGTTCAACACCATCTCAGGCAGCCGCTCCTCTCTCTCTCTCTCTCTCTCTCTCTCTCTCTTTCTTTTGTTTGTTTGTTTCACGCTTTTGACATTGACCACCAAAACTAAAACGTATATATAGTTTTTGTAGCATTGGATTTCTTTTCTAATAAAAAAAAATATATATATTGGTTGATAAAAATACTAACAAAATTAATGCTTTTCATCAAATTAAAATAATTTTCATAAACGCAAATTAGTTTGTTTCTTTTTCTTTTCCTGGTTTGTATCATTTTTACATTTTTTTTCCCTTCATGAGCGTTTCTGATGTGTCGGTGCAACTAGCACCTTTGGCTGGTGTTTGGAACAAAATTGACTATGGTCCAATTCTATGGTTCTGAAAAAATATACGTTATTTTACCATGAATGATCCCTGAATTTTTCACAAGTCCTCATTTGAGTCCTTATGCTTTCAATTCAATCAATGTGGTCATTAGTCTTTTGGTCCAGGTCGCATTCCACCAAAATCAAAATCTTTAAAGGGATATTTTCTTCAATATACAACCTATTCACCTTGGCAGAAAGTAATACTCAAGTATTTTGCTCAACAATGCTATATGCTCTCCTTGACGGACCCCAAATGCGAAACGTAGTTGGAGAGAATATGGTATTATTACTGAGTAAAAACATGAGCTTTAAGACTAAAATGAGCTATATTCAAATGACAATGTCCTTAAAATTGGTTACTAAAGACACATGGCCAGTTTTATTGAAAATTTTGTCGGCATGCGATAACATGAATAAAATTGATGTGTATGAATAAAATTGATGTGTAGACAAAAAGATGAAAGACCACATTCATTGATTTGAGAGTTTAAAGAATAGAACGAGGAGTTTTAAAAAGTTCATAGACCACTTGTGATACAAGTCAGTTGTGGATCATCTTTCAGTTTTTAAATTCCTTTTGATTTTTCAGTGAAGTTGTTCCTTGCTGTAATTTTTTCTTCTCTCAAACATTATTTCATAACATCAAATTAACGTGCCATTTCCAAGTCCTGCTACAAAGGTTTTTGAATTAATCGAAACAAAATTTGAGTGGTTTGCTACTCTGTCTCATTTGCTTCAAGGTAATTTTGGTTACAATTCTTTTTGAAGGATGAAACCGTTGTGGTCTACAGCCGTTACCAATTGTAGTCAAATCTCCAATTTTCACCAATTTGAGTCACTTCTCATCCATTCCACTACTTACAAGTTACAACCTTCGGTTTTGATTTAGTAAAGAGTACCCTTCTTTTGAAGGTTTACCAGGCTCACACTGGGATTATGAAAAGTATCTAAATCACAGCAGGAACTACTTGCTCCTTTTTAATGATTTGAAACTGAACAAGTTTCTCTATAAAGAAGAACAAATTATTAGAACTAGCCACATAATGTTCTGCTAATTCGAAACAGTGGGACTCCCAATTTCTCACCCTACTATACCTGTAAACAAAAGATATTAACCAAAAATATGTACTCGCAATTAGTACCTACTAACCCACCAAACGATTGCCAGGTGATCTTAGAGCAGGGTTGATCCAACTAATTGTGTTTTGAATGATATCCTTTAACTCGAAAGTGACGGATTGACAGAGATCCAAGGCTAAGTGAAGAAAGGTAAATCACTCAACTTGAAGAAATCCTTTCTCCTCTAAGTAGGACACTACTTGGCCTGCCATGGCAGCAGGCTTGGGGCAAACTCCGTCTTTCTGTTCTATTTCTATCTGACAAAATAAGGGTAAACTTTTCAGTTCGATTGGCATAATACGGGGCACTAGTAATGTCTCAGAATTAAACAATGTCAAGTAGCAGATCCATGCTGACATGACTATTAGTTTTTATACTCACTAAATACATACCTCACAGTTCAATGGTCGTTCATATGGATCATCTATTCCAGTAAAACCTGCCATCAGAAAAAAATAATTACTTGAAAATTGGCTGAAAGAAACCAAAGACATAAGACGAAGGTGTTAATCAGAAAGATTTGGCTGCATTTACGTGCACTAATGCTCATTTAACTAATGAAGATTGATGACTGTAATACAGTTCTGGCATCAAACAGGTTAGGGGGTAAAAGGAAATGATATTGCATGCTCTGTGTCGGACATTTGGAGGGCCAAAGAAAAACAAAGCACAGTAAAATAAGTATCAGAAGCCAGAACTCACTCTAACCTTCCCGGACCACCCATTTGAGTATTATAATGTTACCTTTGCACTCACAAATGCATAGTACAGGAAGCTAATAAATGAGTTTCCCTCCTTGTAAGGAACCAAATAAAATGGCATTTCTTCTATATGAATTTTGAACTTAGTGATTTCCATGCAATAACATATACAGTCGTCTTTTGATACAAACCATATTAATATTGGGCTTCTATATTTGTTTTTATTTATATTTATTTCCTTTAAAAAATGGGACATAGAACAGTCCATGGACAATTCAAAAGCAAACCTTTAATCTTTCCAGCACGTGCAAGCTTGTAAAGGCCTTTTGCATCTCTTGACTCACATAATTCTAGGGGCATGTTCATGAAAACCTGTTGACATGGATAAAATAAAATAAATCTTCATGGTTTAAAATAGGTGGACCTGTTATACCAGATTATAAGAATAAGAGCCATATGAAGGAGTCTTGCCTCAATAAAACTTGCATCTGGTAACATTGCACGGCAAGCATCACGATCTTTCCTATAAGGAGATATCAGACTAGCAATACAGATCAATCCAGCATCCGAGAACAGTTTTGCTACCTCCCCTACATTAAAAACTTAATAGCTTACTTGCGTCGTTATTAAAAGAGATAAAATAGATGCCATATTCAAATCTGACACACTATATTTAACTTTAATAACTAAAAATCCAGAATACAGTCGTTGTAGCACTGAATAATCTTTAAGAAATAATTAAAAGATTTAAAATTCCAATCCTAGCTATGCTTGTTCAAATTTGGGGGTTCATCAACAACTATTTAGCACTAAATGTAAATGACAGCAATTCTTTTATTGGGAATGAAACAATATTTTTTTTTTTTGAGAAGAAACAAAATTTATAAATCAAAATAACAATTAAACAGGAAGATCACACGTCCATCATTTGGGTGAGCTATAAACCTGCCTTTAATGATGCACACACTTAGTGCCCTCATGCATACTACACACACCCAATTGTGCATGTGCAACACGGGCACTGAAATCCTGATTCAAAAAGTTAAGCATGCCAGAATAGGTTTGGCCATACCAAAACTACATTAAATTAAATTAAATAAACATGCTCAGTGTGGGCTATATCCAATATCAGCTTACATGTCTTATGTGTTATCCAAGATTAATTTAATTTACGTTCCCTTATCAGAATTCTTTGTTGTCAAGAAGAACATACCAACTCTGCGTATATTTTCAGCCCTGTCTTCCGCTTTGAAACCAAGATCCTTGTTCAGACCATGCCGAAGGTTGTCTCCATCAAGGATGTATGACAGCTTTCCCTTGGAGTGCAGTTCTCTACTTACTGAGCATGCCAGTGTACTTTTCCCTGATTCCAGAAACAAGTTGAAGAAGGCATTTAGTAAATGCATAGACTGGAGTGAAAATGAAAGAAATTAAAGTTCTTGTGATTTTCCTCTTGTGTGTGAAGTGTTAGCTGACTTAGAGTTAGTCCAGAAGCCTTGGTGTGATGCAAAAGGCTGGTGTGTTCTGAGGCTTCTTCCAATCTCTCTCTTGGAATTGTCCAAGACATAATTGGTGTGATCGTAAAGTTTGAAATGAGTTCGGATCTCTCCTCTCTTCCTTTCCCTTACTCTGCCATACATTCATCACTCCCTCTTCTCTCATCTCTCTCCCCTCTTTGATTTTCTTCTTTTGGGCAGAAAATGATAAACAAAAACATTACCAAACTGGGCATTAGAATTTTAATCATTAAAAACATTTCTGAATATAATGAAAGTTAGAAATGCAGATATCGACCAATGGCTGGACCAGTGACCTACTTAGGGGTTCACATCCAATTGAAGCATGCAACTCTTATTGGCCCATATACTCACTACAGATCAAAAAGCCATCAGAACTTCTCCCTGCCTTGACAACATTCCATTAGTCCTCCTTTTGCAGCTCCTTAAGCTACAAAACTGCGCTTCTTTTTGTGGATTTGGACGTTCAGTCATTTGCCTCCATTGTACATTGCCGAACCATCTCTAACAACTTTCTCTCGTTACCTCCACCTTCTCGAGAAAGCATATTAAATTTCTTATTCAGTCTGATGATCTTCACTGGCTGGTCATTCCTTCAGCAACATGATTATAGATATGCTCATTCTATATACTTGCAGTTCGATGTTCAATTACCATAAAGCATATTGGTCTACTAGCTACATAGTTCCAATTTGTGCAGATTTTGAACACACCTAAATCACCACTTTCCACTTCATATGCACTACAATAAGCAATGCCCACTACGCTCACTGCTTACGGATTGATCAATCCAAAATAACCAACAGTAAGTTTTCTCCGGTACCTTATACACTCCACACCTTGTTTTCTCTGGTACCATAAAGCATATTGGTCTACTAGCTACATAGTTCCAATTTGTGCAGATTTTGAACTACACCTAAATCACCACTTTCCACTTCATATGCACTACAATAAGCAATGCCCACTACGCTCACTGCTTACGGATTGATCAATCCAAAATAACCAACAGTATGTTTTCTCCGGTACCTTATACACTCCACACCTTATTTTCAACAAAAAGAATACTCTAACTCAGAACCTTATTTATTAAAGAGCACGAAACACATGCTCCCAAACGATGAAGAACATTAGCAGAATATTGTTTTTCTGACTATTCACGCTACTCTAAAAGGGATACTCTGACTTTCAGAGCCACAGAGTTGCCTCGTTAAGGAATAATGCCTCACATTTAAATTCTAAAGGTCCCTCTAGAGACATGATAAAGCTGGGAAGATTTATCAATCCATTCAAGCTATTGCAATACAATGTAAGCAATTCCATCTTATTACCGTAGTCTAGTACCAGTGACTAACCAATGGAAATGATAAATATCCAATGACAATAGATTTAGGACATCAAGAGGTGTTAATCCTTTCCACCATAGGAGCTAAGGAGGGAGGTTTAAATATGATCTAAACACATGTTAAGTCCACACACTTGCAATTAACCACGCTGAGAATTTTATGATCATACCAAATAATGGGTACAGATATCATATTAGCAAATTGCCATGACAGGCCAAAAACAAAATCCAGTCCCTTAACAGTGTTGTTGTACAAATGTCTGATGAAAATCATTAATGACAGCAAAAAACCACAAAATAAAAAGATCATGTGGAAAGAAACGTAAGCTAATGAAAAGAAAGATTTATTCTCATGTATAGCTGTATTTGGTTCCATAAAAGAAAAAAAAAAGATATGCAAGTTAGTTAAAAAAGAACCTGATCCACTGAGACCCGTAATCCATACAACACATCCCTTTTGGTTAAGTAGTTTCTGCCTTTCAACCTTCCCAACAGGACATTCTTGCCAAAATATATTTGTTGAATTGTTCAGAGTAGACATCAGATAATATTTTTCTGTTTCATTAAAACAATAAAATCATTGAAGGGAAACCAGAAATGTACTCAACACATTCAATATTTACAATGAGCAAAAAACAAAATCTTACTAACAAACACTTGTTTAAGTTACAATTTAACGTTTAAAAAAAATAAAGGTTCTTCTAGATTTTGGATGAAGTAATGGTGATAAGTTCAGCTAATTGCAAAACAAAGTTAATGCAAGGAACGCCAATTGTGTCATAATTGATTGTTGGGTTCTTGCTTGCTTCATGGTAAATTTTATTTTAAACGAAAGTTACTAATAGCCTTGTAAGAATACAAAGTTGTTGACAAGTAGTCCACTACATTCAACAGAAAAGACATAATTTCCTATTAAAAAAACCCAACCAATAAATACAAAACCATGATGAAGCCTATTCAAATGCGGTCCTCCAAGCTGCTGCAACAAAGAAAGAGATATATCCTGAAACTCAGGCAAAAACCGAAGCCAAATGAAGTCCGAAATCTTACACTAGGACAAAGACTTTCCTCCTCGTCTCCTATATAAATTCATAAAAGCGTTTTGATTGCTCTATAGTGATGATGATCAACCTTTATTACTACTTTTTGCTTGTTAGACTTGGGAGTTACCGCTAACAGTGATAATATCACAATGTAATCCAAACTCCTCACTCCAGGCCCCCAATATGCAAATTTTCTAAAATTTCATTTGAACAAGAAAATGACCAAACAATCAAATATTTCAAGAGCAACTGATTGTCTGTGAAAAAACCAATGTACCATTAACCAAAATCCATATTGAACAGCAAAAACAACAACAACAACAACATCAAAAGATCACGATCATAAGACCTTAACAGACAGAACCTACATTACAACCATATTAGAACTATAAATTCAGCAAGACCCATCTAGTAAACCAAGAAGCAGATAAAGATATATTGAAAGAGATGCACAATACCTGACAAGTGTTTGCTTATTTGCCCGAGAGAAGAACAAGATGGCCGAGGCTTGGGAGGGCCAAACCAAAAGCTAAAAGTGTTATACTAGAGAAGAGAGAGGAGGGCAAAGCCAAAAATAGAAGAAGCGAGGAGAAGAAGAAGGGCATGGAAATGGAAATGGCCACCCATGTCCCTGTTTTCAAGGCATCTTGTTTGGTTTTTGCCTTTTGGGTATTTTTGGGGCTCGGAATGAATCTGGACGCATCCTCCTCTTCCATTGCTAAATTTGCTACGACGTAGAAATCACTCTCCCTCACAAATTTCCTGTTACCGCGTGCGATGCGACCGTTTGGCATTTATGTAGTAGTCAATGCTCCCACGAATAGTCGTCGGATGAAAGTGCCTTGCCTTCGCTGACGTGGTATTATCGTGGCGTTGGATCACTGGACAATTGGGTGAGTCAGTCGTCCACTTAGGCGATGTTGTTTTGTCAAGATGGTGATGTAGATTTTTCTATGAAATTTCCGTCTCATTATGTTTTTTAAAATTATTTTTGTAATGAGAAGAGCTAATTTGCAATTTTTAACATTTGAGAATGTGTCTCTCTCAACCAAGGTCTAAAATATCGAGAGTTTCGGAAATATCGATGGTCCAAAAACACGGATATATCAATGAAAATATTGAGGAAATATCGATATCGATAAAAATTGAATAAAAATCACTGAAATTGTGAGAAAAACTTGGAAATTTTTATTGTAACTTTAGAGGATGTTTATTTAGTCAATAATCTATTATTTTATCACAAAAAATTGGAATAAAATGCATGGCATGGTGGGTTTGAGTGATTTAAGTTGATTATGTAGCAACCTGACAAACACTGTGTCTTTAAGAAATATGTAGTAATTAGTGAAAGAAAATTAAATACACCATAATTTTTTAGTTATAATAATTTACTACAATATATTACATATGATAAGATATATGAGCTTGGAATATATATATATATATATATATATATATGAGTAACTTAGTACTACATAGAAAGAATTCGTTAAAACTTAGTATCACATATAATGAACAATATTAAAACTCAATAGCGAATAATAATACAACTCCATAATATATAGCCAAAAATAAAAAAATACAACTCCATAATAAAATAATAAATAACATTAAACATATGCCTAAATTTATCATCATGGAGTTTTTTTTTAATGGAAATTTATCCTGGATAATATTAGCTTGCAGAAATTTTAAAGACCATATAAATATTACACGTCGTTACTTTATTAACAAACTCGTCTGTAGCATGTTGGATAAGGCTTAGTAGGAGGATTAGAGAGAGAGGGGTTTGAGTTCCCTTGTGCGCAAAACAGCAATTTCTCAACAATTTTCATTTATTTTTCAGTTTCATATCACGAAATATCGCCTCCGACATTATCGCTGATAATATCGATATTTAAGACTGTGCTCTCAACCAAAAAAGCAAAAGAAAAAAAGCGAGATTCAAGATTGCGTCTAAAAAAAAGAATAATAAATATAAATTTAGTAATAATATTGGGTTGGAACATTGTCTTAACTACAGGCCAATTTGACATTGCTGTGTTGTAAAAATAATTATACAAAATTAGTGAAAAACCCATTCCTAGACATGAAACTATAAATATACCATATATACCCTACACTATTTAATTCATAGAAACACACCCAAAAAATACCCAAAACTCACAGCTGTTACATTTTTTAGTTTAATTACTTAAATGAAATACCTTTATTACCCATTTAGTATTAAATTAGTTTTTTTGAAAAATTTTGGTCGCTCTCTCTCTCGTCTCTCTCCCTTCGCGGAAACCAGGCCAGCGATCTTGGTGCTCGGCCATTGCCAGCAGTGAGAGCGGTTGGAAAAGGATCGGCCAAGGCCGACGATCAAGTCCGGTCTAAAGCCCACCACTCACAACGCCATCGCGAGCTCGAAACGCTCTGTGGATTTCGAGTTTTCCCATGTCGTTTCCGGCGACTCCGGCGATTGTTTCCGTCAATCGAGGTCTGAAACTTCATCTACTTTTCGTGCTCTAACTGTTTATGTATGTGGTTAGGATAAATTTTGGAGTTTTGGAAATTAATCAATACACCCTAGTTTGACCGACGACTTTGGCAGTGTTCCGAATTGCTCCGGCCACTTTTTGGCCGGGGTCTAAGACCAAAAATTACTCCCCTTCTTAGTGTAAATATGTTGGTATAGGTATTGTAAGGAGTTTTGGGAATTTTTAGCGATAGGTTACCATTTGACTTTGACAGTATACTTGGTATGTTGGTTTCAGACTCTATTCGGGGTTGTTGGAATGCTAGTAGAATATGTTTTTTGTAATAATGTTAATATGAGAACTTCAAGTGAGACAATCTGAGAGGAAGCAAATTTAACAGTAACTGTTGGCTTGTGCAATTGAGGTGCAAAGTAAACTTTTTTCTTAAATGCTTTTAGGCTTAAGAATATAATAGGGAAACAGAGAGAGCGATAGCTTGTATTGAAAATTGGACCACTTTCTGAGCAATTTTATTATATGCTTAAGATTCTTTGCAGTTGATAACAATTGTTTTCTCTTTCTCACTCACCAAACTTCTTCTTCTTTTTTTTTTTTCATAATCTATACACCAACTCTCTGAAGTAGAGGAGGCAAGGTTAAAATTCTGTAATTTGTTTATTCCCTAATTGTATTGGACAACAAGTTTCTATCTCATGATTTACTTCATTTTCCCTTCGACTCTGCAGAGAGGAGTTCAAGTTTGAGAAAAACCAAGTCATAGATTTTCACAAACAGATCTGTAAGTTATCTTTTTTGTGTTGGCTTTATAGTATAATATATTGATCATTTTAGTTAAAATTGTATTATGAAAGTAATTTTCTCTCTAGAATGACTATCTATTTGAATTTTGAATGTAAAAAATTGGGTATTTTAAAAAAAGGTTTAGATGCAAATATAAAAGGTTGGCAGGACTTGATTATTGCTTGAACATGATATATGTTGTACTTTAAACTATTATGATATGTACATAACTCATTACTACTCTTCTTAAATCAATGGTTTTCTTTTGTTTGGGGAACAGATTGCAGTGATGAAGTTCTTATGCCCTTCTTCTGCTTCTTAAAAGCATATCCCTTTACTGTAAATTCTTTCCTGTTTTTATTGTATTTCTAGTGCATTTTGTCTAACTAGTTACCATGCTTGGTATGTTGTTCTAGGCTTGTAAATTGAAATTGGGGGACCTGAAAGGAGCACTGTTAGACACCAACTTTGCAATGAGGGATGGAGAAGATAATGTTAAGGCTTTGTTTTGCCAAGGTCAGGTTAGTATCTTCTGTTTATGCATGTATGCCACTGTGGTCTTAAATCTGCTTAAAGTTGTATCACTCTTCATTTCCTGGTGTATTTAATTTCCAGTGTCTTATCCATGCAGTCTGCCTTTATTGTTATTTATGAAATTTGTGAATATTGCCTTCACTATTGTTGCTGGTTGTTAAGTTACTGATAGGAAGTTTATTAGATTGCGTCCTTATACTGTTCATACCCTGTAATTGAGTTGATTTCTATTACATAGTATTAACAGTGTACTTCTATTATATAGTATTAACAGATTTTCAGTAACGAGGCATGCTTTATATTTTGCTCATATAGTTGTGCACTTGAAGTTTATGATATGCATAATGTGATTTTCACTAGGAAGATAGTTATATGACATAGTATTAACAATGTACTTTTTTTCCTTCTTGTAGAGGGCCTTTGCGATTGCTTCTGGTGAAACTATGAAAAATTGGATGTCAACTCACATCGTGGTTTTTTTTTTCCCATTCAAACCTTCCCACAAGAAATCCCTCCTATGCTTCTCAATTCTACTGGCTACTCCGATGGGGATCCTAAAAAGGGACATATAGTAAATCAGAATACTACTCAACATTGGCTGAATCATTATGAGTCTTCCCCCTTTGGATAAGCAGGCTCTCTTCCATTTTTGTAATCTATTCTCCATCTTTTCCAAAACGGGATCCCAGAACTTGATTGCTCTGGGTTCCCACCTAGGGGAAGACCCCACTTTGCATCCCCAAGCCCCCACTTTGCATCCCCAAGCCTCTACTAGCTCATTCAACCACCCATCGTCAAGATTAATGCCAACTAGAGAACATTTCGATTTGTTGATTTTCATACCAGATGCAAAACAGAAAAATTCCAGAATATGAAGGAGATTATTCCAATACTCTTCTTTTATCCTCTATGAAAAAAATGGTATCGTCGGCAAATTGGAGATGAGATACCTTTACCATCTTGTGCCCCGAAAAAAGTTCATGAAACTGATCAGCAGCTTGAGCTTTCTCCATAATTCTGCTTAACACGTCTATCACCAAAATAAACAGGAAAGGGGAGAGCGAGTGTCCTTGTCTCAGGCCCTTTGAGACCCAAAATTTACCCGTTGGTCTTCCATTAATCATCACAGAGAAATTAGCCATCTCAAGGCATCCTCGAATCCAACTTCTCCACTTGTCCCCAAAGCCTTTTCTAATCATAACCTCATCAACAAATCTCCTTTCCACATGATCGTAGGCTTTCTCAAAGTCAATTTTGAACACTATTCCTAACTTGTTAAACTTTCGACTTTTCTCCACCACCTCATTGGCAATCAAGGCCACATTCAAAATCTACCGACCCTTCACAAAAGCGCCCTGATAGCAAGATATAGTGCTGCCTAAAACTTCCGGCAATCTAGAAGCCAAAACTTTCGACACCATTTTGTACAGACTTGTCACCAGGTTGATAGGTAGGAAATCACTAACTTTAATGGATTCCTTCTTTTTCGGAATAAGGCAAATAAACATCTCATTTGTGATTGCATTGATTATGCCACAATTGAAGAAGTCCACCATGACTTTCATAAGATCCTCTTTCACAATATCCCAGTAAGACTGAAAAAGAAGCATGAACCTATCTGGTCCTGACGATTTATCTGTCCCACAATCAAAAACTGCCCTTTTAACCTCCTCCTCTTCAAAGGGTCTTTCCAGCCATTCAGCCTCCTCAACATTAATTGCATTCCAATTCAAACCTTTCAAACACCACCCTGCCTCTGTGTTGCTGCTATATAGATTTTTGAAGAAGTTAATGATCTCTAATTCTATTTCCCCATCATTGACAACCACGCCAGAGCCCTCTACTTCCAGCTTCTGAATAAAATTCCTTTTCCTTCTGCCGCTTGCTACGCGATGAAAAAACTTAGTGTTGTTGTCTCCATCTCTTACGTACTGAATTTTCCCCCTTTGTCTCCACTTCACCTCTTATTTGTGAACTAAATCACTCATCAAAAGGTATAAACCTTCCCTTTCTTTTCTTAAATTATTATCTAACCCACCCTGTCCTTCCATCAAATCAAGAGCAGCAGTTCTAGCTTTCGCCTCTTTCTTTGCAGAGACCAAATCTCCAAAAACTTCTTTATTCCAATCCTTCATTTTCTGTTTTAGAGTCCTCAACCTTCTAGAGAATTTGTAGCCTTCCCACCCGTTAATCTGGTCATCCCCCCACCACTGCTTGACTTTCTTATTAAATTCCAGGTGTTCTAGCCACATATTTTCAAAACGGAAAGGGCCAGGACCCTATTTCAAATTAGAAGTGTCCAACTGAATGGGACAGTGATCAGAAATAACTCTTGCCAGCACCGTATGTTTAACCTGGGGGAAAGAATCTTCCCAAGCTTATGAAAAGAGGAATATGTCAAGTCTTCTGCACACTACGTTTACTCTAAAATTAGACCATGTAAAGCCAGCGTTTAAGAGACGTGGGTCTCGCAGATTTGTGTCGTCGATAAAATCATTAAAATTCTTCATACTACTTGTCATCTTTCCTCCGTTAGATTTCTCAGAGACAAACGTAACCACGTTGAAGTCCCCCCCAATACACCATTTGTTACCACATAAACCGAACAACCCCGCTAGTTCCTCCCAAAATCTTCTTCTATCCCTAGGATGGCAAAAGCCATAAATACTTGAAACCCACCAATCCTCCCCAAGAAACATCCAGAATTCTTATAGAAACAGAGAGTTCCTCAATTTCATAGTCAGAAATAGAGATAGTTTGATAATTCCACGTCACCACAGTCCCACCAGACATACCCCTTGAAGGGGCATATACCCACTCTTTGAATCTATACCCCCAAATACCAGCTGCAAGGCTTATGTCAAAAACTTCTTTCTTCGTCTCCTACAAAATAACAATATATGGATTTATACGTAACAACTGCTCCGTCACCACCACCCTTTTCCTTTTACTCCCGAGACCTCTCACATTCCAAGATATGATCTTCATTAATTTAACTTGGCCTCCCTCTTAAGCAAAGTAGACTGCACATTATCCACTTCCGGTTCGACCCTAGTTGAACACCGTTTCCCCTTCCTGCCAAATTCACCATTTGTTCAGCTAGATTTCAAGAGGCACCCAAGTGACAACTGCTTCCTAATTGGAACCATTGTGAGATTCAGCTCGGCCAAAATTCGAGAATGTTTCTTGTCACCCAGCCTCATTCTTCTGTTGTAACTCAGTGTTTCAGTTTTTTTAGTCATCTCCTCTACCATCCCTACACCACCTCCCCCCTCAATGCCTTGTGAAATCAAAGGCATAGCATCGTCGTTCCTTTCCATGCCTGGCACCTTATCATCGCCGTCATCATTGCATCCCCCAAGTTTTTTATCCAAAGCATCCCACCATGACCCTCCAAAACAATCCCTTCGGTTTGCCCAGTCAAAATTTCAGCGACAGACCCGTCATCGCATTCAATTACATTAATTAACTCCTCCACATCAGATGGAAGGTTATCCTCCTCTATCATAACTGAAGCAATGAATCTTCCATCCATAGAATCACATGATTCATCCCATTGTCTCGTTTCAGCCACAGTAGCAAACTCCCCTCCGTGTCTAGGTCGCATATCTTGCGTGAAGGAGATGCACCGTCTTCTAGATAGAGTCCTCCTTCCACTTAAAAAACTGAACTTGGATAAAAATATGATTTTTTGTTGAGCACGTCCGACCATCTCCCATTAGTCGGGTTGACTTTATGACGGGATCTTCTGGAAATTGGCGAAGTTCCGTAGTTGGCTCCATCTGTGGAGCCTGCGACATAGATAATCTGCTGATCCCACAGACCCCACTTTTGCATTCCAATGTTTTAGCCGCTATACTACAACAGTGATGCTTCTCGGTCCATTCGAAGTTATTCTTGCCGATGTGATTGCCCCGTTCTCCCTCCACGGAGGGAGGGAACAAAATTCCTTGGATTGGAAAGCCGCGTCGAACCGTCTTCGACGCATGGTTCCAACGGTTTCCGACAACCCGCTATTTTAGGCGGAGGAAGCCGAGAAATGGTGGGCCTAATGGCAGGAGATAGAGGTTTGATCTTCACAAAATAGCTCTCTGATCCTTCATTGATAATCACAATCTCAGGAAGAAATCCCACGTGACTTTTCCTAGTTTTGATTCTTGCTTCGAACATATACTTGAAGTTTTCCGTCCTCTGGTCCAATTCAATTAGCCCCCAATATTCATTCCCTATATGTTCAAAGTAGTCTTTTCTCCACCAATGCATATGGAGACCAAAGTCCCCAAGCCAACCACCATAGCTTACAATTTTAGGGATATTATTTTCCAGACCACGTTCCCAACTATATGAGAATATGTATGTTTGTCCCTCCACCGCCAATTTACCAATGCTACTGACTCTCATGGCCTCCATTTTACATTCACAAACGAAGAAAGCCTGTTAATTTGGTATGGAAATAGTTCAACATCTTTATCTAACATTCTTGTAAGGGCCATCCTAATATCACTCCAAGATTGATGTAGAACTTGCCTTTCACAGACCACCACTTCCCAACCGAAGTGTAGTTCTCAGAACTGTTCTTTCTGCCTAATCTCAATTTCAACTGCCTCCTTGTAAGTTTTGCCCGCTCTACTCTATCTGCTCGATGCAGTACAATCAGCTTCGGCAGATAGGTTGACCCTATTTGAGTTGATTCTCCCTGTCAAAATGAACACTAAGTTTTCTTTCATTAAAGCCCATCCAATGTTGTTTCGGCCCTGAGGAACAACCACATACCTAACTACGCCATGTACCCACTTTATCGGTCACATATGAAAACCCTTCTCCACCCACACTTGATAAGAATCTCCCTTGTATTGTCGGAAAAATCTCTGTTCTTTATTTTCCAAAAGCACCTGCAACTCTTCGACCAGCCAATTCACACATCTGAGCTCAAGATAGACATGGAACAAATGCTCTCTAACCTTTTCTGTAATCAGGATTGACCCTGCATAGGAAAGATCATCTACCTTAATTCGGAATTCCTTTACTTCAACACTAAATAACCTGGGTAGATGTCTCACACTCACCGCTCCCCCTACCTCTTTCTCTCTCTTTCTCTCTCTCTCTCTCTCGTTCTCATATTTGACATCATTGCACAAGGATATATCCTCTTTGATACACCAATGAGGAGAAATGCATGCCCATGGTTGCTCACTTTTTCATGATCGACCTTCAGAGTAGCCTTGGCTTTCCAGATCATACTGTACAACTGAAAATCAAAGGTAGTGGCATTACTACATAAGTAAGTACAACTTACAAGAACGATTCCCTTCACACCTTCCTTGCATCCAAATTATCAAGTACCAACCTGAATCTTTAATATAGCATGCAATGAAGAAAGGTCCTTGTTCTCGAAATCATTTAAACTCAAACATTTGCTTTCCTAACAATCCAATCCATCGAATTGTCTCGAAGAAAGAAACATACTTCCATATTTCCCTAAGAATCGGATATTCCTCTATATACTGTTAAGTTGCTTCTTATATACACACTCAAGGACACACTTAGTATCGCTTTCAATAATAATCCATCTATCTCCCGTGGCTCTTGCCATCTTCACCCCAGCAAGAATCGCCTCCTCTTTAGCCTCATGTGGCGAAGATATTGACATAGTGATTGTTTCCCCTCTCATGAACACCCCTATGTCATCACAAGCCACAACTCTCACCCCTGTCAACAAGCTCTCCATTTTGCAGGCTGCATCAGAATTGACCTTTAAAATGGTCTTTGGAAGGGGCATCTCTCCTTCCAAATCTCCCAGCAAATAATTCCAACAAAACACAATTTATCGATGCCAGAACTATTCTTATACAATAGAGACTGGATATCAAGTAGCCAAGAATCAAACGTGGTAATTTTATGGGCTGGAAGCTTGTAATTCAAAAGAGAATCGAACCAAATGTATTCCACCCACAGACACATCAAAAATGACAAGTGGGTAGGACATTAGGATTTTTCTATAAAGATTGGCCTTCACACAGATAACATCAACCACCACTCTCTAAAGGAATTTTCTAATTTTCTGGACCACTTCCAAATTCCATATTGTATCCTAAACTCGTCTTTCCACTTGATGAAAATAGTACTTAAGTACCGAGAGAGAAGTTGATCGTTCAGAAAAAGCTGAGTGGTACCCACTCTTGACTAGGTAGTAGCCTCCTCTTTCTTAAGGCCAAATAAGTTGGTCCGGTTCATCCATGTTACAAAGAGGAATAGCCTTAATGAAATATGCCTCAGCTTGAGATAAAAGGTGCTCAATACTTTGGAGCAACCAAGTATTCCCATCCCGGTCAATAATAGAGCTCACCATCGTTGGTATGGGGCCATAATCAATATGAGATGGGGACGTGTGAGATTTATCCAATGGAGGAAGCCAGTTATGATACCATATCTGATGAGGGTCTCAAATGACATCTTTTTAATATTATTTTGGAGACTTTATGATCGAAATTTGGCTTAATAAAGATAATTTCACTTGTTGTTACATTTCATTCTCACCAATTGGATTTATGAATTTTCTATATTTAATTTGGTGAACTTATTAGGTGAATTTATCTTTTGTAGGAAGTTGGAAAGCCAAAAGATGAAGATATATATTTGTCCAAGTTCAAGCCAAGTGTGAAGAGAATTGCTCGCATATTTTATTGAAGAATTGATTTTGAGATTATTGTGATTATAAAGAGAAGTAAATAGGGAGAAGAGAAGACAAAACTGTTGAAGCTAAAAGGCCTTTTTATGTCATTCATAGCCATTTAACCCCACTACCTCACCATTATTTCTTTTCCACTAACTCTCCACTATCAACACATGTTCAATCCAATTAATCCCTCACTTAAATTCTTCATTACCCACCATGAATGTATTAACTTTCCACTCACCTTATTGACTACTATAAATCACCCATCAACTTATTTGGCAAGGACACCACTATGACAGATTTCTTTATCCATTTCATTCAAAATTTAGTTATGTTTTCCTTTGTAATGAGTTGCTAGAACTTTAGCTAAAGCTAAAGGGAATGTGTTTTGAGTTAGTTTATTGTTCTTTAATCCAATATACGGTATGAATTGCTAAATTCTTTTATTTTTGGTTGTTCAATATTTTCATATTCTTTTATTTTGATTGATGTTAAGTGCTACTATCTTTTCATGAGTTCAATTATATTTTTCTCATTGTTCAGAACTAACTTAAAATGCTTTTAAATTAAAAAAAATAAATATTAAGCAATTCCATTTTCTGAACAATCATTAATAAAAGATAACATTGAAAAATTAAATTGGTTTTAATTTCTTTATCTTCTGGTTAAAGTTTCTCAATGATAATTTTAATCGAGTTATAATTTGTATTAAAGAGCATGAAACACATTTTGCTTAAAGAATTGAACCTTGATGCCTTAACACTTCCATTATTGATATTTCATTTTTAATAAACTCAATCTCTACAACACTAAAATCAAATTACTTTTCCACTTTGCTTGTCAATTTTATTTTGGTACGTTTAATTATTTCTTTGTGTGCAGACATTTGTCTTCCTGTTCTTTGAGGATACCATACTTGAACTTCCAAGATTATTACTAAGTGTGACTACTTACACTTTTGTAGACGCAACAAAATCCAAACAGGGCTCCCATCTCCAATTTACCACTTAGACCCTTCAAAAAAATGTTTCCTACCCTTGAACAAGCTAATCTAGGCCCAAGATGAAAAATCAAAGTTTGGGAAATATTTTCTTTTGATCACATGAGCCCATAGAGAAATTTGGGTTACATCACAATCGCCAGCACTGCTTGGGAAAGAGTTTGTTGATGCTTGATTTTTGCACCACTAATTCAAATGTGCCTAAAACCTTTTAGCCCAACCTTTCTCAAGGATGGTTCTTTTGGCTTCGAGAACGCACTTATGTAGAACTTTCTTTTCCTTGTATTTTGGGGAGCAACGTTGTGCCATGGGCAATGGATGTTGACTTCCGTAAGGAGAAGACAAGAAAAGGTCACTAGAGGTGGTGGTAGGGCCACCAACCACCCTTCGATGCCTAAGTCAGATCTTTCCTAAAAGAAATATTATAAGTAGTATTCTTAAGTCGAGGGAAAGTTCTAGCTACCTATTTTTTTGAAAAGTATTGCTTTTTATATTAGGAAGGAGGAGCCCTCTTTTGTTCTCTTCTGATGTGCAACTAGTAGACCTCTGATGACATAGCATTCTCGGATTGAGGGGTCGACGGGATTATGGCACGTGGTTGTTTCTGCTATGGGATCAACGCACCTTTTGGGATCAAGTCTGGTGGGCTTTGGTGCCAAGGTTTGGGCCTTCTCAAAGGCGTAGAACATGGTCTCATGCGTGAGTCCTTGGTGCCTGGTCATTTCATGGGCCTGGATGGCCTTGACTTGTCTCAATCGAGCTTGACCAGTGTTATAGGAGGCCAATTCTGGGTTTAGAGGGGGCCAGTCACTTCCTCAAGTGAGCTGGGACTAAGTCCACTTTGGGTTCTTAAGGGTAGGCCTCAGAGACACTTCACGTACAACAGAGAGCATTATTAAAAGTCTCAATATCTTGAAAGCCCAAACCCCTCACTTGTTTCAGAAGACAAATGGCATCCCAACTTTTTCAATGAATTATTTGCCCCTCACCAAAACCTTCCCAATTCATTATTGATTTTCTTGGAAATTCCTTTTGGGAATTGAAACAAGACATTGGGTAACAAGGGACAACTATAGCCATAAACTTGATAAGAACTTCTCTACCTGCCTTGAGAGGAGACTAACTTTCCAACCTTGTATCTTTTTTGAAATCCTTTCCTCAATATAGTTTTCTGCTTGTTGTTTTGACTTTCCTCAATTTGAGGGTTGTCCCAAATAGATCAATAGATTGTCCAACACCGGAACCCTCAAGACTTTTCTCATCTATAAAGCATGCTGATTTATGTGTAGTTAACTACCTGACCTCAGGCTTCATAATAGACGTCAAGTAATTTCATAATATTCATGCAATCATGTTTGGTGGCTCTTATGAAAAATAAAACATCATCAACAAATAACATATGTGAGATACCAGGGCCCCCTCTACAAATTTGGATACTGTGAAGCCTGCCCTGATCCACTGCCCCAGTGATGTTACGATAAAAAACCTCGTTGACCAAGAGAAATAGATAGGGGATAACGGGTCTCCTTGTCTCAAACCATGGGAGGGGAATAAAAAAAGCCTATGGTTTACTATTTAGGAGTAAGGAGAAACAAACATGTCGAATACAACACATGACAAACTCAACCCAACGACAATCGAAGCCCATTTGCTTGGCTCTTGATATATCAAGAGTCATTCCTTCTCAATAGCCAACAAGTGTTTCTTTTCTTTTCTTTTTCTTTCAACTCCTTTAATTTAAGTCTCTTTGCTAGTTTTCTTTAACTTGGGTAAGTTAAGGAGGAAGAGATGAAGGGGAGGGTGACTTGCAGGTTGTTGAAGAAAGGAGGAGGAGAGGTTGAACAACGTTTTATTTTTTGCTCAATTGAACCTTGTTTTTGACACCAGGCAGCAACCTATAGTGCAATGAAATAGAAATTTTTTTTAAATAATAAGAATAACCAATATCTATTTGTTTCTTGTCTCAAAGAAAAGAATACCTAGCAAAAGACCCATTTGAATGAATTGTCAAAAACAAAAAGGTTCAATTGAGCAAAAAACAAAACGTTGTTTAGCCTCTCCTCCTTCTCCCTCTCCCTCTCCTCCTCCTTTCTTCAACAAGCATGAAAAATCTTTTTTTTTTCTTCCAAACGATGCTTAGCGATACTTGTCCTTTTAGGGAATTTGAGAAGCATTATCTGCTGGTGCATCGACTTGATGACGAACCACACTATCTACATGAGGCTTTTTGTATTAATAATCTTGATTTGCCTTTTCCTAACTATGACGTTATTTATGTTTTTCCAGTGACTTGCAAACTAGGTCTCCATGCTCGCACTTCTTCTCATCATCCATCTGAGCCTATCTCTTTGGGAGGTGCTTCTAGCTCAACTAATAAGGTTGCTTAGCCTAAGGAAATCATTCACATCATTTATTTTAATTTTGAGGAAGAGGTTAAGCTTTTGCACGAGAAGTTCTTTTCTCAATCTAGGTCTTCTCTTGATGTTGTTTGGGCCAAAAATTGACACATCCAGCCCAAGGCCCATCAGAACAAACAAAGCTGAGTTGGGCCTCACAGGCCCAACATAAAAGGAAGAGGGAGTCCAGACCAAAAGAAGGGAACAATCCCACATGGCAACCTCTGGGATAAAAGTCAGACAATGGCGGAAGTCGCAGGGATGAAAAGTCGCAAAGGCACCTGGGATGAAAAAGTCGCAATAGCAACGCCATATAAGAAGTGGTGAAGGGTTCGTGACATCAAGAAGAACTGAAGATTAAATCCCCCTTATATATGTATATACAGAGATTTTTTCCTGTCTTTACAGAGAAGGTAATTCTCCCAAGATAGATAAGCAGGTTACAATCTCGAGAGGGATAAGCAGAAAGCGGAGTCATCCACAAGGGGCTGAAAAGCAAGTGATCACCTATCCGAGAGCCTATCTGCGAGAATTGAAGAAGAAGAGGAAAATGGGGAAAATATCTTTGCCGCCCAATAAAAAAACACAATCACCCTACTCCAGAGAAGAAACAGTTTTTCTATAAATACAAGAAGGAGTGAACAGGGTAGAACACTCAAAAAAACCAAAATCAATCAAAAACAAAAACTCAAAATGACTTCAAAACACTGAAGCAACCAAAGCTCATTGAGCCAAGACACAAACAAACAACTCAACCAGAAGCTCACTTGAATTCCAAGTGAAAACCAGCTTTAGATTAGAATTCCCAAGGTTCGACTTAGAAAATAAGTCATTCAAATTTCACAGTGCAGTCTCTAGCCCATCAAGTCCTCGAGAACGACCATACGCCCAAGAAGCCGATTCGCCCACTGAAGCTTCACAAAAGCTTAAAATACATTGAAGCTCTGCCATAATCAACATTTGGTATCGATTTAAAGTTGAAACTTAGCAATCGAGTTGTCAACATTCCAGTCCACCGGACATTTCAAATCCAGCGAGCCTCCCATCCAGGCAGAAATGGAGTTCCAATTGTATCTTCATCTCTCTAGCATGAGTATTTATTGTTATAGTTTTGTAAAAGGCAGTTCTGCCTAAAAACATTTAAATTCCATCATTCGCTTAAAACAGTTTAAATTCCATCATTCTCAAAGCAGTTTAAATTTCATCAACCATTTTGGCCAAACAGCCTGTTTATACTGAGATAAATTGTTAAAGTCCTCACCCGTCTGAGGCAAGAAAAGAACTTATTTGGGAGATATTCCTCACCCAAATTCACAATCGTTTGTTTGCAGAAATCAGTAACTTGGGGCGCAAGTTATCTACTCCAAACTAAGTCTGCTAGAATTTTTATTGCTAGCAGTGGCACGCTCGCACACCAAAGAAAGCTGACTTGTCGACCAGTTTATGGTTCTCAAGGCAGTGGGGAACTTTGCCCTTCCATCACAGGAGTGGACACAGAAACGGGCAAACAGATGTGATGAAGATGAAATATGATATGGGTAATACTTTTGATGGATTTATATGGCAAACTAGTTCTTCTGCTAATTTATAAGGATTCCATTATTTGCATAATGATATGTACTATTTGGCTCATGTTCCTTATGATAATTTATTATTTACTATTATCTACGTTGGCACTATAAATTTAAATAAATATTTATTTTTCATAGACTTTCATGGAAATATTTATGCAAAAGAAGAGCCTCGGTTTAATATTCATGCCCTAAGAAAAGAACTTGGACAAATTGTGTGGAAAATCTTGAGATATCTCCCTATATATGTTTCCTCTTTTGGATTCTATAGGAACGATGATGGAATTAGTGTAAGAGCAAATGTTCAAGGATCTCATTATGGAATATGGCCATTTGTTTTTGTATCTAAATTTCCTTAATTTCAACTAACGAAATCTCAGGAAATCCTTACTTTTGTAAACATATAGTTGCAAAAAGCTATCTTTTATACAGACAGATGGCCATATTCCATAATGAGACGAGTATGGACTTGAGCTTGGCCAAATTATACCCAGATTCAATATTTCCTAGACAAGAATTTCAATTCTAGTCTTCTGTAGATGCTAGTAACAATAGAACCTTATATTGAACGGAGAAGTGCCTTGGGCTAAGGGAATATGATGGTCCACCTAGAGGTGTGAGAAGGAAGTCGAGTGGGTGGCTTGAATGAATCTGAAAATTGCTCGAGGACTTGGAGGATTTCTAAAGAAATGTTCATATATCTTAGGCCACAAGGGAAGAAGGAACAAGTTGGGCCAAGAACCCTTCTTTTTTAAATGCTGAGATTTCGAGCCATGAGTTGGGAAATAATAGTTGTTGTAGGTGAAAAGGTTAGGCCTACCCAGTTATCTGATTGATCCCCAATGTTGAAGAGCATAATCTTTTGTTTAACATCTCATTCAATGACACCCAATGTTTCTGGCCATTATGCCCCTAAGACGATATCAAAGCCAACTACTTCGAGCAATTCAAAAATGGAGGTTATACCACTAAATCTGCACAAAGAGGTTATGCACGTGCCTTGAGGGACCATTTTTTCTCATGATGTTGTATAAAGCTATTGAGCAGAGAAAATGTCAATGGGGAGAGCCAATTATTATTATTATTTTTGCAATTCTAGATGGAGGAAATTGAATGTTGCCTTAGAGTCCATGAAAACATGAATGGGCCCAACCTTTCTCACTGCATGTTGTAGGGGAAATCAAGACCAATGATGGAATGGATGGTAAATTCCATATCCACCTGTGCTTGTGGTGTTTCAGGGGTCTTGGGTGTTAGTGGACAATCGTGGAACTCCAAAGGTTCCTTATGTGGTTCAACGACGTCAATCAAGGCCACAATGTACCTTTCGTTGCAGTTTAAACAAAGGCATTTTGCTCATCGATCTTGGGCCTCGGCTTGTATCAGGAGTCATGGAGCTGATGGTTGGGGTAGATTGGGTGAGAGTAAGGGTGAAGGGGTGGGGGCTTAGGTTGTGGTGGAAAGGGAATGACATTTAAAAGAATGAACGATTAAAATAAGGATTGTGATGGGCTCGACATTTTTTATTTTTAGTATTGAACCAGGGCTAGGCATTTTGCCTTAGAAATGGTATGGGCTGCAAGGCTTGAACATCAAAGCGGAATTCTTTTAGCCCCCAACCAAAAACATGTTTGAACTGGGACTCAGTTAAATCAAAGGCTTGACATGCTAGTTTGGTGAATAAGGCAAAATACTCCTCTAGAGTTCCCATCTGTTGAATGTGAGAAAAGGTGGATTTGAAAGCATTCATGTATGAAAAGCCAAAATGTTGAAGCAACAAAGTGAAAAAAAGGGTCCAATCCTTGGGCAATCGTTGCTCAAACCAGCGTATCCATAAGGAGGCGTCACCGCTAAAATGAACACCAACAAATATCACTTTATAGTCCTCAGGAACTCTATAATAGATAAGGAAATGCTTAGAGATGCAAGCTAGTGGTACGAGTCCTCGCTGAAAAAATGTTGTACATCCAGTTTAAGGGGTTTCATTTGCATTGTGTAGGTAGAGGTGGAGGAGATGTGGGTTGGGATAATTGTATACCTGGGGGGTGGTGTATGGACGAATGAAGGATGGGTAAGGTGGGGATGAAATGGCGGTGTGCATTGCGTCGAAGAATACGGATGCAGGATGAAGGTGGTTGTGGGCTAATGGTGGGGACTTGGGTATTGTGTTCTTGCGATGGGGGTGAATTTCACAAATGCCAGAGTTCCTCGACTATTGTTTGCTAGAGGTGGGTTAGTTGAGAGGTAAGGGTAGATTAAAGGGTGGCGTGGGAGGTGGTTAGGGTCTCGACAAATTTTTGGAGGGTGTTAATGAAGGATTGTTTGACTTATTGGTTGGCTAGGAGAGTAGTGATGGTGTCTAAAGCGTCTTGGAGCTAATTATCTAGTTGGTCATGTCAAAAGTCATGTGAAATGGTGACGGCCCTGGGTTCAAGTGTAGTGGCCTTTCCAGAGTCTATGATGGGGCTCTAATAATACCATAATGACAGGTACATAGGAATTTGCCAAAACATAAGAAATAAAATATAGCTGAAATAGGATGTTTTTTCCCACCACTCTTTCTAATACAATAAGGATGAAAATTGTAGACAATGATAGATTGTGTGCCACGTCCTGGTTTACATAACGGCTAATTAGAGTGTGTCCATCATGGTGAGAGGTTCTAGAGAAACATAAATTTAAGTATAGGTTCGAATGAAGGTGTATGGGTTCGTTGTATCTGATTTTTCGTAGAAAGACATGATAAGAGAAACTTTCATCTTGACTTTTAACTTAATTTTCATTTGCATATCAAATAGTAGAGCATTATAAATTTTATATAAATTTTACGAAATAGAGAGCAGTTATTAGTGAGATATTATTGGGTTCTCAACTAAAAGGATTTGATGAAAGTTCGTATTGTCATTTGATTTGGCGTTGCTATCATGAAAATGAAGAACTTTCTGCGGTAAGAAACAAATTTCCCATGACAAAACCAAGACTACATAAGCACAACTCATTAAATCCAAACTTAAAAATTGAGAAACCCAGTACCTATAAGGATGAAGACTTGCAAAAATCCATTTAATGAACGCATGAAACCAAACTGGAAAAACCCCTTAGTTTTCTTTGCCCACCCAATTCGTTCTTTCTTTTTTGTTGTGAAATTCTTCTTGTACCTTTTGGCTAAGATTATGGAGAGAAAAAACCTGAAGAGAAAATCAGAGAAGAAAGAAGAGAACTATCAAGTTACTGCTTGGGTGGAAGGGTGCGTCTTTTTTGTTGTTTAAAAATCAAACCAGACTGTGATTGTTTGGTTTGGTTCGGCTTTGAGATTTTGCATAATCCAAGAATTTCACCTCTAACTATGAAATTCAAATGCCCCTCACTATTCCTGTTAATCATTACTTCAATCCCAAAGGGCAACAAAATAGGACCGAAATCCTATGATGTTATCCCATGCTAATGTATTCAAAGCGTAGGCTTACTTTGAGCACTCTAATTCCTTCAAAGTAACAACACCGGAGGCATGACCCGGAAAATTAAGGCCAGGATCGTAGAGCCGATAAAAGGTACCTGCCAACTAGTGCACACCAAAGGTGGACCAATCAACCTAACCCAAGATTTAACTTCAAGCTTTTTAACTACAACAACCTAAATATACGCTATTGGAACTGAAATTACCGTGGCTGCTGGCACAAGACTTGCCTTCCAATGGATCCTCGTAAAGGGATTGAGATTGTACTCATTCCAACTACTAGACTTTATGAGCCCGGTATAGTTATTTATTGTCACCACCTCCCCATGTCAGGATTGGGTAATTTGCACACATGCTACCTTCCTTGGAAATGGTAGATGTTTCTCAGGTTCCTTCTCTTGAATTAAACCCTAATTCTCCATCACCCGTCACCACCATGGTAGGCCCCTATCCTACCATCAAAAGATTATAGGGTAGATATTTGAATGATGCGTTGTCAGCACGATGGATATGCGATCTGTTGAGTTGTCATGAATCATCAGAGCAACAGGCAGAGCCATGTCAGCCTTTTATCTAATAAATGCATCCTTTCCAGAAGTTGGAGTTTATTACACGTATCAGCTCTAAGATTACTAGGGTTATCTGAGTAATAGGTACCATCAAACAAACTATAACTTATTTAATGAGCCATTAACTAAACCGAATCGAACTGTCTACTTTTATATTTATATTTATTTTATTTTATTTAGCATGTGTAATCCTCTCATTGGACAATAACTAGATATAAATGTTTATGTTGTAAAATGAACGGTATATGCAGGAATATTGAGATGCACGTAAAGTAAATAAGAGACAATATTTAACGAGATTTAACAATGCCTACGTTCTCGGAGAGCAGCAACAGTAACTTTTCACGATGTAAAATAATAGGGCTACATTTTTAGTGTTTACAATATCTGTGGCTCATTGATATTTCTCTCTGCTATCTTTTTCTCTCCACTCACTCACCCTCTTTCTTCATTCTCTTCTTTCTTATCTTCCTTTCTTTCCTTTCTACCTGGGCTCTCATTTCTTCTTAGATGGTGTGTGTAAAATGCAAGAGAAGGATGAAGCCTTTTTATAGGCAAAGTTGATAGCTTCCCGTGAATTGTGGTTGACTTTCAAGGGAGTATGGCAGACAAACTTCACCATTATTTTTCTTCAATCAATTAGGTAGTGGGCTCAACCATTTTGGGCTCCATTTTTGACTTTACAACAGTTTAATTTGAAGTTCGATGTAACTTTAAAGTTATTGATATTTGAATTATAACTATATTAGTTATTAAATTTAAGGTTTCATAGGATATTGAATTTTAGGATGGTTGTTTTTTTGGTCAAAGAATTTTAGGATGATTTGATAAGCTAGAAAATGAAAAATCTATGTAGCATATTATGATTTTTTTTTTAATTTTTTTTTTGTTTTGTAATTTGGATAGCAAATTTGAAAAAATGCAAAAGAAAAAAAATATTTGTGCAAAACTAAATTGATTTTTAATTTTTGTTAAAATGAAACTGAATTAAATCGTTTTATTGTAATTGATTCGTCCACAATTTTAAGTGAAACTAATCTAATCCAGACGATGCCACCTCTATTAGGTGGGTGTGAATATGAGGGCTCAAATTAAAATCATCTTAACCTTTAAATTATGGGTGTGCAAGATCCAACTAAATCCGTGCAAACCGACAGATTCAATCCAACCCAATCCAATTTTAATTAGTTTCTATAATTTGGTGGATTGAATTGGATCCCTAATTTCCAAAACCAACATGATTGGATCATATGACGGATTTGCTTGTGTCCATTTTCATATCTAGTTTCATGTATATTTTGTTCATTAGGTGATTTTCATTAAGAAAGTTATAAACATTTTAAATAATTTGATGGAGTTATGTTTAATATATTATAAATTCAAAATAATTTTATCTAACATTTCATTTATAATTTACATCTATGTCTATTAAAATATTTGATTATATTAAACTTGACCATAAATAATTCATATTTCATTATTATCTTTTTTTTTCTTTCTAAAAACTCATCATCCAATCTGATCAAATTGATATTATATTGGATTGAATTGGATTTAAACTTCTAATGTGATCGGATTGGATTGAAAAAATTATAATCCAATCAATATTAAATCGAATACAAATTGATAAAATTGTATTAATTTTGAAGCGATGTACACCTGCTTTAAATGAGGCCACACTTTTTGGCTTTTTTTATTTTATTTTAAAGTTTTTATTATTATTATTTTTTTATGATGAAGAAAAGTTGAAATTTTTTGGCTTTTCTTCAACTCCAATCGTAAGGTGCTATTAGACAAGTTAGAAAATGGACTGAATCGCAAAATCGAAGACGACAGTAGGTAGTGGCCGTATATACATGAACGAAGGATAATGGTGGCGCAGCAGCTCCTGGTGGGTCCCATCCCCATCAGCGGCGGCAATGGCAGCCCCGGTGCCGGTGGCTTCTATTCTAATTTCAGCCGTTTGTTTTCCCTACCATGTCATTTTCAGCGTAGAAGAAGAGGGAGAACTCGTACTCGCCGGTGGACCCCACAATCAACGTCATCATCGTGGTCGTCGTCGTCATCATCATCATGGGCCATGATTAACGGCCAGCAGACCCACTACGGCGTGCTGGGCCTCTCACGCCATGCCACCTCCGCCGAAATCAAGAGGGCTTATCGCCTTCTCGCTCGTAAGGTACTCTCTCACTCATTCACTTGCCCCTAATTTCGTGGTTAGCCTCTGTTTTTCTTTAATTAGTTTTGGTTGGTTCCTAAGAAACTCTAGAGGTCACCCTGTAAAGTTCTGCAGTTTTGCAACATTAACGATTCATTTGTATTTTAGGAATAAAAATTTATTATTATTTTATTTGTGATTGGAACTTGATAGCATTTCCAAAGAATCTGTGGTACAGAAGTATACATTTGTAGGGATAAATAATTTATAGAATCATATCTTATAAAACATAAAATAAAAGGAATTTGTAGAAGCATAATTGAATGCTAATTACCTGATGCTTGGATTTGTTACTGATAAAATTAACTTTACTCTTGGTGGAGATGATGATGTGTATGAAGGGTTGGAGTCCTCATTAGAGCCTCTTTACAAGGGTTATAAGGGATGTGAGGTCCCTTGGCCAAATGATTAACTGGTGTTTTGAGCTTGTTAGAGTATATCAAACATAGTTCTACTCTGTAGAGCTCGGGATTTCACAACATGCTGAGAGTAATGTGTTCTCAGAGGATCCCCCTTGTGATTTAGCAATAACATTTACATAGATCAGCTTGGGAGGGTACAGAGATGCATTCATACACATTGGATAAAATTTCATATTTATGTTCTATTTTCTTGTTGTGGGGGAAAACGTAGTGTTCCGTTTGTATTGTACTTCATATGTTCTCTTTTTGGTTAAATTTCCCATTAAGTCTTGCATAGATGTATATCGTTATGGTGATGAATAGATTTTAAGAGGCATTGATGCAGTTGGGCTAGTTCTTTTAGCCCTTTCTCCCAAACCCCTTATCAGGTTGATCCCTAGGGAATGAACTCCCTTTGACATTAGGTGGTGTTTGGTTTCTGGAATGAATGTAATTCAGATTTGGTATAATGGAATCTAGGTAAGAGTGGAGTTTGGAGAGAGTTTGAGAGTAGATAAGATAACTGAAAATTGGTAAAGAGTGCAGTTGGTATTATTTCACATTTCGGGGGATTCGTTGATGGGAATGTCCATTTCATTCCAAAGTTTAATCCAATAAACCAAACACTATCTTATAGATAGCATTATAAATGAAAGAAGAGGTCTTGTGTCCCATGTTACACCTATGAGGAAGAAGGGGAGAAAAGAAGTGCAGCCATCTTCACCACATTGATTTTCCGTGTATTGAGTCTATTGACTACTTATGGAACTTATATTCACTTGTGTTGGACAATTTTGGGGTACTTTCAACTTCATTACTTGAAAAATGTGTGAGAGAAATATAATATATCTTTCCTATTGTGAAATATGTTTGTAGTTATTTCATTATGTTTATTCCATGAGGGAAACTAAAGGACACACACGTATGCAGACACAGTCAATCACACAGATTCATACCCACAACCTATCAAAGATATTCACTCCCTTCTCCAACTTATATAGTAGAACCATGATGGACGTTGTCTTGTCAAACACTGACATGTATGACATGTGCTTTTTCTGATTTGGTTGGTTAAAGCTGTTGCTAAGACGTGTTCAAATTCACCAATTTAATTGGGATTCATGGATTCTGTTTTTGTTTGTGTATGCTGTATTGCTTATTAATGATTGCAAGGTATGATATAATGGAATGCACGTGTGTGTTGACATGTAATTTTCTTAGTGACTGGTAAATGCCTGAGGCACTGACATCCTTGGTTTGTTGTGATATGTTGACACTTGGATTTGTGGATATAACCATAATATTTTCTTCCCTACTGCATTCATGCAGTTAGGAGGTCTAACTGAAATTGATTTTCAAGCAATTTATGGACTTTATAAGGCAGAGGCTAATAGTTAAGAACTTATGCATTCTTGCATATCTATTGCAGTATCACCCTGATGTTAGCAAAGATTCTCAAGCTGAAGAGGTGTTCAAGAGTATCCGTCAGGCATATGAGGTGAGTAGTAACTAATAGTTTTTTTTTTCTTCTTCATATCGGTAACCTTGTTGCTTTTGAAATCTGATATTATAAATTATGCCTCTTTGTTACTGGACCTCGGTGAAATGTCTAATATGCCCAGATCATTTTTAAGGAACTTTAATAATAATTTGAAGAACCAAGGATGGTATGTCATTGTACACTACCCTAAGTTGTTTTCTAATTGTAATCAGTTTATTTCTTTTATTATTCATCTTCTTTCTCAGCCAATCCATTCTCCTCCTCTACACCCAAACCGTCTCTCTTCCCACCCCCCACTTCCATCATGTTACAGATGCAATTGCCTTCTATGTACCAATAGATGCTTTTATATGAATGTAAAACTGGAAATCTCTTGTAACTGGAGGAAAAAAAAAAAGGAAACCTCTTTTGATCCGTTGAGAAGACCATTCTGTCTCTTTAGCATCTATATTTAATTGATGTTGAAGTAAATCACTCCTCTTTTTACTCCTGACTTTCCTGCTTCCTGAGCAGTTCTTTCTTCTTTTGTAATTTACTAATAACTGCATTTGTAAAAATTAGAACTCTAATTTCTATTATGACCATTCTGTCTCTTATCTCATATGTTTTCCAATTTACCCTGAGGTAAATGGTTTAAATAGCTAAAAGAAAATGTAATTTCCAATACCTGACTGTTTCTTTATGAATTCCCTGGAACCACAAATGAATTAGGAGAACAAGCAGATCAACCTTGGTTATCGACGTAAGTGTCTTGTGTCCTTGACTGGAGCTGTTATCATGATAGAATGTCTAAGCAGAGCATTTTCTTTTCCGTAAAAGTCTCTTTTTCCTTTTTTCCTTTTTTGTTCATGTTTAGTAGACGCAATGACTGGACCCTTCATGTCACTTATGAACAGATTCTATCTAATGAAGCAACCAGGACTCAGTATGACCAAGAACTTAAATTTCAAAAGGACACTGGCAGGAAATACAGTGGAAAATGGAGCTACAGCCCTGAATTTGAAGATGGAGTAAGGATCTATAAGTGGGCTGAAGTGAGGCAGAAAATGCAACAGGAGAGACATTGGAAACGCTATCATGTCAATGAAGAAAGTTCGTCATATGGTAAAACTGATGAAGCAACTGAAGAAGGAGAGGCAGTGCAAGAGAGAGGTTCCTTCAGTGAAGTGCTTAGATCTGCCTTTGTATCTCTGTTCTTGTTGCAGACATTTGGATCCTGTTTATCTCTCACTTTTAGTAGCCTGATGGCCTTATTTGACAGGAAGTTGGATGCTGGATATAAGATTGGTTATGTAATTGCATGGGTTTTAGGTGGGAGAGGTGGTATCTTGCTCACTTTGTGCCTGTCGTTTGCAAGTTGGGTTTGTGGAAAAACCAGCAGCAATATAGTTGCTCTGGTGGTGGTAGCCATGTGGGTTGGCTCAAACCTTGCAAGATTTGCACCACTTCCACAAGGTGCTCTGCTTACTCTCCTGTACATGTCTATTAAGCTACAAGTTGATTTGAACTAAAACCGCTGCTGTAACGCGAATGTGTTGTATCTGCTTTTTTCTTTTAATGGATAAAGAAGGTGTTGTACATATGTTGTATTATTGACTACAATCCTTACAATTGTGTAAACTGGTTCATTGCAAAAAAATGTAGATGAGAAATTCATGTTCTTTTAGACCAGGAGTATACTATGGGCTGATCTTTGTGCACTAAATCTCCATTCTGTACCAATATTTTTGTTTTGTCAAAGTAGATTTAAAAGAAAGGAGTTGGTCTGCTTGGCTGCACCAATCAGTTGCCACTCAATTTCCTCAAAAGTATGTGCAAATTTGATCATTCTTTTCTGGTAAATGAAAATTGACACTGCATTTGCAGAATGGTAACTCATATATTTTTCTCTCTAACCAAACACAATCATCAACTCCTTCGTCCTTCCCCACGAAAAAGAAAAGAAAAGAAAATAAATCAAGAAGATTTGCATGTTTTTCCAGTAATATACCCTCGATTAAAAGAAATTTAAAAAAAAAACCATTTACAATTGGCTAACAATTTTTGACTTGCTCTTGTTTCATCTTCCTCCACAAGTATCTCCCGCTGGCCATGTCAACAAGTACCCAGAAGACATTCTGAGTCATCTGAAATTCAATTCACCGACATTAACAAAATGACACAGATAATTATATTACTTGAAGAAGAAAAAGAAGAAGGAAATAAGCATACCATTCTCAAATTGAACTCTTCTTTTTTGGTTGGTATATTTTCATCGGTAGAATCCTGTGAGTTGATGTCAGTTCCGGGAGAAGAACGAACCGTCCTCCACGCACAATATCCTGCAAGAATCGCTGAAAAGAACACCAAGATGAACCTCAGAGGACACATTTGGTTTTGCTTTCTGGAAATCAGCACCAGAGAGAGAGAGAGAGAGAGAGAGAGAGAGAGGGGATTGGATGAAGCTCTTACACCAAAAAAAAAGGAAAAAAAAAAACAAGAGCTATTAGTTGTGTTTTCTAAGGAAGATAGGGAATAAATAAAGACAGCCAAAAGAACGAAAGCCTTTACTTTTTCAAGGTTGAAATTAATTTATATGAGAATGAGAAAGCGCGTAGTCGGTAATCGAAGTTTTCTTCTGCATGTTGCTTTCTGACTTGGTACATTTCATATAATTCGTTGTATATGATTGGTCAATGGTAGGTGGCTGGCTTATCAACTGCTCCTATTCTTAGTCAACGTTTTCCAAGACATACAGATGACAGAAGGGCGCTCCACTATCTCAAAAATAAATTAAATGCAAAATAAAATACAACAAAAATAATAATAACTCTCAAACTATATTCAATTATTGATGATTTCAAAACACATGCATGAGTTCTTATAAACTCTAAAAATACTCTTCTTCCTAATATGGACCTCCATATAGAAACAAAATAATACTATTTTAAATATAATTAAAATATTAAAATAAAATAACATCAAAACTAAAACTATTCACCGAAAACCAGAACACCCCCAACAACCGCCGACTAGCCCCGTTCTCCGGCATATATGCCCAGCCACCCACATCTAGTCGCCCTTGCCTTAGCACAACAACAAGCCCAATCATAGCTAGTGGCGGAGCTAGAATTTTATATTTGAGGGGGCCAAAATGTTAACACAAAAAGTTTAGTTGTATATTTTTTTTTGGCATATTGAGTAAACTATTGCGTACAAAAGCACTAAATTGAAATGCAAGGGTTTTTTTTCATAAATGTAGTATGATTTTACTATTATATTCATATTAAAATACAATTTTGACTAGTATTGATTTGTGGTGAGGAGGCCATAGGCTTTTTTTTTTTTTTGGTCAAAAAGAAGCTTTCATTAGCAGGAGAGCAAACCAAACAAATTACAACTCAAAGAACAAGGAAAAAACCAAACCATGCAACAGAATAGAAGTGCATGTAAAGCCATAAACTCAAATAAAACTCATACAAGCTGCTACAAGAAAGAGCCCCACGAAATCGGAATGGTACGACAATCCAAAATCAGAGAGTCATGGCCATCTTGAAACAATGCAAGCTATGTGGAGGCTCGAGGAGGGCAGGGAAGACCGTCACGATTTAAGATATGCACAAGAGAGGTGGGGGGCTTGGATACCTGCAGACTTCCGGACTCGACCTCGATAGTGCCAGACGCAAGATGATCTGCCGCTTCATTGTTATTCCTACCAGTCCATGCCCAATTACAGTTTGAGAAGATGGAGTTGCATTCACGAATCCTTGATAGAAGTGGGTATAGATTCCATCTTCCACGTTTTATGTTTCCTTTCACGCTCTGAACCAGCTCTTTGGAGTCAGATTCAAAGCAAACCTCGATAAGCCCAGCTCAGATGCCCATTTGCAACCTTCCAAACCAGCAATTGCCTCAGCCATGATCGCAGATTCCGCTTGAAATGATAGGCATTTCGCTCCCACGAACTCACCATTAGCATTTCGTGCAATAAGACCTGCTCCTGCTTTGCCAGAGGATGCCAACCAAGCAGCATCAAAGTTAACTTTAATAACATGGGCATCCGGGGCTGTCCAAGAGGTAGGATTTGGAGAGGGTCCTTCGTAAAGCTTCCTCACATTCCTTTTGTTATTCAACGCAGCCAGCTCCTCCACTTGAGAAAGAATGGTTTTGATGGCCAAGAGGGGTTGTGGTTTGCAATGATCAAAGACAAAACGGTTCCTTGATTTCCAAATAATCCAGCAAGTAACAGCAATAATGCAAGATATGCGCCTTTTTTCCTCCTTAGATTGGAGCCCATCCATGGTACATTTCAGCAACCATTGGTCAAAGGTGGTAATTCCCTGCTTGTCAATTTTATAATTAAGAGGGCCTCCAAACCAAATCAATTTGACCCACGGGCAAAAGAGGAGCAAATGCTCAATAGATTCCTCATGAGCTTGGCATATAGGACATAATGGGGTTTGAGCAATTTTGCGTTTGTGGAGAGCCATCGTTGTAGGTAGCCTATCATGAGTCGCACGCCATAGGAAGTTTTTTATCTTTGGCGGGACCTCAGCTTTCCAAATATTTTTCCACATCAAGGGGTCTATCTGTGATGAGGTGGAGGCTTTTCTGGTGGTGGTCTCAACCTCCAGGGCATGGATGTAATGGTACCCGGATCGCACAGAGAATCTGCCGTTCTTTTCCCGGCCACACTAATCTGTCTTCCTCCCTTCCATTCCCTATAAGGATAAGCTGGACAGCAAGCTTCTCCTCGTCAGTAATTGAAGCTTGAATCGGGGTTAAGTTCCAAGATTTGGAATCCTAATCAATTAGAGTTTCCACCCTAGTGTTAGGATCAACTGAGGCTTGCAAGTGAGAGTGGAGTTTACCATCATGAAGGGAGGGAATCCAACGGTCTGTCCAAATCTTTGCTTGTCTACCATTTAGAATTTGCCACCGAGCTCCCTGGAGAATGATCTTTCTTCCCTCAAGCAAGCTTGCCCAAGCCCAGGAAGCACGACCGCCTTTCTTTGCCTCCAAGAAACTACATTCCGGGAAATAACGAGCCTTCAAGAGTTGAGCCCATTGGGAATTCGGCTCCATGATTAATCTCCAACATTTTTTGGCTAGCAAGGCCAAATTGAAATCATTAAAATCTCTAAATCCCATGCCTCCCTGATTCTTTGGAAGCCCCAAAGTAGCCCAACTAATCCAATGCACTTTTGTCTCATCCTGTTTTTGACCCCACCAGAACCTAGCAATCTCATGTTCTAGATTTTGACAGAAGGATTTGGGGAACTTAAAAATTCCCATGGGGTAAGTTGGAACCGCCTGAGTGACTGATTTAATCAGAATGTCCCTTCCAGCTTGTGATAACAAACCTTGCTTCCATCCTCCAATCTTTCGCAGCAACCTTTCCTTCACAAAATTCAGAGCCTCACTTTTTGACCTGCCCCAAAGAGTAGGCAAGCCTAGGTACTTTCCAGTATCCGTAACAATTGACATACCTAGGATAGTTCCTAGCTCTCTTTTCAAGTCGTTGGGAGTGTTGGGACTGAAGAAAACACTAGATTTTCCCAAATTGATCTGTTGCCCCGAGGCTCTGCAGTACCCATTTAGAAGATTCATCATGTTGTGACAATTTTGAGCATTTGCCTTAAGAAACAATAAGGTATCGTCCGCGAAGAGTAAGTGAGAAAGGATCGGGCCATTCCTACAAAAAAAGACCGTGCAATAGCTATGCATCACAAGCTTTTTTTTATTAAGGAAGATAGAGCCTCATTTACAAAAAGGAACAAATATGGTGAAAGAGGGTCGCCTTGACGAATCCCGCGGGTAGGCTTGAAATAGCTTCCTAGCTTGTCATTAATAACCAAAGCTAACTCCACAGATTTGACCAAGCTCATGATCATCCTCACCCACTTATCAGCGAAGCCCAACTTCCTCATCATGGCCTCCAAAAAATTCCATTCGACCCTGTCGTACGCTTTATTCGTATCCAGTTTCATGCCCAATGCATATAACTTGGTGGACTTTCTAAGCTTTAACAGATGGAAAGC
Organism: Prunus mume; assembly: GCF_029339155.1. NCBI lineage: Eukaryota > Viridiplantae > Streptophyta > Magnoliopsida > Rosales > Rosaceae > Prunus > Prunus mume. The sequence goes on from NC_142705.1 coordinate 23,575,095, forward strand.
CTCATGAGCAAGAAGGATATTGTCTTGTATTTGTCGGTTTGGGACAAAAGCATTTTGAGCAGGGGAAATTATCTCGAGAAGAAACTGTTTCAGTCTATTGGCCATCACTTTTGAGATAATTTTATAGGAATAATTACACAGGCTAATTGGGCGATACTGAGTAACAGACTTAGGATTTGGGACTTTGGGGATTAATACAATGTTGGTGCTGTTTAGGGTAGTGAGATTACAACTTTCAGCAAAAAAATCCTTCACAATGCCTTGAACCTCCCTGTGGATTATGTCCCAGTACTGCTGGTAGAAAATCCCATGATACCCGTCCGGCCCTGGGGCCTTAAGGGATCCCATTTGCATTGCTGCCTCTTTAATTTCTTGAGAGGAGATTTCCTGTAATAATGTAGTGTTAATGTCCTCTGTAACAACAGGATCCACACAAGATAGAATATCCAAGTCATCCTCCACATACTCAGTTGAGAAAAGACCCTTAAAATGTTCCTCAATCACTCTTCTTGTAGCATTTTGCCCGGAGTACCATTGGCCATTATTCCCTTGGATTCGCAGAATACGGTTTTGTCGCCGTCGAGCAATGGTGGAGTGGTGAAAAAAAGTAGTATTCATGTCTCCTTCATTGAGCCATTTTACTCGAGATCTCTGGTGCCAGTATGTCTCCTCCCTAGCCCAAGTCTCATTTAAGTTACTTGTGATTCTTTTGATCTCCTCATAGTTCTCCTCCCACCTTCCTTGTTTATCTTGAAGCTCAGCCTGTAAAACTGCTACTTGTTTCCTATTATTTGTATATTTTTCACGGCTCCACTGGGTAAGCAACTCAGTACACTTTTGAAGCTTTGTTTGCCACTTATCAATCCACTGTCTGTTGACATTAGTACTCCAGCCATGATCGATGACTTGACGAGACTCACGATCCTCCACCCAAAAGGCTTCAAATTTAAAAGCTCGTTTCCCCCTGTTGAAATGATGATCAGTTTCCACAATGATAGGATTGTGGTCTGACCCAATTGCAGGGTAATGGGTAACCGTTGTGTTTGGCCATTCCTCTTGCCACAAATAATTAACTAGGCCTCTGTCAAGCCTTTCCTGTAAAAACTGATCATTTTGCCGTCGTGCTCGCCAAGTGAAGCGCGACCCATTATATCTAAGATCCACCAATGCTACCTTCTCCATAAAGTCACGTAGATATCTCGGACGATTTGGTGGGTAAAGTTGCCCCCCACTTTTTTCAAAAGACCACAGAATCTCATTGAAGTCCCCACCACAAAACCAAGGAATATTCATTGGCTGAAGCTCAAGCTCCAATCTATTCCAAAAGATCTCATTCTCTTCCCTGTAAGGCGTCCCGTAAACCTAGGTGGCCCTGCCTTGTGTGCCCGTGGTCAGATCCGATATTTTTGTATCAATGAAATTTTGAGAAAAACTCAAAATCTCAAGGTTGATATTCGTATCCCACCATAAGCATAGCCCTCCTGCAGTACCAATGGGAGGAATACAAAAGCCATGCTAATAATTGCAACTTCTTCTTACTTTCTCCATCCTATTGTTTCTTGATTTTGTCTCCATTAAGAACACAACAGTGGGTCGGTATTTGCAGATCAACTCCCGCAGAGCACGAACTGTCAAGTCCGACCCAAGGCCTTGACAGTTCCACAAGATGTATATCATGGCTCCCTTGTGGCTGTTGTAGGCTAGCCGCCACCGCCCCGGGTCGAAACACCCGCCTCATAGTTTAACACTTGTTTGCCTCCCTGTTCCCACTGCTCCGCTTGGATGATATTGACTTCTGTAAGGTTTTCTTCCTCAACAGTCACTTGAGACCTTCTTGTTAAGCCGTTAGTGGTACTGGAATCGCCATGGTTGGTTTTCCTTGGCTTATACACCCTCCTTCTTGACTTCCCTTCAGAAACACTCTCTTTTTGATTCTGTCCTCCTTCCTCCGTATTTCCTTTTCTATGGGTATTTTTCTGTTTATTCCCAAGGGAGCCAACGTTGGGTCTCCTCGCATATTCGTTGTGGCGCTTCAAACCTAGATTATGAACCTTGGTGCTGACTTGTGAGACAACCCTTGTAGAAGATACAGTGATTGCTGGCCCGAAAGGATTTTTGAAAAGTGGTTCCACCTGGATTGGTTGCCCAAAGGGCCCAAGGTCCAAACTATCCTCTTTGTGATTGGGCCCGGGCTTGCACCAATTTGTGACAGACTGGTTTCCTTTGGTCATATTGGTATGGGCCCATTCAATACTTCTTTCTGTTGAGTTAGGGCTAAATGGGTCTCAGAGGTATTTGCGGCCGTGTTTTGATCATTTGGAAGCAAGATCACAACATTCGTTGGATTCTCTACTCCTCCAAAGATTTGTCATGGACTTTGGTTGCCCTATGTCAGGTACAAAGGCTCCCTTTGTCTTGTGCCGAGAAGATCCTCGTACCTTCCTTCAAGATCAGCTTCCCCTGCGTGTGACACTCAACATCATGGCTGCTCCCATCAGTCCCAGTGTCCCGCTGCAGACGCCGTCTGATTTGATTGGACGTTGTGATTTTCGAGAGTCACCTCACCTTGCCCAAATTGGTCGTTGTTTTCACGCGCCGCTCCGTCACCACCAGGCCTTCTCCTGATTGTAGCAGCCCTTCTTCTCTCCCAAGGTGCCTTAGTTGGTGGTTTTGGGTCTACAAATTCTCTGATTATCTTCGCTCTTGTCCATTCTCCATACTTCGCATCTATTTCTAGTGAAACTTCAAAGGTACAGGCATCCATACAATGTCCGATTCTTCCACATCTGTAACAAAAGTCCGCTAGTCTTTCGTATTGGTACTCCACCCATGTTTCATAGCCATCGGGCCTTGGTAACCAGAATCCAGCAACGAGTGGTTGGTTTGTGTCCACTTCGATTCACACTCGCAGGAAGCCCCTGAGTTTAGCTGGGTTCTCATACTCCAAAACAGCCCCCGCCTTCTCCCTAAGCTTTATCATATTTTCTTCATGGCTTAAGTTCAGAGGAATACCTCGAATCTAAACCCAATGAGGCACCAAGTCCATGTCCACCTCTTCAATAGCTTTGGTTGGCGGCCACCTTTTGACTGCAAAGCAACACTTCATCACCGACCAGGGGCCGTTGTTAAGAATCCTGTCTACCATTCCTTCGTCTGTCACCGTTATGGCGAACAGATTATCCCTGACCCAGACAATTTTGGTCTCCCCATAGTCCTTCCAAGCCGCTTTTAGGATATTCTTGATAGCCCCTTTGTTGGGTAGTTTCTGGGCAATCACTGCACCCACCAATTTTGGCCCTTCTTCCAAGTTTGAGATCCCCAAGGATCCCTCAAGGTGTTCAACAAGTTCCTCCGTGGTGGGTCTCACTCTTTCAAACCTTCCAGGACCAAATCTCCTCCTCTCACTCATTTTTGGTTGGGATGAGTAAGTGTACTGGGTTTCTGTCTTTAAAGAAATTTTGTGTTTGGGGTATTTGTGGTGTGGTGTAGTTTGATTCTGTTTGAAATTGTGGAGGTGTTTATGATTTTTGAAAGTGTGGTATATGAGGGAAATAAGGATAAGAGGGTACAGTTCCTTGTGGGTAGGCCTTATGAGAAGATTAGAGATGTCAACAGGCTTGTTTATACTTCCATGGGATGGGTTTGCGGGTACGAGGTAGTTGCAAGCCATTAAGGTTGTTGTTAAGGACGTTGCAGATCAAGGGTTGGGTGGGGAAGTATAACGGCTTTTAATGTTCCTGTTTTGCTTCTCGAGAAGCAAACATTGAAAGAGCAGCAGATCTGAGAAGCAAACATTGAAAGAGCAGCAGATCTGCGCGGCGATTTGTAAAAGATTTGTATCCTGGAGGTAATGAATGTGACGATTTGTTGGAGACTTGTAACAGGGACGAAATGAATGTGGTGTTCCGGGGGTGGTGGAAGCATTAATTGAGTGGTTGGGGATGGAATTAATCACCAGCCAGCAAGCGGTGAGAAGGAACTCTCACACAGGAGAGAGAGGCTCTCACGGAGGAGAGAAAACCGGCCATAGGCTTAAGTATAGCAATTTTTCTTTGCATTTGTTACCACATCCAATATATGTATTCAAAAGGGTTAAATAAATTGGAGGGGCCAGGGCCATCCCAGGCCTCAGATACTTCGCCTTTGACCATAGCCACGCACCTTCTCTCTCTCTCTCTCTCTCTCTCTCTCTCTCTCTCTCTCTCTCTCTCTCTCTCTCTGAGTATAAATTTTCGAGTCCTCCAACAAGTAGTCTTGTAATCAATGTCTAGAAGTAGAACACCATCTTTGCTTGCCAACAATGAGAGGAGCGGTACATGCAAAAATACACTTTGACATTCAAGTCAGTAAGTATTCAAGAAGATTGTAGTAGAATTTTAGAATAATATTGTACATTTTTCCCCTTGTGTTGGTGGATTAATTGGCCTTATGGATGCATTTGAGTCTTGGACTCCAAGTCTAATATTATGTGGTTTTTTCCATGATGCACAATCACTCTGTCATAGGCATTAAGTCCCACTAATCTCATGATTTTATTCATGCATGACCATGGACAAAAAATAGGAGAAAATGTCTCTTTATTGTAGCTCAACTTCCTCAAATTTAGGGTGCCAGTGGATTAATATATTGTGGAGTAATTTTTGCTCCAACACATGTCTCATTTTCTCTTTCCGAACACATTTTGTTATCGGGTGTTAACTCTAATGAAAAAGGGCATTAACTTGTAATTTAGACTATCACTTGTATTAAATTAAAAAAATTCATCCACATCTATTTTTCTTGTTTGTTCTCCCTCATCCGTCCCTTCTTCCTTCCTCCAATCATGCCTGCATTGGGCCTAATACACATAAATATATTTGGATATGGACCAGCCCAAAACACTGGATATTATATTTGTGTAGGATCAAGTCGACCCAACTCCTGCATTGCAAATGAGAGCATTGTTTGTTTCTATGGGCTGATCATGGTTTTCAGTAATCTCAGCTTCATGGGTCCTTTTGCTTTCCCTCTCATTTGAATATCTTCGGTTCTTCAAGTTTTAAAAGCAATGATTGGCCGTATGCGTCCTCCGTAAGTATAAATACAAAGGATGGCAAAAGCTTTAGGTGGTAGTGAAAAAGAATCTGACAAGTGCTACTCCGAATGGATGGAATCTATTATATCTTGTGCCCATAGTGGAGGTGGTAGTTTGTACCACACTCTGAGAAGGATTTCCAATTCCATCACAGATTCTCCAAAGATTCCATTATCATCACCAACATTTTGGCCTCATTCTACGTACCATTCATTAATATATATATATATATATATATATATATTCTTCAATTATATTATTTTCAGGTTATTTTTGTAATTCCCTGTCGTTTGCAATTATAAAGGGAAAATAGATAATAAAAAGAAAAGAAACACCCTTTTTGGACAGCAAAAGTTGCTTTTTTATTCCATCAACTTGGGATGTAAGTGGGTTCTGACCCTATAAATAAAGAATCGAATTCCCTGTTTTTGACTCCAATTGAAATCAAATCTCTTTTCAAAGTAAAATTAAAGCTATTTGCACAAGCGATATTAGAAAAGAGGAGAGAATCAAATACAAGACGAGACAATTAAATAAAATATTAACACATAGTTAAATAAGGTATTTGCAAATGAATGACGTTTTATTTTATGCATGAGGTAAGTAAACATGCTTATACAGCCTAGCCCTAGAGAGAGTTCGTGCAAGCAACAAGCTTCTTTTGGATATGTAGATAGGGGCATATATATAGTAGCCTAGTAGGGCTTAGTGGGCGTGGTAGTGCATGCTTCCTTTTTGCCTTGTTTTTATCTCTTTTTTATCACTTTGTACTATACTAGTTTGGTGTAGTGGAGTCGAACCTTTTGACCCTCAGCCTCCATTCCATTGGCTTCACATGTCATTCTTTTTATGGGAAAAACTAGAGCATTTCATCCCCTGATTCTAATGCTTTATACCTAGTAACAGACACTTTTTAGATACGGATTTAGTCAAATTGGTTAGAGCGGATGTGTTCTTCACTTTGCATCAGAATTTCAATCTTATTTCCCGTAATTTAGATTAGATTAAATATATATTTATCTTATGTTAAAGTTTATTGAAAATTAGTCAATGAAGCTACTATATTTTATTTATAAAACGACTATAGTGATTTTTGACATAAAATTTCATTTAAGGTTTCGAAGTGTCCAAATTTTGATGTTTATGATATATATTTACATCATATTTCACTAAGGTCCATTACGATTGAGATGTCTATCAATTATTAAAGGGCTCTCTTTTGTTGTTTTTGGTCTCATAATTCAATCATCATCGTGAATTAACCAGGAAAAATTAATTGGTTAATAGATAACTAGAAAGGAGATACTTTTGATCATTAAATTGTCGTAATTTGAATTAAGAAGTGTTCATCATGCTTTGCTTTATTGATTGAACTTGCCATGTTTTGTATCTTTTCAGCTCATCTCTCTCTCTCTCTCTCTCTCTCTCTCTCTCTCTCTCTCTCTCTCTCTATATATATATATATATATTTATATATATTTTTTTATATATTTTTATATTTTTACACACATATGTTGTTTAGTTAATTAGTGTACTTAGAATTATTGTAGAAGTTTTCAAATATAATGGCTGGCTGTGCAATGTGGGTTTTCCGTCGGATGCACTTACCTCTAGATGCATTCGCCCTTTGTACCTGGCTAGTTCCTTCTATTTTTCTTTATTTCTCTCTCATATGCTTCAGTTAAGGGATTCTTCAAACAAGTTTATTTGAGAGACACCTTTGTACGCCCTATCACATACTGTATTTTAATAATCTAAACCATCTAATTTATAGATATTCTCTCAAAAATCACTTGAATTCAAAACCAATTCAAAAGAAATTTGTAGGAGAAGGACTGTATATATATACCTTATAAGATTGTTTGATAAATAAGATTAATATTGTGTGGAAATTAATTAATGAGTGGGGGGTGGGAAGGCGGTATAGTGATTGACAAGTGTGGAGGTGTGGTGTAGGAATCTGGGAGGTACAAAATCCCACAGGTAGGAGAGAGAGAGAGAGAGAGAGAGAGAGAGAGAGAGCATCGTATATATTCCACCCAATTCTCTTGTATTCTTATGACTCAAATAATCATCACCATTTTTTGCACTTTCCAGAGACTGCAGATAGAAAGATAGACTCTGTCTTCTTCTTTATATATATATATATACACACAGAGAGAGAGAGAGAGAGAGAGAGAGAGAGAGAGAAAATTCTGAAGTAGAATATGGGATTCTTCTGTTTTCGTAGGTAGAGAATTGGATTCTACTTTTTGTCCTATTCTATTCCCTTATTATTGGTTTTTGCTCCATATATACACACACACACACATATTCCTTCACATATGATCTCCACCAAGCTCAACTCTCTCTCTCTCTCTCTCTCTCTCTCTCTCTCTCTCTCAATTCCCTTGAGTTGAGTAGAAGCACACATACTTACCTAATAATATTGAATTGAATTCAGCTGCCGCTGAATTTTGGGCTCATCCTTCTTCTCTCTATATCTCTCTCTTAACTAATAAACCACTGTGAGTAGACTTTAAATTTATTCTTATTCTACACTATCATCTCTCACAATTGTTTCCAAATTTTGCTTTCTTATTTGGGTTTTCTCTTATATCTATCCATCAATATATCTATATATAAATATATAAAGATGTTTTGTGTACATGCAAATATCCAAGAAGTTGAGGGTCGATCCCTCATCATCATCATTATCAATTTCGAGCTTTCCTTAATTAACAAGTAACACTAATTACATGCACGTAAGCATCCATCTTCCGATCTTGCTTCATGTGTCCTGGACATGGAATGAGAGTATACTCACTTCATTTTTATTTTCTACCTCCTTTCAAGTTTCTAAAAATAGTTTTGAACATCCGTTCAATAACGCTATAAGTTTGAGGGTAATGAAGAGTTATCTCTCCTCTCACCCAATTTATCGTCAGGTACATACTAAGTCTTAAAATAAACCTCAAATGCATGCAATTACATGTGAACCATACAATTAAGTAAATATCAACTTAATATTATGTATGCGGTCAAAATTTACACTTCACTTTTTTTGTTATCACTTGATCGTATTTATAGCGATCGTATTTTCTTCACACATACGATATGAGGGACAAGTAAACTATGAAAAAGTTACAAATTATTTTTGAATCGTTAGAATTAGGGTTATTTTTGGCCGAAAACAGTTTCTTACATACGTCTAATTCAAACAGACCCTTTGCCTTTTGCTTTATTGGACAGAAGATGCTTGTGACTTTGATAGATCAAAATAATACCCAATATCACTTCATCATTTTCCAGGTTTCCCTCTCCGTTTTGGTTTGTTGGCTTATTGGTTTATTTAGTCACTACTCACTAGTTGCAAATGTTCTAGTGGTATCACTCTCACATGTCATTCAGTCAACTTTAACTATAATCTCACTTCAGGGGCTCCACCTTCTTTAAATTTATATATGATGTCTTTCTTCTTCTTCTTCTTCTTCTTCTTCTTCTTCTTCTTTTAATAATTTGATTTCATTTTGGACACAAGCGGGGAGATTCGAACTTGTATGCAGAGTGGGGAGCACATCCGCTCTAACCAACTTGGCTAAGCTAGCTAGTTAAGTTGGCAAAATGATGCTCTGGTTGAATAGCACCATTGTTGAATGCAGATGTTTATGATAAGAAAAGCCATCTTGAATTGATGCACCAAAGCACATTAAATTATTTGTAAGCTACAAGAGTTTTATAGAAAATCTGATTTCCTCTATTTCTTATTTTATTTTCTGCCTTTGATCAGCTTGTGCATTTTATTTGTTCGATGTTAACTTGGACGAATTCTTGTAGAGTGCAAATAAATTGATGTATTTTTTTCATCTATCTAAGCAGGCACTGAATAATTGTTAAGTCTTTAGCTTCTCAGACTGAGACTCAGATTCAAGATGAACGCATTGGTGGCAACCAACAGAAACTTCAAGTTGGCAGCTCGGCTTTTGGGATTGGACTCCAAGCTTGAGAGAAGTTTACTAATACCATTTAGGGAAATCAAGGTTAATTATAAATATATTATATTTCTAAATGTATAATCTGATCAGACTCGTGTCTCTCTCCTCTAGTGATTGATAAAGCTTAGTTGTTTACTTAGGAGTGTGCATCGGTTCGAAACCAATATAATTTGGTCATTTGATTTTTGGTTTTGGAACTATTTGACAGGTTGAGTGCACCATACCAAAAGATGATGGGAGTTTGGCTTCATTTGTTGGGTTCAGGGTTCAACATGACAATGCCAGAGGCCCCATGAAGGGAGGAATTAGATATCACCCAGAGGTACTTTGTAATATTACTAACACTTTTTCTTTTTTCTTTTTTTTCTATTTTGTGTAAGAATATTTATGAATATGTATATAATATGTGTTGTATGGATGGAAAATGAATGTAGGTCGACCCAGATGAGGTGAATGCTCTAGCACAGCTAATGACGTGGAAGACGGCGGTGGCTAACATCCCATACGGTGGTGCTAAAGGAGGGATAGGATGTGATCCAGGGGAGTTGACTGTTTCAGAACTAGAACGGCTCACCAGAGTTTTCACCCAAAAGATACATGATCTTATAGGCATCCACACTGATGTTCCAGCACCAGATATGGGGACGGGTCCACAGGTTCACCATCCCACATTTTCCTTTCCGTATTTTACAAGACTAAATTTTATCAACTTGAATTTCAGACCGACCTTTTTATCAATTTTCCCTTCTCTTTTTTTTTTGGGTTTTCGGTGTCTAAAAACAGACCATGGCATGGATCCTAGATGAGTACTCAAAATTTCATGGCTACTCACCTGCCGTAGTGACTGGAAAACCTATTGTGAGTATATATGTTGGTGAACAAGTGCCTACCACATTCTTCTCTTTGCTAAAATCATGATGTTGGCTAATATTGTCTCTTGTGTAAATTAGGATCTTGGTGGATCTCTGGGAAGAGATGCAGCAACGGGAAGAGGAGTGCTTTTCGCAACAGAGGCTTTACTCAATGAGCATGGAAAGAACATCTCCGGACAACGGTTCGTTATCCAGGTGCACTTCTACACAACACTAGGCTCCTAGTCAATTAATCACATCTCTAAACTGAAATAAATTGAAGAATTGAATGGTATATTTGCATCAATCTCAGGGTTTTGGGAATGTGGGCTCCTGGGCTGCCCAACTCATCCATGAGAGTGGTGGCAAAATAGTTGCAGTGAGTGATATCAGTGGAGCCGTAAAGAACAGCAAAGGACTAGACATTCCAAGCCTACTCAACCATGTGAAGGAGAAGAGGGGTGTCAAGGGGTTCCATGGTGGGGACCCAATAGATCCCACCTCAATATTGGTTGAAGACTGTGACATTCTCATTCCAGCAGCCCTGGGAGGTGTCATCAACAGGTACTACTTTAAACTTTAGAAATATTGGAAACATCAAGATTTTTTGCCAGCATGCATGAGGAAAGCTTAGAGCAAGGAAATAACCTAAATGTTGTTCTTGAATGAAGGGAAAATGCAAATGACATAAAAGCCAAGTTTATCATTGAAGCAGCTAATCACCCCACTGACCCCGAGGCCGATGAGGTTAGTGCTAAATCGCCTGATAATTAAAGTTACAGAGGCAGGGAACAGTTAAGCAAGTAATCTTTAGTTCTAATGATGATTATAATCTCTTAAATTGCAGATCTTATCAAAGAAAGGTGTTGTAATTCTTCCCGATATATATGCAAACTCTGGAGGAGTTACTGTTAGTTACTTTGAGTGGGTACAGGTATCATACATATCTTCACATCACTTCTTATTCAACTCTGAACAACATTCTAACTTCAGCAAATATAGTTTTACTAAATTTGGTGGGTTTTGCGGTGCAGAACATCCAAGGTTTCTTGTGGGATGAAGAAAAGGTGAACAATGAGCTGAGGACTTACATGACCAACGGCTTCAAAGATGTGAAGGAGATGTGCAAAACCCACAACTGTGACCTCCGGATGGGAGCCTTCACGCTTGGGGTTAACCGCGTTGCAAGGGCAACTGTCCTCCGAGGGTGGGAAGCCTAACCCTGAGCTGATCGGTACCTGCCACTTTGAATAAATATGAGGAATCTCATGAGGCTCCTCCTATTCATGTTTACCGATGTGGTATTGCTATTGTTGCATGGGAATAACTTGAAAAATAGTTTCCTTAATATTTTTGGGTTGCATCAATATGCTTCCGAGTTTTATGAGTTCCGTAAATTTCATTAGTTTCATTTTATTTGGTTACATAAGTTGTAAGGACAAGGTCCTAATCCCTAAGGACCTAAATGTTGTTGTCCTAAATTAGGGTAGACACAACATTGGCTTACATTGATCAATGATGTATTTGTGTGATTCTGTCATTTCAAAACGAGCAGTTGTTTTCTGTTCCTCCTTTAGCATCAAATTGGTGAATAGTAAGAGTCCTAATAACAAACAGCCCAAATTGATTACTCTAAAATCACCCTTTTCAACTGATCCTGAAATTAGATATCAGGAAGATGTGAGAGAGGGAGAGAGATCAAAGAATATTCTAGTATTTGACATTCAGGTCCAGTTTGTATCATTACTTCATTTTTTTTTATTACTAAATTTCAAATAATATACTCATATTACACATCAAAAATAAACTTGGGAACTGGAAAATGCCAAACTATGATATACACTAGTGTATCTCTGATATTATTTAAATTATTAATACTTCAAGGCAAATTTCCTTTTAAGCATAGATACCACAGTTACAATATTATCAGTTTCAAGGATAATTGAAGCCGAGAAAAAGTGAATCCTGCCTAGGGAATCTGAAAAGTACCAAATGTTACTTCAAAACCACAGCAGCATTTCTGAGAGCCAGATATCTTTGGACATATTCATTGGGGAGAGATCTTATGAGCTTGAAGATATCAGCATTGGCATAGCGGAGGCCGGTCCTTGGGTCATAGTAAGGTGCCTGCATGGTGCACAGAAGCAGATCATTCATCAATCTCCACTGAATAGATAACGAAATTGGTAATATGAATAGAAAAGCTTTGGACATTTTAATATTCAATATATTTGTTAACATCAATAGGAATGTGTGTCATAGAAATTCTCCTTAGAACCCTTGATCAGCTCAATAACTATACAGCGAGGAAACATAACAGGCAACATATGAATGCCTGGCTGGAGCTCAACTCAGCCAAGTTTCATCTATTACTAAAAGGATGTGCACAAGTACTAGGAGGTATCCATATCTTCGCAAAAATTTCACAATACCTCATATCCTGTTATATCACAAATTCTCTTGCATGGATGCATAGAGGGCGGTGACTCTATATTAACATCTGCAAGCATGGGACATTTGAAAAAAAAAGAAAAATGAGAACACTTGCCATTAGTATGCTTAAAATACTAAGCTAAAATTATATGGTTTCTACACAAACTAGAAAATTTCTTACGCGCTATTACAGCCATACTAACGGTCACCGTTAATTCAAAATAGCAAAGAGGGATACCATCTTGAGCACTAGATTTTCAGTTTGAATAATGTAAGGGGGTAAAAGTGAAAGCTTGAAGTTAACTATATAAGTATTACTTACAATTGGGTTCATTGGGTGGGTAATTCTGGTAATTCTCGGCCTGAATGATCTGCTTGAGGTGTTTCCAGTGTCTCCCTCTTGATTGGCCTTTTGGGTACTTCTCATACATCTGAATCCGCTTGAAGCTCAAGTGGGTTGGCAACACCAGCTCTGCATGAACCACCTCGGGCTCCATATTTGTACTTGTAAAATCTCTATGCCAAAATTGATAAAGAGCAAAATTATTTCCTGACCCCAAAGTTACAGAACCACGTCCACTCCAATCAACAACGGGGCTGAGTTGGATCGATCAACTCCCCGAGTTAACTCGTCAAAGTTAACAAAGCCAATACTCAAAATTAAAGATCTGGAATGTTGTGTTATTCTTGTTTGTTAACAAATAGTATATATATTTTTGGATGATATACGATATAAGACCATAGTTTGTTCGCTAAAATAGTCAATTGAAGCCTTTCAGGCTTGAAGAACAAAGGTCGATAAACATAATTCATTAACTCTATTTTTTTTAATCAATATTGGGGATTTGAAGAAAGTCCCCCCTAATTCAGCTTGTGTAAGATCCACTATGCTTTTTATGCATTCATTGATTCTTTCCTTTTACACTGATGGTATATCCTTGAAATATAAGAAACATAACATTGAGAAATAGTAACATACATCTCGAAAAGAGTATATAAAACCCACACTCAAAATAAATAAAGAGCAAAATAGACAAGTAGTGTAGGAATAACAGTAGTATTAAAACCATACTGATAAAGAGAGCTTTTTTGGTAAAAAGACCCACGAAACAGAAAAACTAAACCTGCATCTCATGCATACACAGAACTATAAGAAATGCGCGAAAGTAAAATGATCGTAAGGGATAAAATGACAAGATCATCTGGTAAGACAAAGAAATCCAAGGTTAAGGGTTACTGGCTACTATTAACAAATGGAAACCTCCATGTTTGCAACTATTGGTTTCGGATTTGCAGCAACAAAGAACCAGAGTATAAAGTCTACTTCAATTTAACAGCTAAACAAAACAAACAAAAAGGAAAATTCGAATGTGATTTAATTTACTTGGAATCCTTGCAGGTTGAAGCCTTAAACAAGAATTTCAAGCAGAAAATCCCGTCGTCGCTAGGCATGGCATACAAAGCTCGACCATACATACCATAAAAAAAAATCTCAACCCATCATGTCATAACAAAACAGCAGTGTGCTCTTATCCTATATCAACTTTTGGTTTGATTAAAAACATGCATGTACAAATATCAATACAACTAGAATAAGCAGTAGGGATTATACTTTCCAGTATACAGAAATGCAATTAGAAAGTAAATAGAATTATAAACTCAACTAATACAGGCTTGATAATAAAACTTCTGCCAAAGAGAAAAAAAAAACTATAATAGCAATATCCATTCACTAAAACTCTGCCACAATGAAAATCTACTCTTTACCTAGGTTCTCATACCTATAATATCTAATTAAAACTGCCCTAACCCAATTCATGAAATCTCAAATACTTTGGTCCCAACAAACTTAGGAATCCATGAAAGCATCAAGATACAACGGTAGAATAAAAAAGGAAGAAATATACTTTTTTCAATCAAAAATCTAGGACCCGTTTTGTATACCTGCGTTGCGATGCTGCAATGATTTTGCTTTGGTTCAGAATCAGAACCCACTTTTGAACCAGCGTGAGGTGGCCGGAAACGTCGACGGCGACGGTGACAGCGGCTGCCGAAACTTCCCGTCTTTCCAGCCGCCAATCCTTGAGTTTTCGAGCTGCGAAAATGAGTAGGCTAGAAAGAGGACGTCGAGAGGAAGATTTTGGGACCGGTCTCGCCTGAAACGGTCCCCGGAGTTGGGAGAAATCGCCAACCAAAGTGGCTGGCCGTTTTGCACGAAGAGAGAAAAAAGAGAGAGAGAGAGTGAGAATCGCGAGAGGAGAGAGAAAGGCAAGGATAGAATCTGATCTGGTATTTAAAGGGTTAATGACCTAAATGGTCCCCAACTATTGCTCAAATATCATCTTGGTCCATCAACTAAAATTTTCAATTCAAATGTCCTTAAACTTTTTATTTTGTACCAAGATGGTCCATCCGTCTAAGTAGGAATACACATCGATTTGTAGCAGGACTACAAATTCAGAAATGGAAGATGATGAATTGTATTCAAGATTATAATTTACATGTGAACGTACTTGAGCATGGTGCTTATCTTTATAACCTGGTAACAATACCAACTTTACTGGGAAAAGTTGTTGAAAAACAACAAGAGGATAACTCCTGTAAATCAATTCAAGAACATATTTTGGATGGAGATAAAATAGAAGGTTGGACCTTTCATGAAGAAGATGGTTTAAGGTATTTAGGTAAATTATATGTACCTGAAATTCCAGAATTAAAGAATGAAATTCTTCATGAAGCTCATTATTCGTCCTACACTATTCATCCAGGAAGTACAAAAATGTATCAGGATTTACGTCGTCAATTTTGGTGGAATGGTATGAAGAGAGATGTAGCCATTTTTGTATCAAAATGTTTGACCTGTCAGCAAGTGAAAGCTGAACATCAGAAACCCGATGGCCCTCTTCAACCTTTACCTGTTGCACAATGGAAATGGGATCATATCACAATGGATTTTGTCACATGTTTACCACGATCACCTAGAGGTAAGATGCAATATGAGTTATTGTAGATCGTTTAACCAAGTCTGCACATTTCATATCAATCAAAACGACAGATTCCACAGAAACTTTTGGGAAATTATATATTCGAGAGATAGTGAGATTACATGGAATTCCTATTTCTATTGTTTCTGATAGAGATTCAAAGTTTACTTCTCAGTTTTATTATTATTATTATTTTTAATTATTTGGGAATGTGAGGTAAAAGAAAAACTAAAACTAAAAATTTAATTACCAAGAAACATGAAGATTGAACGTAAACTTCCATTTAAGTCAAAGTAATTTACATTGTATTATTACAAGCAAAACAACAAGAAAGTAACAAAACACTCAAAACTATCCATAATCCATTCTTCTTGTTTCCTCAGCAAAAACTACACTTCAGTTTCAAAGCCTGCAATAGATTCAACAAGGGGTGAGCATTACATGCTCAGTAGGGGTCCTATGTCTTATGTGATTAGTGAGATTTATAATGTACAATTTATACAATGCATGAATGAACTTCAATTCTACCCAACCCGTTAATCTATATAATAGAGCAAGCAAATCTGCATGTCCCATACCATGCATTTTACCACTGTGATTCCGAATGCCCCATTATATAAACTAACACACATTTCAATCATCCCATAATTTTCCTTTTGCTAGTCATTTTGTCTACACCATTGATCTCCAAGTCCAAATCACCCATTCGACAATTATACCGCCGATTTCTTAATCTACTGTGCACACGGGCTCGCTTGAACTTGGTCCCTACAATGGTTAGACTCAACTACACAAAAGATACTTCCCATTATCCTCTTTTCCATAATTTCTTTATGAACCCAAAAATTCCAACCACCACCGACAACATATGAATATGTCAAAATTCATCAAATTATAATGATAATTGACAACATGTATACATCTAATATCAAGGATAACAATCAAACAATATAACCAAGCATAACAACAATCAAATATTATCAAGCCTAATGTAGTATTTACAATATTTAATTAACTCAATGTATGCAAAACAAAACCTCCCCAAGATAAAACCCCTACCTCGAATCCAAAGCTATTATACACTTCCCAATTGAGCTTTTTCCAAAATCTTATCACACTTAGTTTTCACTCTCGAATTTTTAAGAAACTAACATAACTTTGAAGAACCTATGATTCAATAACTACTAGTTAGAACTTATATATAGTAGGTTAGAGTCGGCAAAACAATAGTAGATGAAGCTTTAATATTATGCCACCTAACTAACCTAGGGATCTCTAGGCTACAATCCTAAGATTTATAGACTAAATTGGTGGCTTGAAGGAAAACTGCCACTCCATTTAGTTCTATAAAGGGTGATTTGTAACTGAAGATCAATGGTGATTTGGGAATGTGATGGACAATCACTCATGTCAATCACCCATTCGACAATTATACCGACAATTATAGGAATAAGTTGTCCATCAGTTTGGGGTTGAAGTTCATTCATGCATTGTATAAATTGTATATTATAAATCTCACTAATCACATAAGACATAGGACCCCTACTGAGCATGTAATGCTCACCCCTTGTTGAATCTATTGCAGGCTTTGAAACTGAAGTGTAGTTTTTGTTGAGGAAACAAGTAGAATGGATTATGGATAGTTTTGAGTGTTTTGTTACTTTCTTGTTATTTTGCTTGTAATAATACAATGTAAATTACTTTGACTTAAATGGAAGTTTACGTTCAATCTTCATGTTTCTTAGTAATTAAATTTTTAGTTTTAGTTTTTCTTTTACCTCACATTCCCAAATAATTAAAAATAATAATAATAATAATTGGGGTGTGACAGTTTTACTCCCAACAACCTGCACACGCGAATATTCTTTGGTCTAGAAAATGGTTTGTCTTAGATTTGGCTTTAGCCATGTGCTGGAGGTTTCTTGAGATATTTTTCATGTTGCTAGGCTACTTCCTAAGGTGATGGGCTACTTTTACCAAGGTGATGGGCCACTTTTCTCTTTTTCATGCTTATCTATATGTTTGGGCTCAAGAAATAGGCCTGAGTTTTGGTGCTCCCAAGCAGCCCAAAACTTCCACTTGTTGGCTCATCAATGGGCCTTGTGAATGCTCGTAACCATCCATACCACAACCTACTCAAAAAGCCCCGGGCATTCACGTGGCTTGGGCCCACTTAAGCTTGTAGCGTGTGGGTGCAAAAATAAATTTTGCCTGGTGTGGTGTGTTATTTGGCGTGCTTAAGCTCGAGCTTTGTCGTATTGTAAAGGGCTATGGCCGGGCCAAAATGGCGCTTGACAGGGTAATAAGCACAGGTTTATATAGCCAATACATTTTTCAGGCTTGTTACGACCTTTCTGCATGGCGGGTTACACATTTGTTTGGTGTGGTACGTGGACCATAACTCGTGCTTGCATATGACGAAATCATGCGTACCCAAGTCGGGCTTCTTCCCTAGTTAAGTGTCGTACTGGGCCATAAATATATTTGAGTCCAGCTTTGGATTTTTTTGGCCTCAACATATCTTAAATAATCAAACACAATTTTATGAGATTTTAGTATAAAGTATACATTGACTTACTGAGGTATCAATATTGGTATAAATTGAATCTTATACTAAAACTGGATTTTCATATTTTGATTTTCTAATAGTTTTAATTGAATCCAAATGGAGGGTACTTCTTTATTTACATTGTAAACTTAAGTAAATTAAGTAATATAAAAATAAATTAATATAAAAGACAAGACATTATTATATTGGGCAATATAAGGCAAAACAAAAACAAAAACAAATAAATAAAAGAATAACAAAGGCGAATGGGAAGCCTACTCGAATCAAAGGTTTCAAATCCTAAGCCCAAACTTTATCCAAACTTAGAATGGACCGGGCCAGTGGGTCAAACTGTGGGGTCAGGCTGGGCTTTGACTCATCGGGCCTCAGGCTGCCCACTTCAGTATGGCCAAATGATACTCCTTAACTCTGCGCAACTGCCACCATCTCTATATATCTATATATATAAAGCAAAAGACAGAAAATGGTAAAACATTCAAAATATAAAAAAAAATGCTCTTGGTTAATTCAAACATTAAGAATTGAAATTATTAATTAAATGAGGATAATATGGTAAATTCAATTTTTCATTTTATAAAATTAAAATTAAAAACAAAATCAGATAATAGGTCATACTTTTCTGGAACATAACTACCCATGTTATCTTTTCTTAATTCTAAAAATAAAATATAAAAAAATAAAAATAAAACCAATTGGCACATAGGGCTAGTGTTTTCTAAAGGCAGGGAAGGGGAGAGAGAGAGGGTCCAATTAACATCATTCCTTAATATTCTTAATTACTACACTTCAAAATATATATGATGAATATAAGATCAGCAGAAATACAAACATTATTTGTAGTAGATGTTCTTGTCTCCTTCTTCAAAAGGTTGTTGTGACTATTCTTGTGTGCTATGGTTCTCAAGAGCACACACATTGTTACCTCTGCCACACGCATTGAGAGCCCCTTCTTGTTCTGGTTGCAACAGTACTAAAATAACCAACAACGTACATTGAGGCCACAGCAGAAAAAAATCCAAAAGGGAATCCAATCCCTGCAGTTGCCCATGAAAACCACCATGTATCGTTCTTCTCATCACTCTCATCTGTTTTGGCAGATGGCGGGTGCTCTTCGGGGCAACCCAACTGAATTTGAACCCCGCACAATCCGCTGTTGTTAGCATATATGTTTGGATCAATCAGTGTATCCATTTGGGGACTCTCAGGAATATGACCAACAAGTTTGTTGTTGCTCAAGTCTAGAGTGTTCAGTTCTTGAAGCTTTGCAAATGTCTGCGGTATTTGGCCTGACAGATTATTGTGAGACAAATCCAAGGTCTCTAAACTCTCCAAATCACCAAATGCCAATGGGATGCTCCCAGAAAGTTCATTGGAAGAAATGTTAAGTAGCTTCAAGCCTTTCAGCCTACCCAAAGAGGATGGAATGTTGCCTGAAAATTGATTATTTGACAGGTCTAGAAGGGAGTAGATGTCAAGATTGTGGCTAGATATGCCTTGCTTTGACTTCTTCCAATTTACAATCAGGTCGTATTCAACTGAGAAGGAGAAGAATGCACCAGGCAAATTTGTTGGGATGTCTGGAGTCTCAATCATTGCAATAAGATTTCCAACACTTGGAGGAACATTTCCACTAAGCAAGTTGTTAGACAGATCCAGGATCCGGAGACTGCTGAGATTTGACAGAGCACCGGAGATCGATCCTCTTATGGAATTGTTTCGCAGATTGAGTACTTGAAGAGAAGATATTTGAGTGAGAAATGTTGGCAAGTCTCCAGTGATGTTGTTATCATGCAGGTCAAGGTGCTCAAGCTGGCTCAGATTGGACAAGTTTTTAGGCAACTCACCAGAGAACTCATTTTGGCCTAGTGAGAGGATTATAGTGTTCAGTCCAAAAGTAGCCGGAACCTTACCTGACAATTTGTTTGACGAAATATCAACGAACGCTAGAAGTGCATCAGGTTTAAAGATTGGAAGCTCACCAGAGAAGTTGTTCCTTGACAAGTCGAGCAAAAGTAGTCTGTATATGTTTGCGATGGATTTTGGCACTGGCCCTGAAAAATTGTTTTCAGACAGCATGAGTATCATGACTGCACAGTTCTCACCCATATCTTCTGGCAATTTTCCCGAAAAGTTGTTTCTTGACAATTCAAGGACTTGTAAACTTCGAGTTTGAAACAAAGGTGGCGGCAAGGAACCTGTGAGCTTGTTGTCTGATAAAAATAGGATCCCAACCTGTAGTTTAGCTAGCCACAGTGGAAATGCTCCTTCGAGCTGGTTTTCACTCAAGTCCAAGAGATCAAGCCTTGTTTGATTGGAAAGCCAAATCGGAATAGGACCTCCAACATCACAGGATCTCAAGGATAATTGAGATAACATGCATTTTGGAGCTATGGTGACATTAGTGTTATTCCACCTTAGTTTATTTCCTCCAAGATGCAAATTCTTCAACTCCTTGAGTTCAAATAGCCACGCTGGGATATCACCATTGAGAATATTCTTGTCCAGCGCAAGTGTTTCCAGCTTGCTCATCTTTTGTATTGATTGTGGAATTCCACCACTCAAATTGTTGTTGCTCAATGCAAGTGTTGAAATGTTCACCAAGTTGCCAATCTCTGCTGGAATCTCCATGGAGAGAGAATTATCCTGCAACTCCAATACTTGCAACTCCCTCAACTGAGACGCCACAGACAATGGTATCCTTCCTGATAGCTTGTTCTGTCGAAGTGACAGCTTACGCAATTCAGTAAGGTTTCCGACCTCTGCAGGGATCACTCCTTGGATGAAATTACCACTTAAATCAAGGTACTCTAGGTACCTTAACTGAAACAGCTGAGGAGGGATATAACCATTGAATCGATTCTCCCCCATGTCAAGATATACTAGCTTGGTCAAATTGGCAAAACCAGCTCCTGGGATCTCCCCTTGCATCGAATTGGAAGCGATGTTGAGCAGCATGAGCGTTGTTATTCGGAAGAGTGGCGCCAGGACATCTGAAGGCACACTTCCATTGAGGACCAGATAGGAAATGTCAAGGCCAGTGATATGTTTTGAAGCTGATGCTGCATGGGAATGGCAAGTGACCAGGTTCCATTGACAACAATCTGAACTGGAATTCCATGACTCTAGTAACTCGGTTACCATTGCTTCATCGGTAGAGTTTGCTGCTAATAAGTTTTCAGTTAATGAAGTTTTGAATTCTAGTAGAGCTTCTTTGTGTTCTTGGGG
This sequence comes from Prunus mume, assembly GCF_029339155.1. Classification (NCBI taxonomy): domain Eukaryota; kingdom Viridiplantae; phylum Streptophyta; class Magnoliopsida; order Rosales; family Rosaceae; genus Prunus; species Prunus mume. The sequence continues at coordinate 23,596,205 of NC_142705.1, forward strand.
ACAAGAAAAACAAGGCCTTAAGATGAAGAAGAAGATCAAGTATGCAGCAAAAGGTAGGCTCATCAGGCTGGCCATATTGCTTTGCTAATTAATTAAGCAACTCGAGATACTTATAGATGGATCATGAATGTGTTGATGGTAGTCACAAACTAGATATTTTTCTATAAGCTCTTGAGACTCGTGGTCAAACAAATCTGTGTGCTATGTATAATTCCAAATCCAGACATTATGCCTAGGAAATTATCCTTATTTTTGGACTGGGAAATTGTCCTTTATCTTGACTTTTGAGGCTAAATCAATTACCTAAAGATTTTGTGTACATTGGTTTGAAACACTATCAATTAAATCATGCAAATTTGTCTGGTCCTAGGTTCTAATTAAGCTAGGCAATGAAGATCATACCCAAGTCTTGTAGTCAATGACAAGCATATCAGGGTATGTCTTGCCACATTTCTCAACATTAACATTAAGTTAGGCAATGAAGATCATACCCAAGTTTTGTAGTCAATGACAAGCATATCAGGGTATGTCTTGCCACATTTCTCAACATTAAAATGCTTTAAACACATTCCCCCACCCTTCTTCATTTCTCATTTCTACTGTACATTCTATTTTTATCTCTAAAAGGCAAATACTTTTATCGCTAAAAGGTAAAATGAAAATGAAATGGTTACTGAGCGGGCCGTTTGTAGATGATTCAGCATTTTTGCTTTTATCATAAATAACAATATCACCACCAGCTTAGGGACTCCATTGTGATGTGAAGGCCTTATCTTTTTCTTGTTGATGGAACCGCATATCAAACATTCAACACTGCACTGGTGCTATTATCATATACCATTATTCAAGCACTAGTTGTTTTCTATAAATCATTATTCAATCACTAAGTCCTCTTTTATTTTTTCCGTAATTCAAGCACCAAGTCAAGTCAAGTCAATATTTGTTTTATATTGGAGTGGGCAGACAAACATCATGAAAATTCTAGTTGAAAAGTCAAATTTCCCCAACCGACGCTGTACACACACGGGCCCTATAATCTTGTTCTTTGGACTCACCACCACTTTTCTTTGACTCAACTTTTAAGTTCTTGCACAGTTGAATGACTGAGCAGACTACCAAATTATTAAACAGTTTCTGAAAAATCCTACCAGTTTCCAAAGCCAATTGGTGTCCACTATTTTTTATGTTTTCAAGAAAACAAAAACAATTTCAGTAATTTCCAACAGTATAAGAAGAGCAGCTGAATGTTGTCTTCGTTTCTCTAAGAAGTTCTGATCTATTTTTCTCAACAAAGTTTGCCGTGGGTGCTTTGGCCCAATTCAAGAATTAAAACTCAAACCTATTTTCCCAAATAAAGTGTTTTTGTTGCTACTTACCACAACATTCGAACAGAAAACACCTTCCGTGACGAGGTTTAATTCGGAGAATGATTTGCAGTTAATAAGCGATCGGCTTAGCAGCCATAGCTAGGTGAAGTATGCGATATGTTTTCAACAAACTGCTGCTTAGCATCCTAGGTTGTTGAGCGCACATGTTTTCCCAAAATCAATTGTATCATTCATCTATGTTACTTTTTACATTCATAAACTAGGAAGACATTTCATGACATGGTTGGAATTTTTTTTTTTCCCTCAACGTGCAGTGTGAAGATTATCCAGCTGCTCAAAGATCAACTGTAAAACGCTCTCAAAAATTTGAATAGCATTTTTCAGGTAAAAACCACATATACACACACAAATTAGCAAACAGTCCGTCCATGGCAAATTGATGCAATATAGAGATTTTTGGACCATTTTTCCTGCAAAAAACAAACATCAAAGATGATTCATTATCTTGAGATTCATGAAAACAAACAAAAACAAGGCATGAATACCTTATCTATGGTGCTATGCAACTGAACTTTCAGAACCCAGATATTTGAACTCCGTGTTATAAAGAATTAAAGAAAATTAGCACAAGATCACGATGCTCATCGCACACCGATGTTTTCTATCTTACCTTTACATGGCTGCTTGGGAAGGCAGAGGTACGCAGAGTTTCTTGAGTTTCATCCATCAATTTTCGTTTAGGAATGCTCAAAATGAAGGCTGCTTGATCAGTAGTGGCAGCCATGGATGTTATTCTGTAACCACTTTCCCATCGCCTGTGTATACCTTCACTCGGGTATAAGAAATCAAGCTCCACGACCTTGTTTTTCAAATCAAATGTAAGATGGAGAAAATGAGCTATCTTGAAAACAAGAAAGGTGAACAAAACTTACAATTTCAAAAATTCAACACACTTGAATGTGAGTAATAATATACCTGATCAGAATATCCAGCATTCCTGGACATAACGACACCCCAGCGAATGCCAGCGGTTGTCATGGATGTCACATGGAAACCTTCTTTCCACTTCTTATTTATCCACTTGAATGGAAAAGATTCACTCACTTTATATGACTGCTGAGTGTAAGGAGTACCTATATGCAATACGATAGAGTATAAATCACGGCTTAGGACAGTGGTCTAGTAAAGAGAAATATGCAGCCAAAAGAAGAGTCTCATAAAATTAATGTTTCATTTACCAGCAAAAAAGGAAGATGAGCAAAGTGCATGCACAAAGGCACTTATAACATGCAAAAACACACATTCCAATGAGGACTTAAAATTTAATTTTTAAAGTTCTGCATTTAATTTTCAAAAAATTTATTCTTTCTGCGACCTTAAGTTAAAAAAACACCAAGCTTCATGATACAACTCTGTTTATGGTACTCTAACACGACTTTTGCATTGCCAAACTCTATTTATGGTAATTTATCATGACTTTTGCACAGCCCTGACCACTTGACTAAAACCCCGTTGGTATATTCTTGAGCTTCTTCTAGAATGGGGAAATGGTTTTGTAAGGAATGTTGTTACATTGCCCCATGAAAAGAACTATTTGGGGTGAGATCTAATGGAAGAAAATCAATCAAAGCTAATGTTTGGTGGAAGGAAAAGTATTTGGAATCACAATATCAACAGGAGATTTTATCAGCAAGGATGTTCCAAAGAGAATAACGAACCGCAGAGGAGTTAAGCATGGTGCAGAGGCCATCCAAGCAAGAAGAAATATGAGAAGCATTGAAGATAAAGAATATAAACACAGTGGTAGGAGGAAGAAAAACGCAAGTGGAGGATAACTGGGTGTGTGCAGTGGTGCGAAAAGAAAGCTGTTCATGTCTCTTGGGAGAAACTTCAAAGAACAGAATTCAATAAGGCATCGTAGAACGAGAATGTTGCTAGAATAAAAAGAAAAATGAATTAGGTAACTTGCAAAAGGGCATCCTAGATTGAGAATGCTGCATGAAAAAAAACTGAATATGAGAAGAAAACTAGATTCAATCACAACCCTGATATAGCAGAGAAACAAGTGACTATGGATTTGGCAAAATAAGAAGATAATCATATTTCACCGTTGACTAGTACCACAGGAGATACGAAAGCAAAAGAGGTGAAGATGCACACAACATACATTTATACAAAACTAATAGCATTTTTTATTTATTTATTTAATGGTACAAATAAATGCAAACCTTTGGACATAACAACCAAGGAACTCCCATTATTGGCACCAGCTATTGAACTAATATAGAAATTCTTTTCCCACTGTTCCATGATCCAGTCCTGTCCCAAATGAATTAATCAAGATGATCAATATTTCAAGAAGTATATTACTTACGGAAGGATGATAGAATACACTTGTTTCATATGCTAACCTTATGTAGGAAGACAGTTGACAGCTCATAAACCTGGGAAGAGAAACCTGTCCCTGCATCCATGATTAGGGCCCACAGATTTGATGCAGACGCTACAGAGCTGATAAATAATCCATCTTCATTACCCTTGTCAACATGCTGGCTCAGCCTTGTGTCCGCCACATTGTAGTGATATCTACATGTCCAGCAAGAGGCTTACTTAATACTAGGCAAGAAAAGTCCAGTGGGGACACCTAAGTGGTGAATCCACTGCCCTACAAAGGCCATCCTAGGTTTGAGCCTAGACCATGCCCCTTGGTTTCCACACGAAGAGAAAGGAGAAGAAAAACCACCATGCAAGAAAACCATTACCATGCACATAAACATGGGTTTGGGGGAAAATATACCATAAATAAGAACTTAGGTTCATCATCACCTCAAATTGGTAGAGACACTATTCATTCAGTAATTCTTACAGAAACAATCATCAGGAGCATCATTATCAAATGTTTCAAGAAAGTCAGAATCAAAACCATTTATTATCATCTATGAGAAGTCCATAATATATCACTATGCATTTTATCTCAAACTACACTTTACACCTAATTATCTGATACTTTTTCCATTTTGTTTGTCCCTGTGTTGTCATTGTTGTAACTTAAAATACAGGGACCAGATACGAATTGTGAAAAAAGTTGAGGGGGTAAAGTGTAGTTTATCCTCTGACTACAAACATGGTGTAGTACCACCCATTTAATTTATTAGAGAACTTGAATAGGTGAGAAGACATAAGAAACCTATTTTAAAGAACCACTAGAATGAGATACAAAAGATACCAAATAAATAAATATCAGAAGATCTCAATATTAAGTAAAAGATGAAAATAACAATTTAGGGTCACGAGCTTAAAACTAATAGAAAGTTTAAAATCTCGTCTTTTATGTCTAATAACAAAACACCAGCACATGGACCAAAAAAAGGAATGCCATTGCCATCCTTCATAAGTTGGCTAATTTGCTTAAGCACAAATAGTGGTCAAGATAAAGAATTATGCCAAGATTACATACTTGCTTTTGATACTGACAAAGAAGAATTAAAACTGTATAACCTTTCAATGAAAATCAAACATTTAAAATACTTCAACTGCTGACACCTTTTATTAATGTTTCTGTATGGAAATAAAATATGTTTATATGAAAATGAGAAAAAATAGCAAATGTAGGAAAAATTTCACTGCACAATCACACATTATGGGAAATCAAATTAAAGAAATGTATTTTTCACCTTTGCTTCATTGGACGACGTGCATTATACACTGAAATCCACTGGGTAGCAGGACTACCTAAACGAACTTTCTTCTTTGGTTGCTCATCTTCTTCCAAATTTATAGACATTCTTGCCCGCTTTTGCCCAACCTATTTATGCAGAATGTTGAACAAACAGAAAGTTAAAGAAAGAAAAAGAAAAGTGTAAAGGAAAAAAGCTAAAAATGTATAATCAAAATCACCTTAAGAGCTCCATCAATTCTTATCGGCCTTAATGGCATGCATGGCTCTATCAAGCTTTCAAATAAAGATATCAACTTTGCATAATTTGGTTCCTCATCAAATTTCATATTTGTAACAGCTTCAAGAAACTGTTTGAATGGGGGAAGGGCAGAAACAGCACATCAACTCTGGGGAGGTGGCCATCTTTTTCTTACAAACAAGAAAACTCTTGTTATCCCCCTGTAATTTCAAGCAAAACAGTGAACGAAGGTTGTCAAGATTATATGCAAGCAGAATGCAAAGTTACAAACACATTTAACAACGATACCAACTCACCTGATACCCTTGCCAGGGTAACCTTCCTTTAATGAGAAATATTAATGTGTATGCCAAGGACTCAAGATCATCCCTTCGACTTCCAGTCCGACCTAAATGTGCATGTACACTTGCATACCTTATTGTTCCCCTGTCAAAAGTAGTAATGTCAATATATAAAGGACGGACAAATAAAGTCTCAGAAGCACAAATAGAACAATGTCCTAACATTACAAACCTGAATATGTCAGGCCTCTGATCATATTCAACATGTTGACCAGATGCTTCCTTCCATTTAGATGCTGAAACAAAATATAAACATTATACAAGCATTATATACTAAATATGGGAATAGGATTTGCTTCATATTGCTTAAATTTCCTTACTAAAAACAGAAATACCATATCTGACCATGAAACACAAACAGTTCATACTTTAAAGGAAAACATGCAATGAAGAAACATGAGGGCAACATACCCAAGCCAAGATCAATCAGATATAGCTTCTTCTCATCAGGTGTTCCAGGTTGACCAAGTAAAAAATTTTCTGGTTTTACATCTCCATGCACGAACCTAGTTTGAGATGAAAAATTCATGAGCTATTTATACGAACGAGAATAAGTCAAAGCTTCCAATAAGACTTACCCTTTTAAGTGAAGCTTTTCAAGAATTGATATTGCCTCAACTGCAATGCATGCCGCCGTATTGGGTGACATCCTGTTGCAGACATAATAATGTGAATTAAAGGACCGAAATAAACTCTGTTGCACACAGGGAACATTGGGGTGTAGATTCTTGTACAATTGGTTTTTCAGGGGTCTTTTATGTGTGCTTGTGTGAATTTGAGTGTGTTTGTGCGTGAGAGAGAGATAGAGTATCTTACGATTGGCCAACAGAATTCCAAAGGTCCCAAAGACTGGGTCCAAGAATGTCCATGACCTGATATATAAATAACATCCATCAGACAATGTAAATAAGTTTTGAATCCAATCAGATGGTAAGGAACTCCAAAACAAAACTTACCATAATGTAAAAGTCTCCTTGTCGACCCTTGTAATGAACCCAAGGAATTCCATAACATCCATTCAGATGACTTAACAACGTAAAAAGAAGGAAATCAGATAAGACATTTGAAACATTTCAAGATTAATGTAGATAAAATTTAAAGGCGACCATATGTAATCTTTTTCCAACATATTCAGGAATAAACAAAACTCACCTGTACACTTGCCACTCATAAGGAGCGCCGTAACTGCAACCTTTACTATTTCGGTGTTCAAACTTCAAAGCAACCTGTAAAAAGAATCTTAAAGATCATATATTTGTGATTCAGAAAATAAAATTTCCAAAAAATGATATTAAATACCTCAATTGCATCAGGCCCTGTCCTATCAGTGCCACCACTAACCCTTCTACCAACATAAACTTGGCCAAAACCACCCTTGCCCAACTTCCTTTCCACCTTGTACACAGGAGAGTTACCCACTTGTACCTACACCAAGCAACAGAAACACTTAAATTTCTGCATGGACAACAAGACATTTATTAATGGTAATTATCACAATGAAACTGTTGGTGCATCGGCCAACTGAGGGCAAAACTCAATATGTGTACAAGAATCTTCAAGTTCGTTTCACAGAGAAATAACAACATCACCTAATTATATTCGAATTAGTACATTCCACATCTACAGAACTAGTAGAGTGAGGAACATAGAACTTTTAATGCTAATAATCAGCTAAATATCTACCTGCAGAGTATACAGTCATAACAGCTGTTTCTCAAAATAGAAGTCCCAAATCAATGCAATTAATATCCGCGTCTAACACTAAAAAGGAAAAAGGAATCCAATCAAAAGCAATAAGTACAGGGTATATACCCTATCGGGAACAGGTGTCCCGCCTGCTTCCTCTTCACCTCCCATTATTTTATCTGCACTTGCACCACCCTCCATCGCTATATCTTTATCTGCTACAACTTCTACACGATTATAAATGGGTTCGGCTGCTCCTAAAGCAGCAGCTTCAGGACGAACCTCACAAGGTTCAGGGTCTAAATCTATCAACCTAACACCACGACCTCTACCAGCTGCAGTCGCCCTTGTGGGTATTGCCGGTGAAGGACCTTTTGCTACAGCATTACCACCTCTTCCCCTTCCACCACCAGCTCTCCTACGAGGTTTATTCTGAGCAGGCAGTACACAATTTTCAGCTTGGCCAATCGGTGGTTGTGAGGAAGGCTGGAGATCATCAAGCCGTTTTGATCTGCGCACTCCACTTCGTAACTCTGGCATCCTCAGCCCATGCAAATCACATTCCACCCAATAATCCCTTCAGATACTCTGCAACATAAATATCAGGAAAGAAATCACTAAAATTATTAATTAAAACATAATTTACTGTTACAAGCATAAAACTGAAACTATACCACAAACGTAAATCCCTTTGAGCAAGCAAAATAGAAATTTTAAACCCCCTTACAGGCACAAGTCGGACTACATAAATCATACAAATTTATAGTATCATACTATTAATAATTTAGAACTACTACAAAACTGAAACCACAGTGATAAATAGAGAAAATCAAAACAACACAATAAGATAAATTCTGTGAAGCTTGCCTCAATTGCTATCTATAGAGAAAAAGTAAGATGCTGAAAAAGTAAGGATACCATTATGGGGCTACATAATATAGCTTAAGAGATCTACTTTTCAAAAACCAAGCAACAAAGTAAATAGTAAATGTACTCAATAATATAAAATGAATCTATTCCATTTCTGTCTATCTTTTGTTCATTTCTCTTAATCAGTCATTAGCTTCGGCCAAAAGCACGCACCTTCACCAACCTAAGCATTGAAGCAACGATGATTACGACCAAAAACAAATACACTTCCACATTGAACGAAAGAATCAAACGGCTTCATCAACGATACAAATAAATAATCCAAATCAGATCGATTTCTAAGCAATCACCAATCCGATTATCTAAAAAATTTGAAAACTTCGAATACAAAGCGATCATCGAACAAGAGCAAAACAGCTGGGGAAAAAAAAAAAAAAAAAAAAAAGCAAAATATGAATTTACTCACCGATCGGTTGCTGAAAACCGAGAAAGCACAAGGATCGGAGGCTGAGACTGAATCAAAGACGCATGAAGAAGGCGATCGGTTCCCTTCAGATCGTCTTGTTCTTCAGTGAAAACAAAGCGACAGAGGCACACACATTTCTCTTATCAGAAGCTCAAAAGGATTTTTCTTTTTCTTATTTGTTGTCTTTTTTGGTATTGAGAGACTTGATGCTCAAAGGCTATAAATATAGGTAAGCCCTGAGCCTTTCTAGATGTTTTTTTTTTGTAAAAAAAATAAAATAATTTTTCATTTTATTTTATTTTGTCTCAAAAAAATAAAAGAAAATAATATTTGGTGATGATGGTGGTGTGGTGTGTTCTGGTTTCGTGTGTTGTGTGTGTCTTCTCTTTCTCTATCTAGAAACTCACTTTCTCTCTCTTTTGTTCTCTTTGTTATGTTTGTGTTGTGTGTATGTATTGACTGCTGATATGTATATAAATGGGCTTCCTTCTCATCTCTCTCTCTCTCTCTCTCTCTCTCTCTCTATAAATATGTGTAAAATGAAGGTGTGGTGTGGTGTGAAATGGTGTCCAAATAGGGCTTCTTGTGTGGTTTTATATGGGAAAGAAATGGGACATGCAATGTGGCCTTGTAATAACCAAAAGGATATCTATCTCCTTTTCTTTTCAAAATATTAATTAATTAATTATTATTATTATTATAATATGAGTTTTCAACAGTCTGTCAGACTCAATTTTACCTTTTCAAATTACAACATAAAAACAATGTGCTTGTGAGTTTACACAAAATCCTTGCTTTGCATGACCTAGTTATTTTTTTTCCATTCAAAATTGATTGGTGTTTTTCTTTTTCTTTTTCTTTTTTACCAACTACAGATATAATATATTCTCTTGCTTTCCAAAATTCATAATAAATTAGTTAGTTTGAATGGTAACACAATGGCATAAAGTATAAGCTAAATGATAATGAATATAAGACTAATAAAATTTTACAAACTAGGCATTTCATATTCCATAGGCCAAGGTTAAAAAGTGATTATCAAGCCATCAACATCCACAGCATAAAAATCTTATAGTCAAATGTCTAGATTATTATATATTAACATGCTTTTCCTTCTCAAAACGCAACAATTTTACAAATTCTATGAAAATCCACACGCACACACAAAAATAATGATAATAATAATAATAGTTTTTTAGTTTTTTTTAAGTGGTTAGGGTCATACAAATTTTTGTTTCTTTTTCCTGCCATATGGCAGTAATAGTAAGTAAATAACATATTGATCCCTACATAAATACTTCCATTTGAACTAATGTGTGGTGTGATTACAAGGCAATATAAAGAATTCAAACCCCACCTTACACATAAATTATTTTATTTTATTTTTGTTAATAGACAAAACTATCAATTATGATAAACGATCCCATGTTAAAAATCACCTCTTATATTCTCTTTTAATATTCGTTTAATGGATAACTTGTGATTAACTTTTTTCTCTTGGGAGCTTTTTCTTCATCACATTAACCAAATGTGTATGGTCAGCATCACTCTTAAAAGGTGACACATATCCCATGATTAATCTTAGTTAACTTTATGTGAGAATAAAATTAAAAATTTAAAAAGAGCCCATATCTCGTTTCTCTCTCCGTCCTAAGGGAGACATAGGCAACTACCAAAATGTCCTAAGGGAGACGTAGGTCATCTACCAAAACGTCATAAGGGAGACATATGCCACATTCGAAACATCCTAAGGGAGAAGCAGAAGAGCACCATTTAAGTAAGCAGTGGGTAAATACCTTCTGAGGACATTGCATGCCACAAAGTACATACCAAGGTAGGGGTCATCATTTGGCCCACGGGCCCGTGGGTTGATGGGGGTCTGCTCGACCCATTGAGAAAAAGTTCGACCTGGGCCGTTGCGAGCCATGGGCCAAACCAGCCGATCTTTAATGGGCTAGGCTTGGGCTTAGGTGTTTAAAGTCCAGCCTGGCTCATAAGCCCGGCCCGTAGGCCCATATATTTTATATAAATATGAATTTAGTTTAAAAGTTAAAGGAAATGGAGACACACACAAGGGGTTTCGAACCCCTGCCACTTTCATCCCAATCAACAACTTATAAACCATATCATCAACTTAATGATTATATGCTACACCATTTGATATTTATATATGTTTCATCAAACACCTTACCACAACTGAATTTAAGCCGTATCAATAATGTTGGAGCTACATCAAACTACGTCAACTTAGAAGGCACTTCTTCCATGTCCTCTTTTAGAGATTTAAAGTGAAGAGAATGTCACAAGAGTTCATATGAATTTTTTCTGTAGTTTTCTAAATTTTATTTTATGTATTGTGAATTTTTGAAATGAACAAAGAAAAAAATAAAGACATAAACAAATAATAAATGTAAATAGAGAACTATGAGAAAAAAAAAATGGAAACATATAAACATGCAAAAACATAAAAAATAAAGAATTGACAAAAAAAAACATCAATACTAACAAAATTACAAAATAAAGTAGGCCTATTTCGGCCCGGCCCGGCCTGATGGACATTTTCAAGCCTAACCCATGGGCCGAGCTTGGACTTTGATTTTTTCTTTTTAAATCCGGCCCGGGCTGGCCCATTATTTTATCTCCCCTTTTTAAAGCCCAGGTTGGCCCATTGACGAGGCCTATCCCAAGGTATGTGCTTTGTCTTAAAAATAACAATATCAAAAGCAATAAACGATAAACATTTCCTCAAGAACACATTTTGATTCTCTTCAGAACATTGAACATCCATGTCTAGTTGTAATGGTAAAATTTTGGTGTTACAAAAGATACATAGAGATTCTCTTGTCTATCTTTGCCTACTTCATCAAAAGAATATGATACATGAAAATGAGTAACGACGTTAAGTTCCGGCCACTTTTTGGTCGTGGTCCAAGAACAAAAGTTGCTCCCCTCGTTGTCCTGATCATGTAGGTATAGATATTGATGGGTGTTTCAAGAATTTTTTGGTCGCTAGAATTTCTCAAGACACCCACGCTTTGACAGCATGTGTGGCGTGGGCCAGGTTTGGGTGACCCATTTAGTCCTAAAATAATCTTCATGTCATCCCGAGCATGACGGTGTACTCAGATTTGAATTTGGTTATCGTTTGACGGTTGGTCACATTTACTCATATTAGGCGTTATCCAGGTTTGATATGTTCGGACCGTTGGATCGACCCTATTTCCAAATATGTTGATCTAGGTACCTCTATGATCGTATAGGAATTTGCGGATCAAGAATCTGAGCCCCGAATGCTTCGAGTCAATGATTCAGAGATTACGTAAAACGGTGACCATCGATCGTGCGATCGCAAGCGACCTGACCGCTCGATTTGGACCGAATCAGACTTACAGAACATTGGATACTTCGTCTTCATTTCACCATCCTCATCTGAAGAGTGGTTTGGTGAATTGAAAGATTTTTCTGAGTTTGTATCCGAGTCTTCTTCATGATCAAAAGCCATAAAATCCTTAGGTAGATAGGTATTTCCTACTTTCCCAAAACTGGATTGCATATTTCCATCAAACAGGTTATTGTCATCAATGGCAGCATCATTATCACTTTCATATATTTCTTTATATGATTCATCACCATTGTCTTGAAGATCTCTTACTCTCCTCTTACCATCAACGTCAAACTCTTCTTCACTATCCTCTTCATCATCAACATTGACAGGTACCTCTATCCTATCTTCATTGCCAATATTATGTCCATACACAGGCACTTCTATTGTTCTCATGTTGTCATTACCCACTTCTTATCCACCATCAAAGGAAATTTGCGAAGTTTGATTAAAAATATCATCAAAATATTCATCTGGAACCTCATCAAATACTTCGACATAAGGAAATCGTGGAGGGCCAGCATCTGAAAAATTAATGCCTTGAGAAAGAAAATATTTCTTTACTTTATGTGGATCAAAGCATTCAGAGCTATTAAATAACAAATGGCATACATATTGCTTTACTTAATGCAAATAGTGGACCATTGTGTTTCCCAAACTCCCAATACACACACTATTTTTTACAATTTTCAACCATCATAGCAACAAAGCAATAACTTTCCAAATCCAAAGTTACAGAACAAAACAAGGTCATTCGAATAAGAAAAACAAAACAAAACAAAGCCACAAAACAAAAGAATGGAATAAACAAAAGCGAGAACATAGAAGAGTGCAAAAACAAAGTTCTTGGGATTGCCATTGCCACCATTTTTGAAGATTGACATTGTCCCAAGCTATTCAGTGAGAGCATCAATCAAGAATCTGGCCAAGTAAAAAAACAGACAAAAACAAAAGGCTTAATAAAAAGTGGAAAATGGGAGAGGTTGGATGAACAAGGAAAGTGCAGATTGGTTGGGGTGGCAACTGTTGATCCTATTGATGACTTTCTGATTAACTCCTTCATTGGCCTACCCACTAAATGCCTTGCCGACCTCAATGCTATCATTTTCTTGTCTTAGTTCTTAGTGGTTTCAAGAGAGACAATCATTCCTTTTTCTGTAGAGTAATATATATATATATATATATATAATCAACACTGAAAATCAAGCTTTTTCTCTAAATTTCAAAAAAATTACCCACTTCATGGGTTGCATACGGAATTTATACTAATTCCTCTAATGATGATCATTAAAATTTATATATGTGAGTATTACATAGCCTTACACTAAAATGTAAATGAATTTGACTGTTTAACAAGTGATGATTACAAAAATTATAGCTATTTTATGATTTTTTTTCTTTTTCTTTTTCCTTTGTTGTTATCATTCTCTTTCTACAACTATATAAACATCATTTGCTTTTAGAAATGGCATTGGAACCTACTTATATGCATTGAAAACTTGAATAAAAGAAAGTTATAAAACAATTTCGCACAGAAAACTGAACCTTTAAAGATTTTGAGTTTACCTGGATTATTGAAGCCTCCATCAACTTCACCTCTCTTCTTCACCTCCATCGACTTCACCTCCCTAAACCCTATTGAAGTTATGCTAGTCTTTTCGCACCCTCACGTTGCACTTAATTGAAAGCCTAGATGAATTTCACTAAATTTTTAAGAGCCTTAATCCTAATCTGCTTCAAAATAGCCAATTTCGCGCGCCCTAGGGAAGAGGAAGAGACAAGTTGCTTTGGATTGACAAAATTGCCCCTCCACGTGAGAGGCACATGTTTACTTTGTTAAAGAAATTAACAAAAATTTTAACATGTCCTTGAATTGCTTCAAATATGAAACTACATGATTAAAAGTGACGAAATTGTAACTGCAGGGTCAAAAGTAGTTCAAGTGCCAAACGATAGGGACCAAAAGTGACTTTTGGCCTTATTTAATATTATTATGATTATTATTAAAGTATATGGATTGGGTGATATCGGGTTATTTATGAAAGCCTATTATTTTAATTGTGGAATATAGTATTTTATGGAAATTAAGTGTAAACAAGTTTTGATTATTATTTGAATTGTTTTTAGGTCTTTATGGAATATATGCTTGAGAGTTTATTTTCTATACTATGAATAAATATTTGGAAAAATTGAATTAAGGAAGGGAATATTATCTTTATAATATTTATATAAGGGTTATAAACCTCACCATCATATGTACCTTCCCTATTCACTATACCCACACGTGGCATTGGATTTTCCGGCATGTGGGCTTCCTTGGTTACTGACGTCTGGTTATTTTACCACACGTGGCGTTGGATTTTTCCGGCGCGTGGTAAAGAACCCGGACATATTTGATATTGGTTCATTTACCCACACATAGCGTTGGATTTTCCGGTGTGTATGCTCAATTGAATACTGGTTACTTTACCACACGTGGCGTTGGATTATTCCGGCGTATGATAAAGGATCCGGACATTTTGATTACTGTTACTTTACTACACATGGCGTAGGACTCTGCTAAGGTTTGAGAATTTTAAACTGCGTTTTTACAGGTTGAAAATATTTGTTAAGTCTGTTTATTATGGGACACTCTGCCGAAATTTTGGCAGAAAGTCTCGACTCTTTCCTCCTTTGATTTGGAAGAGAGGCTAGGATGTTAGTAAGTGGGCCCGGCATCGGTTGGATGTCCGAAAAACCATAGGATCCATCACGGATTTCGAGGAATTCTGGCAGGTCCTATCATGCAGATCAAGCATTTACCAACTGGAATCTTTATCCATCAATCAACATATACATAAAAAGTTTGAAAATGATTTTACATGGATAAAGCCCATCCATTAAGTAGCCTCATGGTTGTTCGATCACTTGATGTAAAAAAATATCATTTTTGCCCACGAGAAGATAACGAAGAATTACTTTGTCTTGAAGTACCATACCTTAGTTCAATTGGAGCTTTAATGTATCTTGCAAATTGTACACGGCCTTATATAGCTTTTTGTGTCAATTTATTAGCAAGGTATAGCTCTGCACCAACTAAAAGACATTGGAATGGTGTTAAACACATACTACGGTATCTTCGTGGAACAACTGACATGAGTTTATTTTATTCAAAAGGATCAAAATCCCAAATAGTTGGCTATGCTGATGCTGGTTATCGTTCTGATCCACATAAAGCTAGATCACAAACAGGGTATGTGTTCACTTGTGATGGTGCTGCTATATCACGGCGGTCTATAAAGCAAACATTAGCCGCCACTTCTTCAAACCATTCTGAAATATTAGCATTGCATGAAGCAAGCCAGGAATGTATATGGCTGAGATCTATGATACAACATATTCAAGAAATAAGTGGGTCAACTTCAATAAAAAATTCTCCAACATTACTATATGAAGATAACGCTGCTTGTATTGCTCAAATCACAAATGGATACATCAAAGGTGACAGAACCAAGCACATTTCCCCAAAAATGTTCTACATGCATGAAATTAAGAAGAATGGTGACAGATGTTCAACAAATACAATCCATCAACAACTTTGTAGATTTATTCACTAAAGCACTGCCAACTACAACATTCAGAAATATAGTCAACAATATTGGAATGCGTCAACTCAAGGATCTTTTGTCAGCATCAGGGGGAGCGTGTCATAATTGAGACCTTCACACTGTACTCTTTTTCCTTCATTCTGGTTTTTATCCCATTGGATTTTTTCAGGTAAGATTTTAATGAGGTAGTGTCACACATTCTATATTACACATAGATATGTACTATTTTCCCTTCGCCTAGGTTTTGTCCCACACTGGCAAGGTTTTAACTAGGCATACTCCATACATGGTGGACATCCAAGAGGGAGTGTTGTAACCTCAAAGGTTATGAATGCCCATTATAAGTCCACTGTAATTCCTCCATTATACCCATTATTATACCTATCATTATAGGGTTGTAACCGATGCACTAAATACCATATTTATCATTGGTTATTATGTTTTGTAACCCACTACTTAAGGGTGGTAAATGGTGATGTATTTCTTATGCCTATAAATAGTAGGCACTAAAGATGAATAAGACACTTGAGCATTGAGCTATTAAGAACAACTCTTACCTTCATATACTTTCTCTATTCACTTTTACAACAAAGTTGAATTTTTTTAATGTTTATTTCTCTTTTTATTTTTATATGTTTGCCCAAACTATTAAAAAGTTTACCTAAAACATAAATATAAAGTGAGCATGAGGAGCTTGTGGCATAGGGAGCTTGTGGCATGGGAGCTAAGCTTTCATAAGTTTAGCAATTTGAGAGAGGGAGAGAAGCACGAATTTCTTACGGAGAATGAAGGTTTGGAGTAGGGCAGAGGAAAATTAGGAGGATTTCTTCCTAATAGGAAGATGAAACAACTAGAGGCAAAAATTGGGTGGCTTGAGTAAAATTCCCAGTTTGCTTCACAAAGCTTGGTTAGGCTCTAGATTGTTGATTTTGCTGGGTAGAAGAAGCTCCATTTTATATGCACAAAGAATCCCTAATTTCATCTAACCTTCTTCTCCCTTTTCGTTGCTCCTTCCCACTTGATCTTATTTGATGCAATTTTCCTATCCAAGGCGCATGGGTAAGGAGCCCTTTGTGGTTCCAAAGTTTTGACACAGCTGGTCTTCTCCATAAGGGTGAAGCACCACCTGTTTTCCCTCTGATTTTTCAAGATGGAGCTTGCAGTGGAAAAGAAGATGGATAGAGGCTTTTGTCCGATGGGTATTCTTCCTACACTCATGGGTTTCCATTGGTCTCTGTCATGACTTCCTATTTGACCATCTTGGAGTCCTAACAAGGGTGGAGCACGGTGACAGCTTTTCTACAAGTTGTTAGGCTGGGCTCGTGTGCAATATTGGGCTGTCAACACATATTTCTAGCGCTTAATGGGTTTTCGTCAAGCTGCTGGGAATAGCCTATTTAATTTTGGGCATTTTATTGATACTGGCTTTGTCTAAGTGCTATTGCAGACTATTAGATATCCTCCTAAGGCATTGGATCATTTTCTCCCCTCTCTCATGCTAACCCATGTGTTTGGACTCAAGAAATGGGCTTGAGTTTTGGGGCTCCCAAGCAGCCCAAAACTTCCATTTCTTGGCTCATCAATGGGCCTCATGAAAGCTCGTTACCATCCATACCACAACCCACTCAAGTAAGCCCCGGGCATTTGCGTGGCTTGGGCCCACTTAAGCTTGTAGTGTGGCTATGTGTGAAATAATGATTTCCTGCTTAGCATGGCATGTTAATTGGTGTGCTTGAATTTTATAGTTTTTGAAAAGAGACATAATGCTCGACAAAATAATTAGCATGAGCTTGTATAGCCAATGCCTTTTATAGGCTCATTTTAATTCTTAGCGTGATAAATTACATATTTATTTGGCATGGCACGCGGTCGTGGTTGGTGAAAGCGTGCATGACGAATTCTGCATGCTCCGAATCGAGTCTTTTCTTAATAAGGTGTCGCATTGGGCCAAGAATTTATTTGGGCCCAATCCTGAATTTTTTGGGCTTCAACACCAGTCAAATTGGCCGAACCAATCAACCTAGTTTTTTATTCGGTCAACTGGGCCCGACTTGCGGTTTGAGAATTAACGAATTGCCGATTCACTTGAACCAAACTGATCCTCTTAAAATTGCAAAATATTGTAAAATTGTTAAGCCAATGGGAGTTGAACCCTAACCTCTTAGGTGAAGGCATGTCTACAAACCATTGAAGTAGCACATTCTCTTGTGATTTATTTGTGTAATCAATGTATTTAATGAATTTCTAGTTAGTGATTTAAAATATATATATTATTGAAGTGTTAGACTTTAACCTTAACAAATCTATGTCACGATTTCTATTATCTCTATTTGCACGTTTCCATCTTCGTCTCCACATGCCACACCTCTATCTTCATCTCCCCAAGCCACGCCTCCATCTTCATTTTCTTAGGCCACGCCTCCATTCTCTTCTCTATCTTTCTCATCCATCTCTCTATGTTCCTCGCCTCTTTCTCCCTTCTATCTGCATATCCACCGCCAGATCTGATCGAAGCCAATATAGATCTTGGTGTTGCCACCTCGGTTAACTAACGTCGCTAGTTTCTCCTCTCATTGCTTCGGCGTTGGCTTTCAAAAACTCAATACCGAGGAGTCCGATTCAGTGTTTGGTGAGCCCTTCACGGCATGGTTTGGTTCGGTTGACCAACACTATACAGAATTCTTAACCATTTTGCTAACTGAGGGGCTTGGGTGAAAAGTTTTCATGAGTTCATGTATGAGTTTGTCGGGTCTTTAAAGTTCAGGTATGAATTTGAAATGGCCCCTAAAATTCAGGGGGTTTATGGAATTTATTTTTTCAAGTTCAAATTTTTGTAAAAATAAATCACGATAGACTAAACTAAGGGTCTATTTGGTAATCAACTTGAATCCAACTTTTTAAACTCAAAAATAGAATTTGAGTTCAAAACAAAGAAAACATGTTTGGTAGCCCTATTTTTAAAAACTCAAACTCAAGAACAACTAAAAAACATCCCAATTATTAAAAACAAAAAATATCTATTTTTTCAGTTTTTTTTTTCTAACAACTCACAAGTTCTCAAATTTTTAATATTTGAAAACAGTTTTCAAGTTGCATACTAAACAAGTTTTTGAATCTTAAAAATAAATTTAAGAACTCCTTGTTTTTAAGAAAAATTAAAGTTTTTGAGTTCCCTATTTGAATAGAATACCAAACACCCCCTAAAATTCACTTTTAAAAAAAGTTAGCCGAAAGAAAGGGTTTTATCATGAATGGTCCTTAAGCTTTTCAAAAGTCTTCATTTAAGTCCTTCAAGTTTCAAATCAATCATTTTGGTCCTTAATGTTTTGCACACATTAGTTTGGTCCCTCTCGTCGCATTTTGTCAAAATATTCGTTAAATCTCACACATTTTGCCTAATAAGACTATCTGCTTTCCTTGATGAGGTCCAAATGTAAAACCCTAAATGAGGAAAAGAAGACATAAAATGAGCTATATTTGGATGAAAATGCATTTTAAAAGTTGGTCACATGATAATTTGTGACATAATTCAACAAATGTTTTGTCAAAAGATCAAATTAATGTGTATACCAAAAGATGAATGACCATTTATTGACTCAAGAGTTTAAGGTATAAATAAGGACATTTTAAAATTTCAGCGACCATTTATGATCAAAACCCCAAAAATTTTAAAGTTAAAACACTTTTTAGACAATTACCAAAGCTAGGGTTAGGAAAAAAAAAACTTGTTTATGATCCCAAAATTTGAATTTAGATGGGAGTTACATAAAAGAGTGACCTATAATAATAATGCGTCTGATTGATTAAAGAAGAGAATGGCATCATCATCTTCATCAGACTCTTCAGCTCCTCAAACCCCACAACTCAGAAAAGACTCCGTGACAAACCGGTGGGTGATATTCTCACCCGCCCGAGCCAAGCGACCTTCAGACTTCAAATCCAAGTCCCCTATCAATCCCAACCAACAACACCAACAACAATGTCCCTTCTGCATCGGCCACGAGCACGAGTGTGCTCCCGAGATCTTCCGGGTGCCGCCCGACAACCCGGACTGGAAACTCCGGGTAATCCAGAACCTCTACCCCGCGCTCAGCAGAGACATCCCTGCTGCTGAAGAAGGAAATAACTCGGATTCGGGTCGGGTTGTGGTGAATGGGTTTGGGTTCCACGACGTAGTGATTGAGACCCCTGTTCATTCGGTTCAGCTTTCTGATTTGTCGCCGAGAGAGATCGGTGAGGTTCTTGTTGCGCATACGAGGAGGATCAAGCAGCTTATGAGCTACGATTCCATCAAATATGTCCAGGTTTTTTTTGAGTTTGGCCTTACATTTTTGTACAATTTTGAGTTTATATTTGTTTCTTTTCGATAATTCAATTTAGAAATTTGGGTGCTTGAATTGGTTAAAAATGAATTTTTTATATGGTCGGAAATTTATAATTTAACATTTGAAATTGGAGAATGGAACATATGAGTTGTATATAATTGGAAAAATTCGTGCACAAGTTCAAATGGATAGAGCGCCGGTTATTTTATTGGAAATACTATAAACGAGGAATTATGTTGTCATTAGATTAGCCTGTGTTTATTGTATTTAAATCTTAACTTGAAGATGGCTTCTGTTTTAAGAATCATGAGCTTCTTGCTTACTGAGATATGAGGCATGATCAGGCATATTCAAAATCAGGCATATGGAAGCTTGATTTGGAAAATGTCTGTATCCAGAGAACGTTTAATTTAAATGGTATTGTATGCATTTTCTGAAGTCCATTTCCTCTACAAAATCCCTTCCTTTCTCCTTACCCTGTCAGACTTCCATTTAAGCTTATTTTTTTTAATTCGTTGAAGGTGTTTAAGAACCACGGTGCTTCAGCTGGGGCATCAATGAGTCACTCTCACAGTCAGATAATGGCTCTTCCAGTTGTTCCTCCTGCTGTGGCTACCCGACTTGGCAGTATGAAGGAGTATTTTGATCAGACTGGGAAATGTAGTGTCTGTGAATCTAACTCAAAGGATCTACTGATTGATGTATCAGCCCATTTCATTTCAATTGTACCTTTTGCTGCTACATTTCCATTTGAGATGTGGATCATTCCTCTGGATCACTCTTCTCATTTCCACGAACTAGATAGCGAGAAGGTAATTGTCTGTGTTATAGAAACTGACATGTTGACGTATGAACTGATTTTGCTCCTACTTTGGTAAGAAATTATGTTGTTTATTTTGAAATACTACTTGAAACATACGTAATTAATTCCAATATTTGGATTAATGAAATACATTGGTTTTCTTTTTTGTCAAAAAGGAAAATTAAAGTATAAGTTTTGTGTGATGATCACTTAAAATATGCTATTTTCATATCCCAATGTGACCGACTTTTTAGGTAGGAATAGAAAAACACCATTGGGAGTTGCTTCCAGTATTATGGTAGACTTTAATAGGGGCTTATATAAAGCATGAATCTTTAGGGTTAACGACTCTGTCTTTGACTAGAAAAACTGAGAAATAATGATTTTATGGCAGCCTAAGAAATTAGCTCTTCATGTGCCATAGGGTTTCATCTACAGATTGTTAGCTTGCGTGGTTGAAAATAGCACAGAGAATTCTGCATATCAATTATTGTGGTACTGTATTTTTGACAAAATATTCTTAGCTTGAATGCTTTAAATGTGTGTCGAATCATAAGAATAATTATCACACTCAAAAACAAGTTTCTAAATATTTCTTTCAGTGTCATAGATGGTACATTCAGCATATCTGATGCAAATATGCACCCATTTAGATACCTATGATTGCTTGCCTGAGACTTTATATGCGACTTTGCAGGCAGTTGAACTTGGAGGGCTCCTAAAACTCGTGCTTAGGAAGATGTCTTTGCAGTTGAACAATCCACCATTTAATTTCATGGTTCAGACTTCTCCACTTGGGGATAATGCTTCACAGTTACCTTACTCCCATTGGTTCATGCAGATAGTTCCTCAATTAAGTGTTGTTGCTGGGTTTGAAATGGGAACTGGGTGTTACATAAACCCAGTCTTCCCAGAGGATGCTGCAAAAGTTTTGAGGGAAGTAAAAGTTTCACCTTAGGAGTGAAGCAATGAAAATTACTGGGAATTTTATACTTCTAAAAATAAAAATTTGAAAATTGAGAACATTACTAATTTGTATGAGAAAACCAATGTGTTTATATATTGGTAGGGTTTCTTCATTTTTCCCCTGAATATTTGTATAGTTTATAGAATCTCTCCTATGTGTAGGGAAGAAGGGTGGTGAATTCTCATCGCGTGACGGTGTCACGCTAGCTTGTACTTTTCACTTTCAGTCGTTACATCTGACCTTGATGCACAAACTTTTTTCTTCATTTTTAAATTTATTTTCTATTTTTATTGCTAGGGGAGTTCAAGGTATGATCAAACACATTGATAATTTTTTTGTTTTAAACAAAATAATTTGGTGATCATATGTATGCTACTGTATGCTAAGGATGGGTTGGTCATGAGGAGAAGGGAGAGGGGGAGTAGGGGCTGATGGTTGGTGTATCAGCGCTTCTAACATATCTTTTTACGGATATGATGGTGAGGTTTGAAGTGAGACGCAAAATATCAAGGGCAAGTTGGGTTATTTTAACTTCCAGAGGACAATATGGTATTTGACCATATATTTGGTGACTAGGGAGATTGGATTGGAAATGATAAGTATACTTCATTGACGTTATTAGTGTCCTGTGTTCATATCTTGGCGTCAACATTTTGAGTTCAGGTCAAGGGGTAGGAGTAGTGAGATTATGTAGCCTATCTTTTTGGTAGATAAGTTTTCTTACGAAAATACGCATAATAGGATTATAGTGGGATTATTTTTTATCCTATTCACATTCATTTTTTAGCACCAAATACGCATTGAATTAAACTAATAAATCCTACGGTACCCACCAAACGATAACCATAGTGAAGTATATGAATTGTCTTGTAGCAAAAATATCGCAAGCAGCTCCGCTAGTCACATTATCCACTTGCATCCTCATATCGTTATATGCTCCTGCAAGCAAAGCCAATAATGATATGTGGACCCTCGCACCCCCCGAAGCACAGACAAAAAAACCAATAAAGTGTGGAATGGTTCTGGAAAATGGCAATTAGGAATCCTAGGAAGAGAGAATTTTTTCACAAATTAACAGAAAGAAAGCATGAGCATGGCTTTCAGTCCATTTTTGTTACCCAATTTCAGTCCTTTGTCCACTGCTAGTGCTAAACACATAGATTCTTCTTCTTGCCCTTCTTCTCTACCCTCTTTCAGTTTCTTGCAGCTCTACAAAACTAACAGCAACAAGAGAGAATTCCCAGTTCCAAAAGTGGCTTCAATCCCCTATCAACCCATCAATGTGGACTACTTGGAAGAAGAGTTCAGTGGCCATGGAGTGATATTCAAAGGCATTGGTGACAGCTGTGTGGCCAAGATGGAACTGGAGAATGGTAGTAAAGCCATCATGATGCTGCCAAGTGGCTTAATCACTTCCTACAAGGCTTCCATGTGGCATGGCGGCACGGTTGAATTGCTGCAGGCTTCAGTCTCTGAGTCAGAGGAGAAGAATGAGGGTGCTGCGGCTGCTGCTGCTGCTGTTGCCATTCAAGGAGGGGTGTCTTTAGCCTTTGATTGTGTAAGTGAGGATGAACAAGTTTCATGGTCTCCAACAAATTGGGCTCTTCATGACATTAGAGGAAATCCTCAGCAAGAGATTCAGGTTGGTTTTTACTTGCTTTCCTCACAACCAAGGAACCTATCAAAACAAACTGAATTTTATTTTATTTTTATTTTACACCAGTTGCAAACTTATTTGCACTGTAGATAATTCTAGAGAGGTTCACAGAGCAAACTAGAAAATTGCAGTTAAGTGATCAATATATTAGAGCAGAATATCATTGAATGCCATACATAGTTGCTTGAAACTAAGTAATAGAGTGAGACAAAGTTCAACAAACGGGAAAATAGTCAGGTGGCTACATGAATTTGGCAAGACAATGTACAAAGCTTAGTAGGTCAAACTGTTTACGTAGTTAACTCCAGTTTCCTAATTTGTGTTACCAGCAGTAGAAATAAGGAAGGCTACTGCTAACATTCACATGTGCACTCACTGAAGGGCATTTGCAAAGTCTAAAACACTTTTTTCCATTATAATTAAAATCGAAATACTAATCAAACAACGAATTTATTTCAGGCTTGAAGTTTCCGATACCGTTGTAGTCAGATTCTGTCCTGTTTATGTTTTGACTTGTTCATTGATGATGCATAGGATTTAAGCCAATTCTTAGAGAAAACCATTAAACTGAGAATGCAGGTACAACTGATTAGCACTGATTCAGAGGACAAGGTTGAAATCAAATACGTCATCACCCTGAAAGAAGACGTCTTGGTCTCAGAGCTTGTGGTCTCTAACTCTAAATCTTCATCCCTCCAACTAACTGGGTCTATTTTAAGTCATCTGACAGTGAGCTCACCAGATGCAACTTATGCAGTTGGTTTGGAACGATCAGATTTCTTCAGCAGGTTGCCCATTTTGTCAAGTTTTGGGATAATCCCTCCCGACTTTGGCCTAAAAAATGAATCTCAGATCAGCAAACTATGGCAGCAAATGGCACAAAAAGCATTTATGCCTGGCTGGGGTCCAAAGACTCAAAACGATGATGGCAATGAAGCAGAGAGAAACCGAAGAGAAAATGAAGAAGAAATGGAGGGTGAAGAAGATGACAACTACAAGCATTTAAGAGACCAAATGAGTCGAATATACACCAGCGCGCCTACCGACTTCACAATCATTGACAGGGTACTTTGAAAAACTAATTAAATTCTGTATTCTCATACACATTCTGCACTCTCAACAATTGACACTCTTTTTCTTATATTAAAATTGTGGCTTTGTGGAACAGGGTAGAAGAAACTCTGTCATAGTAGGAAGAGATGGGTTTGATGAACTATACATGTTCAGTCCTGGCTCAAGTCATGAAGACTATGGCAAGTATTCATATATATGCGTCGGCCAATCAGCGGTTCTCAAGCCAGTAATTGTGGGTCCTAATGAATCATGGAGGGGTGGACAGCGCTTATACAACCCAAATCTTTAAGTTTTCATAGCATGACTCTGCTCTCATCTTCTAAGCCTTGGTGTAACAACAGACAGAATATAACTTTCATGTTATGAGATTGTGTGCAGAAGATAAAACAGCTCTTGATTATGTTGATGCGAAATTGTTCCAATCTATCAAACTAAAAAAAATACCACATAAGGTTGTTACAACTACAAGTGGAGCAATTTCTGTAGTTCACCGTATTTAAAAGACTCATCTTTTACATCTACTGACCTCGCAAAAGACCTTTTTTTTCGCCTTTCAGATATTAAATATGCTTCTGAAGACATTGCATGCCACAAAGTACATACCAAGGTATGTGCTTTGTCTTAAAAATAACAATATCAAAAGCAGTAAACGATAAACATTTCCTCAAGAACACAAATTCTTTTGATTCTTTTCAGTACATTGAACATCCACGTCTAGTTGAGATGGTAAAATTCTAGTGTTACAAAAGATACAGAGAGATTCTCTTGTCTACCATTGCCTACTTTATCAAAAGAATTTGATACATCAAATTGAGTAACGACGTCGGAAGAGAACGAGCACATTAAGTTGGAACAAGATAATAACCTTCATGCCCTTCACCTTGATCATTAATCCAAAGTAGTGGCATAGCTACTGCAAGTAGTGCGAACGAAAGTCCACACAACAATTTCACAGCAACCTTTCGACGGGCACTTCTTATGCCAGACATTTGAGTTTCTGTTTCATTTTCTGGAACAACCTCCTGAGACGCCTGCAAATCAGCATTCACAGGAATGCCATCTGTTGATGATACCGATTCAGGGCCACCTTGAAACTGCTCATCACCAGCATAGAAGCTCCCATTCTCTCCGCATTCATAGTTCACACCATGTGAATAGCCTTCTTGGTTGTATCTGGCATTTGGGCTCCAATCAAATTCACTCATGGATAAACTTCTAAATCTTCTGGCTCGTTTCTCAGAGGACTTAGAGTAGACATTACTTGGATCCTGAAGAGAGTGAACAAGCCTCCTCGGAGTGTTGAAGATGATGTTGTCAACATTGATGGGAGTGCGTGACCTCTGAATCACCAGTGAGGCATCCCAAGATTGGCAACGCACAAGAAAATCATAAAATTGGCATATTTAAATAAAAGTTAAGCTTCAGTAGATAGACAGCATAAGTAAGCACAACACCATTGTCAGGCTGTAAAGCAATCATTGGCCTAACAACTTAAGCTGTCTGCGGATAATGGTAATCAACCAGTTTTACCATGGAAGAGCAGGAGATTCCGAATTTGAACCTCAGCATTTATATCCTCCCAATATATAGACAGCATAAGTAAGCAAAACACCATTGTCAGGCTGTAAAGCAATCATTGGCCTAAAAACTTAAGCTTTCTGCGGATAATGGTAATCAACCAGTTTTACCATGGAAGAGCAGGAGATTCCGAATTTGAACCTCTGCAATTATATCCTCCCAATATAAATTGAATTTCACTTGTTGGGCTCTAATGGTGAAGAGAGAACCACACGTGAGGGGGGATGTTAGAACATAAAACAAGTATTGGTTCACATCCTGAGCTTAAGGTTTTGGGATATTGATAAAACAACAAATTTATCAACTAACACGCAATACCATCTCACTATCAGTAGCCTTAATTTTCCAGAACACAAATTTTTGAAGTAGAGATAATGTGCCAAAGAATCAGACATATTTTTGGGCTCTGTACTATTTTTACAATCCAGCAAGCAGTTTATTTACCTTCTTTCCCTCATTAATTTCACGCTTTCAGGTTAATTTTTTACCTAAATCCAAAAACTAGTTGAGTAACTACTTCTACCACCATCACAATCAAACCATTAACAGCAGTTTCTTTCCACATCAGAAACACAGAATAATTGCTACACATGTACAGGTGTAACTTACCGGAGGACTGGTTGTGGTGCTTCTTGATGCTCCATTCCTAGGATTTCTTTGCAGGAACCCTGCAAATTCCTCTGTGCAATCTCCTTCGCATTTGATGAATTCATTATTCCTAGAGTTCTCTGGATATCCATTAGAGTACGCACTACCCCGAGCAATTTCTGAGAACAAGCCATCCTTGAGAGACACATCAACTACTCCATTCTCACGACTCCAAAGCTTCCGGTTTACACTCCTACAATCATAAATTGAATTTTGAGAAGCCTGACTCATTGAAATAGGTGACTCAACCAATGATTCATATTCAACAAAGGAATCAAGGGTCTGTGACTCAGGTGACATTGATGCAGGAGATTGATCACCGGCACTTGATAGGTTTCTCCTCCTGCTGTGGCCTCTCCTAATAAAATTTGACCCACAGACAGAACCAGGACCTTTTTCAAGTTTTGAGCCTTTATCTGCGCCTATTCTCCTTGCAGTTTGCAGAGCTTCAAAGGCAGCCCCTTTAACATAAGCCATCTGATCAGATTGACACTTCTCCATTTCTTCAATTATCAACTCAAGCTCAGAGAGAATGCTCCAAGGATCTAAGCATCTCATCAAGAAATTCACCATTTGAATAGCTGACAGCCGCTTCTGAGAATTCCCTTCCACTACACCAGCATTCAATATCCGCAGTCCTGCTTGTATCAACAACCTAGCATATGGTTCAACAATTGTAGCATTACGTTTAGCAAGAGCCATAACCAGACCCATGTGTGCATTTGTCTGAGTGGACTTCTCCTCCAAAGCACCAGAAACATTCTGGCATACCCTATTAACCATCTCATCTGCAGCAAAACGCCAATTATCCGAATCAATAAGAGCCTTTAAGCAAAGTGCAGCTCCAGAAGTCAAGCTCTCTTGAGAACCCAAGAGAGAATCCGACAGAGGATTGCAGAGTGAATGAATAATGTTCCTTTTCTTGTCTTCAGGGGTGGTTGGGTCAATCCCATATCTAGCAATAGCTGGGACCACCTTTGAGCAGGCTTGTTGAAGAGGGAAAGACCCTGCACTTGAAGCCAAGGTCTTGATTATGGTGGCCATGATGCTGTTTATCAGAGGTACTATCTTGACACCATGAACACGAGCGAGAACTTCATACAGTGAAATAGTGCATTCTCCTGACAAAGAACCAGTTTCTTTAGTTTGAGAAACTTGGGCAAGAAACATTGGGATTGCCTTGGAATCCAATTCTTTCACATAGGATTTCAGTGCTTTCATTGCTGATCTACGACTATCAGCATCTTTATCAAGATTTTCCAATTCACGCCTTAGTATTGGGCTTAAACTCCTCCCCATTGTTGGCCTGCATCCAATTCAAGAAAAGGGTTTATTGAAAATGGTTTCATGAGTTGGGTATTTCAATTTGCAAGACCAACACAGAATGAAACATACAATCCATGAAAGTCCAAGACTTTGAGATGTATTGAACTTCCCCAAGTCCCAAGCAATGAAGAAATATGAGGTTTTGATCTTTAGCAAGACAACAACATCAAATGTCAAAACTTTTCTGCATCCCCAAGTCCTAAATGTCGAAAATCCAATATTGAAGACGAAAGTTCGTTTCTTTGCTCACTTTTACATAGAAACCAAATTCATTTGATGCGAAAAACGGAAAAAGATATATCTTTCTATATATTTTCTAGGCCAAAGCAGAAAAATAACTCAAAATAGGAAATGAGTATCATTTCAGAATTCACATTACTCAACATTAAACATCAAAATACAAAATAGAAAAACGAAGAGCCAAAATTCACGAACAAAGGACTGCTTTTAACATCAAGAACTGAGAAATACCAGTAGTATGGACTATGGAAGACCTCCAGAGCTCTCTCCTGCTCCTAGGGTTAGAGCTGTGCTTTTTGATCCTGCGCTGAAACAAAGGCTTTCGAAGGCCAGAGATGGTAACTCAGAGAAGAGAGAGAGAGAGAAAGAGTGAGTTGGTATTTGTATTTGGGTTTGTGCGTTGAATTCATAATTAGCGTGTATTTAGGGCTGTCTTGATGAGCTTTCTTCTTCTGGCGGTACCCAGAGTTTCAAATCTTCCTTGTAAATTCCACCGCTCTCCCTTTTGCAGTGGATCCCAAAATGGTATCCTCTTGGACGAAAATGCCCCTCTTCTTATTAGTATGAATATTTGAATGACCAACACAGAATGAAACATAAAATCTATCCATGAATAAAATAAGTACGTCTTTAATCGATAATTTTGCAAAATATAAATGAAAATTTTAGCCATTTTTAATATATATATATATATAATACGTGAATTTTTTTTTGTAAAAAATATGCTTATTAAACATGAAGATACGTACATACATACGTGTATTGTATGTCTAATTAAAAATATATATACAAAAAATGAAAGTACTTTTAAAAAATACTTACGTATGCCTATAGTATAATATGAGTATTATAGGGGGAAAATGCTAATAAGCCAACAGACAAAATAAAACTCACGTTTTTTACACAACAAAGTTATTTGTTCTTCTTTATAGAACGTCAGTTTAAAATTGGTAAATAGAGAGTAGATGACCCTGTTAAGCAACAAATGTGGATTTTATTTTGTCTCTTGGGTGGATGAGCTAAGTTTTGATGAAAATATTCTCTTTTTTTGTTGTTGTCAAAACTGCAGAATTTATTGAATTGAAGAATCAAAGTTTACATCTCTTGCTAAAATATTAGAGAGCCATATTGGGCAGGATGAATCCCAGCTAAATGAAAATGTTTTTTTGAAGTTTGTCACATGTTGACGCGCAACCAGTTTTAATGGATGCATTAAAAAAATCAATTTTAATGAAATGCAATAATATGGACTAAATTGATTTGTGAACCAAAAGATTAAACATCATATTGATTGGTTTGGAACTTTAAGGAATTTTTAAAAACAAATTCAAGGATCTTTTGCGATAAAAATTCATTACAAATAATTAATACGAAAAGACAGTTGTTAGGGGTAAGTTTGGAATGAAGATTGCTAATTTTTTTTTTCAACACATTAAATACTTAGTTTTTTTTTTTAAGAAGAACATTTCATTCATAAGCTAAAATAGACATATAAAGATTGCAAGAATATAATAGCCTCATTAAAACCTTTTTTTAGGAGAACAACTAAAGTTGTATTTAAGGGCATTATCTCCCATTCTTTATGGGAAGTTCTCTCATATTCCTTAACTTGATGTTGTAATGAGGTTCCTAGTAGGGTATAGTTTAGTTAGTTGAGGTCTTCTGCCTCCATCATGTGTGGATAAATGTTCGAAAACTCCAGACAATCAATGAATATTTGTGTAAAATCTCCCTCCACCAATCACTTGTACTTATAAATATTAAAAACCTGTTGTCATGAGGTTGTCCATTGTATTGTTCAATTTTCTCTCTCTTGTGACATTGTCATTTTTTGGGTTACACAACCTCTTGAATTTAATCGCAGTGTTCTTATTGATTGTAACTCTTTTTAATTATGAATAAAATATCATCCTTAAGAAATGATATACTTTAGGGCTTCTTAGATCTATGTCCAAAACAATTAGTTGTCATTAGGCTAAGTCCTCGTCGTTTTGGTTTTAGATGCAAGTCCTTTGACTTTTATTATTTTTTTTGTTGTATCGATTTTACCCTTTGAGGTAAATAAGAAACACATTGAAAATCCAATTTAATGCATTATTTCATTGTAATTGAATTTCAAGTTTTAAAATATGAATTCTTTCCTTTACCTAATATATGGATAAAATACAATTTAATCAACAAAAGTAAAGACCCACATATTATACTAATTGATGAGACAAGCACCCACATGAAATTATGTACCGATGCATCAGCTAAACACCCAAATATTGAAAACACAATATGTTATACTTATCAAGTTGATTCGTGGTGTTTAAGCATAGCAACAAATAAAAAATTTGACGTTTTTATGAACCTATTATATAGGTACTATGAGCTAATGTGCTTTATATTCATAGATAGGTAAAATTTTCTAATGTACCTGGTTACTAGGTAAATATAAGATTATGTACCTAATTACTAGGTAAATGTGAGATTATGTACATAACTTACTAGATAAATATAGGATTGTACCTCATTATTAGGGGAAGTATGAGATAATATATAATCTACCTGACATATAGGTATCTTGTTATTTTCAATATACCTTTTTTTTTTGTTTCTTCAATTTATCTAATAAAAATGTCATAAACAATAAGAAAGAAAGCCAACCATTTTTTTGGGTTAAAAGAAGAGAGAAAAAAAAAAGAAGACAACATTAATATACAAAATAATGGATGCAATGAAAAGAAGGAAGAAAAAAAAGGCAGCATAATAAATATACCAAAATCATTATGGTCATAAGCACTTAATTTGTTAATTAATTATAATCATAAACAATTCTTTCATGTAATCACATAAATTACAGTTACCTGATTCAAAGCTTAAGATGCAACATTGGAACGAAAAATGATTTTAAAAAAAGAATTACATCAAAAAATATTTTAAAAAGAATGTAATCATATACGGCACAAAAAGACAAAAGATTTGTATTAAAGTCACAAAATCCGAGAATTAAACCCAACTTCTCAATAAAAATTTGGATCTATATCAACTTTCTATATAATTTATTCTTTTCTAGACACATGGATGAATTTGTCCAAAGTTAATGAGGTCACTCAACATCCGAGGAAGATGGAACCATGAAGGTGCT
This sequence comes from Prunus mume, assembly GCF_029339155.1. Taxonomy (NCBI): domain Eukaryota; kingdom Viridiplantae; phylum Streptophyta; class Magnoliopsida; order Rosales; family Rosaceae; genus Prunus; species Prunus mume. The sequence continues at coordinate 23,627,529 of NC_142705.1, forward strand.
ATGGGTAATTTGGTCAACCTAACTCTCCCATCTAAATTTTTTTGGGAGGGAAAACCTTGTTTGTTTCAAAAAAATACTCGGCGGGTGAAATGGTTGGTTTCCCGCTCCATTTTCTTCTAAAATATTTGAAGGCAGACAAAACAAAACGGCTCAGGTTTCAAAATGACCAAAGCATCCCTCCAATTTGGTCTTCTTGTGGCTTGGAGGAAAGCAGACTCTGGGCCCATCCACCAATCCAAACTTGAAAGAGAAAAATTGCTTCAGTGGCTAAAATCCGTGGCTAAAAGAACTGAGAACTACATATAACGGACTTGACGGTGTGGGCAAAATGAAACGCAAAATAATAGTCAATGTGGTACAGTAGGTTACTTTAATTTTCAGGGAACAATATGAGATTTGACTATATTTTTAAGGGGCACTAGTATAATTAAGTCTTTATATATAGAGAATTTATCAAAAATAGTCAAAATTTACCCCTCATTTTCAAAAATGTCAGTTTTTATAAAATCTTTCAAATATAGCCAAAAACTCACCTAAATAGACATAAATGCTCTTAAAAATTAAAACCCATGTAAACTTAAAAAGAAAGATCATGCTAATGGAAGGAAAAAAAGGCCCAAGGATCAACATCTACAAAGAGATCCCGTGCTGCCAAGGTCCACAATCTCTCCAGGAGGGTATGTACTTTAGCTTGAACTATAGATTCGTTGATAAAACAAGTTGTTCACCTTCTTCTCAGGTGACGTTATTTCTCTTGAAAATAGCTAAGTATTGAATCTATGTGCAGAGACATCGAGATAGGATAAATGAAAAGATATGTTATCAAAGTATTGAATCTATGTGTAAAGACTTTGTTATCAAAGACTTCGGGAACACACTCACTGTCTTTGTGCGAGCAGTCATTCTTTGTGTTTATCGCAGCAACCTGAGAGGAAATATCCATAAATAGGACCAAGAAACTTAAAAACTTATATTAGAGACACTAGTATTCAATAATTATGTTTTGAATATTCAACTTATTGAAAAACTCTTTCTTTTGCACATAAAGGTCATATAATCAAATTTGTAGAAAGTATCGTCATTGCATGAAATGAGGAGTGTCTCTATGGGAGTTGATCAGGAACTTAATAACCATACCAATGGGCAACATGTCTGTATAGCCTCAATACTCCCTAATTCAACTTACAATGATCCAGGCAAATCCAAATTGGAAATATTTTATTCATCCAAATCGAAAAAGAAATACAATTAATAAGTTATTTATCTTCAAATCCAATCCAACAAACAAAATTAATAAGTTGAATAAACTATTTCAAGTGGCCAACAGAAAACCATGGAATTAAAACAAAGATGGAAGGAGAGAGAGAGAGAGAAAGAAAAGCAAACCTGAGATTACAGATCGGTAAGTTGAATTAGGGAGTGTTGGAATTGCTTTAGACCAAGGCTACAGACATGCGTGCTCAGCAGTAGTTCAACCAAAGGCTACAAACGTGCGTGCGAATCCAAATTTTGTGTAGTAGGGTTTTGCTTTTTAGGTTTATGTGGGTTTTAATTTTTAAGGGTATTTATGTCTATTTATGTGAGTTTTTGGCTATATTTGAAAGATTTTATAAAAACTGACATTTTTGAAAGTGGGGAGTAAATTTCAGTAACAGTCACTTTATTGGTGAGTAAGCCCTATAATAATGTTGAAATTAGGCCATCTCCAGTTATAGGGTTAAATTAAATGTAGGCCATGACTAAATATTTAGCCCTTCAAAGTATTAATTTTTTAAAAGAATAATGTATGGCTAAATTTTTCCATCTCCAGCCATAAAAGGCTATATTTTAGGGTTCATATTTTATTATTTTGAGGAAAACTATGGTATAACACTCATGCATTCCACAACTATATATTGTTTAATTTAATTAAACTACTATTTAGAGACAATATTCCGTGACCAATAATTTTTTATAATTTTTTGTAAACAACACTTGAAAACATTTAAAAAGGTGACCACATTTATTTACAAAAAAGAAAAAAGAAAAAAAGAAGAAGGATGAGTTTCAATGGTTTGACCTCTAATGGTCATGACCAGTAATTTTTTTTTTTATTTTTATTGAATTGAAAACATTTAAAAAGGTGACCACATTTTTAAAATTAAAAAAAAAAAAAAAAAAAGGTGTTGGCTTTCAATAGTCTGACCTCCAATGGTCATGACGAATAATTTTTTATAAATTTTTCTTAAACACTACGAATTGAAAACATTTAAAAAAGCTTTTAAAAATATATCAATGACGTAATTGCTTTTATTGTTGGTTGTTGGATATGCATCTGCACGAGATGATTCGTGTTCTTGTCTACACTTGATAATTTATCTTTTTCAAAAGCACATGCATGAAACCCACAAAAAATTTGGTCTAGGCCAAAGCTGGGCTAAACATGGCCTTGTTGGAGGGTCAATGGGCCAAATGTGGCCCTCCAAATTTGGGCAAAAATGTGTTTAGCTCATAGCTGAAGATGAATTTTACATTATTTTATGATTATATTTAGGATATAGCCCCTAGTCGGAGATGGCCTTACGAATTTTGGGTTGGTGATATGTGAAGGTGTGACTATTGTCCTTTCTCACGATTCTAACAACTTCATGACAAATTTTAGGTGTGACTAGTGTCAACTACCTCTGAAGTGCATGAGGCCCATAACACATCGTATCAATTTTAGCCTTATATTTTAATATATTTAAAGTTTTACTTAAATCTTTATTTGTGTATTAAATTTCTATTTGATATATTTATTTTTATGTTTTTATTTGGTGTATCTCTTCCTTTTCATTTTCCAATAATTGAATAATATATACTTATAATCAGTGCCATTCAATACACAAAGAAAGAATTCAATAATTATATCATTTGATTGCAATTTCATTACAATTTTCAACCAAAAAAAATTAATTACATTTCTCTGATCGTGAGTGTTGTCTGTATGGGCAGTGTAAGAGAGCCATTAAAACATATAAGAAAAAAAAAGGAACTTGTGTGTTTCTTTTTGCATATTAAACGCCTTAGTCTTTTAAAAATAATAATAAAACTTTTAATTTGAATTGTTTAATATAAAAGCAAACCAGGAATGTTGAAAACTAAAGGTGGGAGTAGTTATTATTATCATGAGTTGTAATATTTTATTGTGAACTTAAAAGTGTATTGGAAACTTGAAAGAGTGTATTGGGAACTTATTATGAGTTGTAATATTTAACTCAACAGTCAACTTATTATGATTCTGTTCTGTCTGTCACCACCATTACAAAACTGTTACATATTATAGCAATGTTACTGCCATGTAAAAACTACATCAAAGCCAAGAATTCAGGATTTCACTCATCAGTTTCAAGTAGTTCTTCTAACCTACCCAATAAAACCTAAGCTGCAGCTTCAAAGTAGTTAACTTGTTAGAGAGGGAAGACCAAAGAAATAGATACATTTGTTGCTGCAGCTGATGCTAAAGAAGTTGTAAACTTACTGTACAGATGCATGCTATTGAGAAAGAAGCACTTGAAAGGACTTGCATTTTCATTCTCACAGGCAACTCTCTCTGCACAAAGAAAGCCCTTCTTTTTCCCTCCACTCAAAAAACCCATCCTTGGCTTGGCATTGTTTATCTCCACCTGCTTCCATATCTCTCATTTGGAAACATGAATTTCCAGAGATTGTATATCCATAACAACATTTAACTTCAATTTCTGCTCTCCAATAAGCAGCATAACCAAACACAGAATTATGCAGAACAAAGGTAGAAATTGTGGAAAAGAGAGCCACTAACAGGAAAAGAAAAAGATGAATAGGAGATGAGATCAACAAAAATTGAAAATCCTTCTTTCATTTCATTTTTCTCTCAAAAACACAAGTATCAGATTCTTAACAAGTATCAGATTCTTAATGGGTCATATTTCCTTTGAAACACAACAAAATTCAAAATTCATTCAAAATGACATTTATAAAAACTGGCATTTATGAATAATTTATATTTGAAATAATTCAAAATGAGTTTTTTTTTATAATTATATTTGAAATAATTTATAAAAATTGACATTTATGAATATAGGTTTTTGATTCAATTATAAACCTTTAGAGCATCCGCAATGGTTACTCAACAGTTCATTTTAAATGATTGAATAAAATAAAATAAATAAAGTTAATTACGACAAGAAAGAGATCTTTAAAAGAAGACTAATTTTGAATGTAAAAAAAAATTAATAAAAAATGGGTGTAGGAAGTTTTGGGAGAGTAGTTTTCTACATATGTATTTATAGGTAAATAACTAGCCATTTGAAAAGGAAACTAGCCACTTGTGCTTTTGAAAAGTAAAATAAATTAGGAATGGATAGTATATATATAATTACCTATCCTTTCTATAAATAAATAAATAAATAAAAAAAGCTATCCTTTCTCAACAGAAAAAAAAAGCTTTTTTTTTTTTGAAAAGTGAAACAAATTAGTAATGGCTAGTATATATATTAACTAGATGTTTAAAATGAACTAAACTTTACCACTTCAAGTTAAAAATTCAATTTATTCAAATAAAATTCAAATGACCCTCACCATTGCAAATGCTCTTATTGATAAATGTCTCTCGTTTATAGGGAAACCCATGAGATTCATTCTTTCTTTGCAATCCATTTTCCTTGATAGTGTCTGCTTTGCTTTCAATCAAATATTCAGATTGCAAATCAACTTCAATGCTCAGTTTTGTTTTTTTCTTTCTTTTTCTAAAGTGTTTTTTTTCCTTTTCTTTTTCACGATAATTCATTTATTTATTTTTATTGTGAAAATTTGACACCAATTTTTTGTCAAATGATTAAAATATCATTTATAAAACCGAAAGACTCGATTATAGTAGCCACGTAGGCAACCAATAACTTGAACTTATACCTAAATGTGGATTACCGACATTATATCCATTATCTCCACCTTTTATTGTTTTGTAACATATGTTATTAATATAGTAATTAGTAGCCTTTAACATATATTTAGTGGGTTAATTTCCTATGGTTGTAAGCCTATAAATAGGTACTTGTCAAAGATTAAGCTAAGAAGTTGAGAGAGCAAATTATATTACATTTCTTTTCTCTTTTCTCTCTACAATTTCCCTTTAGATTTATAACAACTCTGTGAGATTGTGTTTTTGATTTTGGGAATTTTTCTCTTTAAGCTTGTTTCAATTTCTAAAGTTTCTGATTTTTTCTAAATTCAAAATAAATGGTTTATTAAATTAAGGATTTAGAGTTTGGATTATTGATTTGTTGGCAGGAAGTGTGGGGAGGAAGGGAGAGAGGTCTATTTTTTTCATTGAAAATGAAAAGATTAAAATACTCTTAATAATGGATGGAAAATTGGATGTTGTTAAATTCAGATGACTAACTCATGAATTTTGAAAAATTAATCATTTCTCTTAAATTTTTCTTTAAGGTGACAAATTGAAACTTAGATATAAGTTCATGTGACCTTTCTACAAAAATCCTTTATGATAATTGCCTTGGTTTTAATCATTATGATTATTTTATGATGCATGTACTTACTAGGTTACTTTAACTCATGATATTATACAAATTTGTTGTTTCGACGAGTGCATTCATAGGAATGGGAAGATATTTATTTAAAGGTTGATTAAATATTTTGTTTCCACATTTTCTAAAAGCAACTGAACTTTGTTTTGCTCTAATGATGTTAAGCTTACATGTAAACAAGCTTATATTTATGAATTAAAATTTGGATCAATAAATATCTCTATGATATTTATTTATTTTTAAAACGGGGGAAATTTATTTCCTCAACTCGAGATTCACATACCATATTTCAGTACAATATTGGCCTTAAATTTGGGGAGTGAAAATATTTACTGTAAAATAAATAATATATTATATTATCTTTTTTTTAAATACAAATAAACCATAAAACTTCTTAATTTTTTTTTTTTTTAATTCTGGATTCCTATCGAAATTGTTTACTAAACCATATGAATTGAGGAGAGTTAGATTCCGGATTCCGGATTCCTATTGAAGTTGTTTACTAAACCATATGGAATTAGGGTAGGAGTGGTTCTAATTACTAAAATGTCCTTGTTGTTGGATTAAAGTAGATGGCAAATTTGAAAATTTGAAAATTGTGTGAGGATATAATTGATAAAAAAGATGAATTCCTAGTTCTCTAGAAATTAGAATACCACCTCCCACCTAAGAATTGAATTCCTCAAAAATCAAGAATTCAATTCCTAATTTTGTGTAAACCCTACTTACTTTTTAGTTTGATTTAAGTAAATGGAAGAATCCTTCAAAGGTGGAATTCAATTTCTGATTAGTAAACACACCAAGAACCTATTGTGGTTCTTATTTTTTGTAGCAAATTTAGCCCATATAATTTGAGAAGAATTTGAAAGCAGCATATAACCTCAAAATGCATTGAATTTGGAAAGGTATTTTTTTGTTTGTCTAACTTAGTATGCATGATGATTTTTCTTCTCAATCCATAATGAGATTGTGTCACCACCATTATTACTTACAAAGCTGTTCCACGATGCCAATTTGGCATTGCTGTGCTGTGAAAATAATCATTATCAAATTTTTGTGAGAGAAATCAATGTGAGAGAAAGCAGTTTGGCGTTTGGTAAAATTTTTGTTAAAAGTGTTGTTGGTATTGATTTTACGCATAATCAGAAAATGATTGCTGCATAATCATTAAACCCAACATCTCTTCGAAATTGATTCTTGCATAATCAGAAAATGAAAGCACCTCATTAGCTGCTTTCCCTTATAGCTTTATCTCACAGCAATTTTTAACAATAAGTGATTTTTTCGCAGTTTACCAAACGGGTTGGGCTTTTCAAATTTTTAAAAAAATCACTTATCACCCCAAATAAGCAATGCCAAACTGGTAACTGTGACGTAAAAACTAAATCAAAGCCGAGAATTTTTGTTCACTACTAATGTCACAAGATGATTCTCAACCTCATCTGCTTTCCTAAAGAGAGAAAATTTACGCATTTCACTCAATTTCAAGTAGTTCTAATCTAATCTACCCAATAAAACCTATCAAATTTGAGCAGCAACTTCAAAGCAGGAAAAGGAGAAGGGGGTAAGTTGTTAAAGAGGGAAGAGCAAAGAAATAGATACAGGTAAGAATCTGATAGATCACATCTCCATCACATTTGTAACCTTACAGATTATAGTCATAGACTCATAGCCTTCTTCCCACAGTTTTGGGGAAAAAAGATACTGAAAAAACACATGAGTGGTTTATTAAAGCAACTTAGGTTGTGCAAAACATACAATTACTGACTTTGTGGTTGTAGTCTGCATGTTGGACAATACCACTTTCCCTTGAATCTTGTCTCTGGTGTCAGCCCAACGCATGCATAATGGAACCATTCGCCTCCTTGGCACTGTCAATTAGTAAAAATGACACATGATAAAAGAACAAATACGTAAGTAGCAAATTGCACTAGAGTAACTTTGTCTATTTTATTTTTCTACAGCCAATGACAACCAATATGCTAGAGTATTGAGGAACTGTTACGGCCTTTATAGTCAAACAAGGTTATGCAATAAGAAAACACCACAATATTCTCACCAGTTACAAGTCCTAAATATATGAACTGGTTCCATAGTAAGCTGATGTGGATTTACTTAACATTTTCAACTTCAAGCATGTAGAAAGTGATAACAAAGATACTGTTAACCATAAAACAAAAAAGATGAATTATACGCTGTTATAACTATGAGCCTGATCTACAACCCCCACCTCAAAGGGAGGGGGATGTGCGAATTTTCAGGTTTCTATGCCCTATGATCCTTCAAGAGTGCATGTGAATTGTAACCCATTCATTTTTGTGCTATTATATATGCACAAAACTCAAAGTTTCTTTTAATTTACACTGTTAGAAGGAAAAATCTTGGGAAAACAAATGCAGAAGACCCTACTATAAATATTCTGTAAGAGATTTAACGCTGATCAATTTAACATGCACAGAGCACTGTCATAAAAAAAAATCTCATGACTAATGCTAATATTTGTTTTTGTAGCTGGGGCAAACGAACTTCTAAATTTAATGTACAGATGAATTCTATTCAGAAAGAAGCATAAAAGATAATTAATTAGGTAATCAGAAAGGAAAGAAAAAGACATAAAGAATGAACCAAAAGGACTTACATTTTCATTGTCACAGGCAATCATATCTCCAAAAGAGACCTGAAGAATCGTGTTAATTCCTTTAGTTCAAAACATTTAAACTGAAGAAAATGTAAAAGTAATGTGCACAATAGTAGCTTAAACTGAAAATAACAGAGATGTAACGAAAAGGCAGAACCTGATGGCAAACGCAGTAGGTAGGTTCATTTGGATCAATGGGTTGCTCAACATCAACAGGGACAGCATATTCCTTTTTATGGCTTCCTGGGGGAGGCATGAGTTCAAAGTCCCTATCGCGCTCTCGATCCCAGTCCCTATCCCTAAAATCAAGCCTTTTTGATTGAGGTGTTACATACATAGGCTTGCGCTTTTCATTTTTAGGGACTATAGGTAATGGAGGAAGAACTGCTGGTTCATCGGGTGGTATTTTTCCTTCTGAGAGAATAGAAAGCAGATAATAAGATAAATAAATAGTTAATAAATGTTCTCACTCATTGGTTTCAAGATGTGCACCCTCAAAACAAACAGAGATGCCTGAACTGGCTGATATAGTTTATGGCTAGTAAAATGTAGGTAGGACTTCCTTGATGGTTTTCCCAATGGCAGAACTCATCTACTAAGTATACGTGAGCAGAAAGTATGGCTTAGTAGAGTTCAATTGAGTTAAGCTTTGATTTTGTTAACTTTTCTACCTTTTTCTTCGTCCATGGCCTATTACCTTCAAGTGGCCTAACTAACTGGAATATAACTAAAAGTACTTCTGTTTCAGAATTCATTGAACGGTTTCTGATCCTTCAAAATATAGTATGGACTATTGGGACAACATTAGACTTTCACAAAGTCATGTACCTTGCTTTAAATCTTCTGCAAAGTGATTCAGATCCTCGTCAAGTCGTTTTACATGACTATCTATCTGATGCAAACACAACATGTAGAATTTCTGTAAGTTCCAATCATAAAAGATTCAAAAATTCCCAAGGCATTTGAAGCCACAAAATAAGGAAGAAATACAGGGAGAGTAGGTATACTACATTTACAATCTAAAACATATAAAAATTAATATGCCTCAAGGCTTATGCCTAACCTTGCAAGACTGAAATGCCTCACATACGAAGAAAAGAATTGAACTATTAATTTGAAAAAGTGGTGCTGCATACTCCCATCTAGGATGCATTGTCATGTTCTCTAGTGGAGCACATTGTTACAGAGAAGAATCTAGCAACACATTAAGTGAATTTTAACAAAAACTTATGTTTGAAAGGCTTGTTCATTCAAGAATGGGGTGATACCCTACTGGTTCTTCAAACTTAATATTAGTTGAATGGTAATCAAGCTTATGTCATACCATTTGAAACTAGCTCACGATATTCGCTTATGTCAGCGACAATACCACCAGATAATAGGACCTTTCAACTAAGCAAGGCACTATACGAAATTCCTCAAGTAAATCATTCTCTACATTAGGATAAAGCAATCCCAGAATGCTCCAAAAAAAAATGTGAATTATCCAATTTAAATAACAACTCTTTTGGCAGTTAAATTATGTGTCCAAGAGCAGAAACTGACTACTATGAACTGGCATTTCATAAAAAATGCAATTAAAAACCCAGAATAGAATTCCACCAATTATAGCCAAAAATAAAAAAGTAACAGATGAAGTATAATATTTGAGCACCCCATTGAATAACTTGATAGAATTCAAGGAAACCCATCAGACAATACGGTTACAAGAGAAGCTTACCAGGTCATAAGCTTGTTGCGCCAACAAAACCTTCTCAGTACACAGACTCAATGCATTATCTTGATTTGCTTCGATTTCTTTTCGGATTTTCTCAATTGCCGCTTCATCTTCTTCATTGTTATTATAGTTATGGTTATTGTTCCATTTCTTTGAGCTCTGTGAAGACAATCCCAAACAGTACTTAGTCTGCTGCCTCGTCTGGTGTATCATGGCTTATTTGCAAACACAATAATTTATCAACTTATCAGAATTTTCAATCGTACAGCTCTAAAAATTCAAAAAAGAAAGGTGTAGAATTGAAGAAGCGTGGAGTTACATTGGGAGCGTTCGTCGAGTTCTCGGATGGTGTTGAGGAGCCTCTGGAGCTCAGCAGGCAATGTGCTTGCGTCTTTGAAAACCCAAATGCAAATTCAAATTCATACGAAATTCAGTTCAAACTAATTTTAGTGGAAAAATATAAATAATTACAAGTCCAATTGAATTATCGAATACATCTTACATTCAAGATAGTCGTCGACGTACACTCCAGTCCGTGCAATTGCCATCGCAGGAAGTTTGGGGATTTTTGCTATCTAGGGTTTCTCCGCGAACTCTCGTTCAACCTGACAAAGCAGACAAGCGGCGTCGTTTAGCTTAAAACCTCAACATGGAAAGAAAAAAGAAGAGAAATAGTATAGCCGCAGCAATACTCGGTTTTGCTAATTTTTTTTAAACTTGGTCTTTCTAATTTTTTTTATAAATAAATAGTATAGCCGGGCGGCTATACTCGGTTTGTTAAATTTTTTGGCTTTTTATCACGAATGGTCCTTGAGGTTTACGAAATTATCACGAATAGTGCTTGAGGAATTGCCTCGTGGATGTCAACCCAGGTCTTGTTTTGTCCAATCGAGTGGGTATTGGTGTTGCCCCCTTAAGGTCTAGTTATAATTAGAAATACACCCTCTATCTTTATCCATGGATCCTTTACTTATACTTATTCATTTATAGTAGAAGTAAGTAAACAACAGGGTTGGTAACTCGGGGATAGACTTGGTTCCTCAGTGACTCAGAAATGCACCATCTCTTAGGTTTTTTTGTGACATTAATAGTCCTTAACGATAGGTCTTTTTATCATAAATGATCATTGCCGTTAGAAATTCTGTTAAGTATGACGTGGAAGATAAGTAGAGCCTACATATTCAATCACATCATGACATATGGATGAAATAAATAAATAAATAAATATTTTTTTTAATGAAAATTCCCTCTTTTTTTTTCTTTTTTTTTTAAAATAATTTTTTTATGCAACTTCCCTTTCCCCTCCCTATAATCTATCTCTCTCCTCCATGTGCTCTCCCTCTCCCTCTGTTTTTTTCTCTTGCCCATTGCCACCTGCAAGAAAAAAAAAGAAAAAAAGATATACAGAGGTAGAGAAAATGTAAAGTTGTATATCATACAAAATAATATAACCCATATTTTGTACATATTTGTATAGTTATATATCATTATTCACAACCTGGGAATTTCCCTTTGTTTTTTTCTTGTCCACTGCCACCCGCAAGAAAAAATGGTCTCCGTTTTTTTAAACACTGCAACCCACAACCCACGCCCAACTCCCCCACCCTCTCCCTCCCTCTGTATTTTCTCTCCTCCTCTACTCTTCCCCTCTGTTTTGTTTGAATAAATGTTTGTGTGAAAGGATATGTGGCACTGCCTTATGCAAGTGATTATTTTCCAAAATATACAGAGGGAGAAGGTGGGGTCGGGCGTGGGTTGTGGGTGGGTATGGCTTGTAGAGGTAAGAAAAAAAAAACAGAGGGAAAGGGAGAGCACAAGGAGGAGAAAAAGGCTAGAGGAAGGAGAGAGAGGACAACCCGGGGGTGGGGGGGCAGAGAGAGAGAGAGGCTAAATGGATTTTTAATTTTTTTATTATATGGATTTTCATTAAAAAAATATTTATTTATTTAATCCACATGTCACAATTTGATTGGACATGTGGACTCCACTTATCACATTAGCTACTTAACATAATTTTTAATAACAATGACCATTTGTGATAAAAAGTCATAATGTTAAGGACTATTAATGTCACGAAAAAATCTAAAGGACCATTCATGACAATTTCGTAAACATCAAGGACCATTTGTGATAAAAAGCAAATTTGTTTTAAAAGAAATAGTATAGCCGCACGGCTATACTCTTTAACTATCTTCCCCAATCCTTTTTTTTTAATATATATAATTATTTTTCCATAATTTTTATTTATCGATAAGAGTAATTTATAACATTATCCATTATTGTTAGGCCATTGCCCAAGTCTCTATTGTCCAATTTTGATTTCTTGCTTTTCCAAAGTTATTACTTGTATAAATAATTTAGCATTTTGCTGTTTAATACTCGTATTATACACGTACATAAGTATTTTTAAATAATATTTCTATTTTCCATATACATCTTAAAAACTAGGTAAAATGAGTATTTTTAAAAAATAAATGTATGATACATGTATTGTACACAAATGCACTTATTTTTCATGTTCAATACACGTGTTCTTTTACAAAATTTTCAATAATACAAAAACAATTCACATATTATACACAACATACTCACATATTATTCAATAAAAATAAAATATACTAACAATTTTAAATACTAATTATTCACTAAGTAAATTATAATTAAAATATAATTACTAATTAAAGTAATTTTAAAAAAAGATATTCAAAGGGTACCGCCGCGCGGCTATAAATAGAATATTCCAACAGTATAGCCGAACGGCTACTCTATAAATAGATTTTTTTAAGTGTAACCGCTCGGCTAGACCCATTAAATAGTAGGGTCTATGGGCTTTTGGGTCTTTTCTAGATAGACAGTGTTTGTTTTGTTGTGATGGTTTGGAAGTGGGTGAAGTAAGTGGTGGTTGTTTGGGCAGTTGAAGGAGTTGGATTGGGGTTGCTGTAGACGCGGGAAGACTCATCGTTTAAAATACAGTTACTCTACAGAGGAAGCACACCACCCACACCTACAGTTATAAAGAAAACAGAACCGACGACCCCTGGAAGCTTGGCGGGCAACTCCAATATGCCCACCAAGTGTTGGATGAAAAACTCCAAATAAGCTGCGTTCCGCCTAGGCTGCTGCTCTGGACAAGTTTTCTATGTTTTCAAGAAACAGATTCAATCTTGCAAAACAATGAAATGAGTCATATCCTTCCCTTTAATCAAAACCCCCACCGCCACTGCCTGCATCATCACAGCCATCAAACCACTCCAACCGCCAAACCCAATTGACACCAGTCAAACCAGCACCACCCATACCCAATCCAACCCAAATAAGTACACACAAAACCAAATCCCACATCGACAAATCATTGAGTCTATGCTGCTTTATATATAAGGATTTCGTGTTTGTGCATAGAAGAGATGGTCGGCAACTTGGCATCTCCCTGACAGGGACGGGAACAGCATTCGGGCTTACCTGTTACCGTTACCGTTACCACACATCCGGTTAAGGCTGGCCCACCCTTGCGGTGTATCTTATTACCAACTTTTTTCTTCTGTTTTTGCCTTTTCAAACAGAGTCTATCTGGAAAGGACCCAAAAGCAAATAGACCCCACTATTTCATGGACCTCCTCCATATACCTCCCACCTCTGCCGAAATGGTCAATTGGCTGAAGCTGTTGCGCATTTCATCCAAATGAGACGAGCCGGCGTCGAGCCAAACCACATCACATTCGTTACGCTTTTCTCCGGCTGTGCTCATTTTCCGGCCAAGGGTGTGTTGTTTGGGCCTCCGCTTCACGCTTACGCCTGGAAACTCGGCTTGGATACAAATAATGTGATGGTGGGCACGGCGGTGATTGATATGTATGCAAAGTGTGGTGGGGTGGATTTTTCTAGACTGGTCTTTGATGGGCTGGATATGAAGAATTCAATGTCTTGGAATACGATGATGGATGGGTATATGAAAAATGGCAAGGTTGATAATGCGGTCGAGCTGTTTGAACAAATGCCACACAGAGCTGCGGTTTCTTGGATGGTTTTGATTGGTGGGTTTGTCAAGAAAGGCCAGTTCGAGCAAGCATTGGAGTGGTTTCGTGAGATGCAGCTCTCGGGTGTGGAACCAGACTATGTGACCATAATTGCTGTAATTGCTGCCTGTGCTGATTTGGGAACGCTTGGATTAGGCTTGTGGATAAACCGGTTTCTTGTGAAGCAAGATTTTAGAGACAACATTAGGATACGTAACTCGCTAATCGATATGTATTCTTGATGTGGCTGTATTGGTTTTGCTTGTCAAGTCTTCGAGAGCATGTCTAAAAGGACACTGGTATCATGGAACTAGATAATTGTGGGCTTTGCTGTTAATGGGCACGCAGAGGAACCTCATGCAGAAGGAAGGGTTCAAGGCAGACGGGATCAACTTCACTGGAGCTTTTACGCATGCAGCCAAGCCTGTTTAGTCAATGAGGGGCTACATTACTTTGATAACATGAAGAGAATTCACAGAATAACCCTGAGAATTGAGCATTTTGGGTGCATAGTTGATCTGTATAGCCGTGCAGGGATGTTGGAAGATGTCTTAAATGTAATAAAAAACATGCCAATGAAGCCAAATGAAGTTGGGGTGGGTTCTTTGCTAGCTGCATGTAGAACCAATGGGAATATCAGTTTAGCTGAAAGATTAATGAAGTACCTCTATGAGTTGGATCCTGGTGTTGATTCCAACAATGTACTCTTATCCAATACATATGCAGCGGATGGAAGGTGGGATGGTGCAAGCAAGGTTAGTAAGAACGTGAAAGCCCTCGGAATACAAAAGACGCCGGGGTTTAGTTCAGTTGATATAGACTGTAACATTCATGAATTTGTGGCCGGTGATAAATCTCATGTCGACGCAGAGCATATATATTCAACCCTAGAGCTTCTCTCTTTTGAGCTCAAATTATGTGGGTATGTTCCAGAAAACTTTGTGAGGGAATCATACGAGTTTGATTGATACTTGTAGGTTATATGAAGATACAATACATTTTTGTATGTACTTATCAAGCTCCAAAATATATGTCCATATAAATCTTTTCCAGAATGTGAAATTAAACCATCACTGATAGTCTGTCTTAATAGGATTAGTAAAGAAATCAGTACAGTTTAGTTTCGTGATTTTTGTGATTAACTGGGTTGGCCTTCTGAAAAAATATAATGTAAATAAGGGAAACAGACGCACATAACGCACAAGAAGGTGACCTTTAAGGTGATAATTTATTCCTTCCTCACCGTTTTGACTTATCCTCCATCGTAATCCACCAAACACGATGCTTTGATTAGTTACAAGCCCACGCTACTAGGCTCGACAATGGTAATGTTCCGTATATCACAAAGGCTCCTTTTTCCCCTTTTCCTAAAAGTAGGAAACGCTTCACTCAGTGCAATTTAACTGGAAATGGTGCATGTTTTGTTTTGAGACTGAAATTATGAAACGAAACGAACTTGACATCTACTGTGTCAGTTAAGTAATTTTTGGAAATTAGCATGCTCACAAAATTGTCCTGGCTTTTGTAAACTTGCAAGCTTTTACCCACTCTGGCATCAAGCTTTGAACTTTAACCTGAAGGTGTGTGCTTGCTAGGGAAGAGATGATATATATACCTTAAAAAACCTGTGTTTGGGAAGAGAACTTGTATATGTCCTTAGCTCAGAAGTTTTTCTATTGTTGGTGAGTGAGTGACTGAAGCTGCAAGATGACCTGGTAGAATAACCTTACATATAATATATATTATATCTAGCTAATAATTAGACTAAGTCGAAAGAGGTTTGTGATCAAATGCAGTTGTTTGATAAATAAAAAAATTGTAATTAGCAGGATGCCAATTCTATTGGTTAATTGACTAAAAACCTTTCTCATAAAAGAACATGAAATTGTCAAGATCTATAAGAAATGATGGCATCCGCCAAAGTTTGGTTCTGTATATTCAAAAATCAGTCTCTTTTCAATATCTGTATACCAAGAGTAAACCCTAATTTTCTTACTCTTGGTGAACAGTTAGCAGATCACGGAGAACCTCGGACGTTTGATGGCAATTTTCTTTCAGTCTGAGAAGGGCAGAACTGACAAATTCTTACGTCCTTGGGTGGTTTACCGTCTGTAGCATTTTTGTCCATTGCCATCAGCCTATACTTTTGCATAAACTAATATGCTTTAACAATGGTAGAGACAGGACATCCATCCAAAATCTGTTCCATCTGTTCCCTGCAAAAATTCCTAGGCTAAGAACTGCCAGTAACTAGAAACCAACTTTCTATGTGCAACGCAAGCTTGTTTACCCCAGACTTGAGAAATCAAACTCACTGATGACCTTTTGCAAGCACTTCACTGTAAATGCCTGATAGAGATGCTACAGCAAGTCGTCTTCCTTAAAGCATCTGTTCCACTCTCTCAGCTACCTCTACCTTCCCATCAATCCTACAAGCGCCCAACAACGCACCCCATAATGCCTCATCTGGTTCCACTGTCATCCCCAAACCAACTCCTCTGCCTCCTCCACCCACCCTGCCTAACATATCCACCATACAGGTATAATGCTCCAACCCCGGCTTCACCCCGAACCTATGCTCCCCATAATTTCAAAATACTCCCTCCTCTTGTCTGTTAATCCGCCATGACTACACGCTGTCAAAACCGTAGTGAATGTCACCACATCTGGCCTCTCTCCTGCCTCCATCCTATCAAACAATTCAAATACCTCACCAAACACTCCATGCATTCCATGGCCAAAATTGCCAACCAAGAAATCTCATTTCTTATGAGCATTCTGTCAAACACTACGACCAGCCAAATCACCACACTTAGCATACATGCTGATCAACGCATTCAAGCTGGCCAAATCTAAGGCAAACCCATTAACCAAAATGGCTCCATGTACTTGCTTTCCAGCCTCAATTCCAATAATCCAGCACAAGATTTGAGAACCACAGGCAAGGTATGGCAGTCAAAGGCTTTAATGGCAGCAAGCATGCGGAGAAAATTGGACAAAGATTGAGAGAAGAAGCCCTGAAACGAATGGGCTCTAATGAGGGTGTTGAAGAGGAAGGTGGGTTGGCAATTGCAGGAGAAGAGGAGGTTGGCCTGGTTCAGTTGGGCACAGGAGGCATAGGAGAAAACGAGCTTGGTTCAAATGAAATCGTGGCGGGAAATGCAGAGCCTTATAGATTTAGCGTGGAGGTGTTCGAGGGTTTGGAGGTTCTTAGACGAAGAGCAAGCTTCGAGTGGATTGGCGTAAAATAGTATGAGGCCACCGCAAGGAGGAGGAGGCATGGCCATGGCTGCCTATTTAAGGAATGAACTGGTTTAGTTATGGAGAAATCAATTTTGAGCACTAAAGAGGAAATCTTTCTTTCTTTCGTTTGTTCTCTTGCTGCTGCAGACACTTGGTTTCAATTACAGAAAGAGAAATTACAGACAACAAACACACTGAAACAAACAGAGACAATTGAAGAGAGAGAAAGAGATAGCCATGGAAGCTCGAGGTTCAGCATAAGAAGTATGGGATTCTATCTTCATATTCTCAGCTTTGAAAACCCATCTGGCTATGGAGGTAAGCTGGAGATGGAGGCTATGCAATTTTCTGCTTAGACCAATCACACAAGATATGGTGCCACTTATAGAGAAATCATGGAACAGCAAACATGCTTAATTGGATACTACATAAATTTGGAGGTAAATACAATACAACAGACAGAAGATTATTATTGAATTACATATGCTTAAATAAGTTGAAACTTTCAGACCAATTATCACACAAGATTAACCAACAAATTAATCAATTAGAAACCTTAGCAAATATTCCATCTGCTTGGAGCTGAACAAGATGCTCTATCATCTTCTTTGCCTTCTTGCTCAACTGGTACCGCGACATCAACAGGCCATACAACCAACGAAACCACCCGCTGTTGGCGTTGCCTTTATATTCGAAAAACTTGGTAGCCTCTCCGGTGAGCCGGTCGACGCTGCTCAGCCATTTCTCAACTTCATCTCTGACCACCACTTCTCCCCTCCTCTTTGCATCTTCAACAGCTTGCAGCACCAAGTGTCTTGTAGCCTTGAGCTTCTTGACTTGTTTCAAGAGGTTTTCAATGTTGGTCTTGTAGCTTAGAATGTAAGCAACATAAATGTCTAGGTATTTGGTCACCACAGGACCACTGCAGGCTAGCAGATACTTGGCCAAGTACTGCCCAATTATTGGTTTGATTGGAGCAACCAATTGATCCACAAAGCACTCAATTCCCACAAATGTAAGAAACCCTGCAGCCAAGGGCATGAGGGAAGCAATCTTTCTGGTGCCAGCTTCTAATAAATTCTGGACAACAACACTACTAGTCATGCTTATATAACTTAAGACTCTAATTTTTTGAATTGAAAATCTGAAAATGAACAAGAAGATAGATGCAATGTGGAAGGAATGCGAGAAAAGAGAAGAATTCAATGAAGTCAGAGAGGAGATTATAGGAAGAAACAAGGAAAGAGCAGCAAAATATGTTCACATTAAATTAGTTATTTAAAGAAAGACTTGGTTTTATGAAGTCTATAGCTTATGTTTATATATAACAAGTTAACAACTCTAAGGCACATGATCATTGAATCAGTAATAAATAAAATAATAGCCACAAATCAAGGTCCTGGTGCATATATAAAATAGATTACATTCAATTAATTAATAAAAGACTTATTGTTCATCATGGGTGACATTTTACAAGAGTTGAAAAGTGTGTTTCTATTGGATTGTATCAACAAAAAAAGGTGCGGGATGAAAGATTTTAAAATTAAAATTTGAGATATTTGTACAAGATTTAAGACTTTGAGCAACCCCTCCTTGAGAAATAGAGGCAGATATTTAATCGATTGGTAACTATATTTGATTGGATTTTGATTTTTTCATATATTTTTTGTATATATCAGGTGGAAGAACTCTACCAAACCATACAACATAGTGAAACCCATCATTAAATATATAGAGGCCTCTGGAATCTAAGCTCTCAGCAACTAGTGGTAACCTATTCTCTATGCTTTTCAAGTCATCAGCCTCAGAAGATGCCTACAAATACAAGAAGCGGAAACAAATTTAATGATTGCCAAATGACATCACTCAACTTAAGTTGATGGAATTTTATTACCTTCAAAAGATACTCATCAAGCCGTATCAAACATGGATATAGGAGCTTTAACAGGTTTTTAACTGGCAGAGACTCTGGGTATATCATCTTCCCTCCCAAGTGGTGTTGTGGATATTCTTTGAGGACTTTGACAATTCTTAGCTGCAAAAGAGTTCCAAGCATCTTCCAACTTATGGGACAAAGTTTTTTCAACTGCCGAAAATTATTTCCGAACAACTTACGAAATCAAGATTCACAATATATAAAACACCACTAGAATAGCCTGGAAAGCAAGGTGACAATGGCACCTGTAGCAGCCTGGGGGTACATCTCTCCCAGATCTGCAACCACTGGTGCTGCTGCCGTATGTACTCTAATACGCCTTTCTCCACAGGATGCAGTGTATCTTTAAAATGTTAAGGACACTTCACGAGTTGATAACCTTCACAATACCATTGCAGAATTGCCACCAAAGCAACTTAAACTAGACCGTCAACTATGCAGAGCAAGTACAATGAATAAAACAACTTCATTATGTAACTCAAAAGAGAACTTCAGAAGAAGAATATCAGAAGGAGATGATTTTATAATGGAAATTTAAAGAGATACCAACAGTCATAACAAAAGTAGTGTTAGCAATTGACATTGACAGCATGATATGTGAATAATCAAAAGATAAACAAGCACCATACAGGCATGTCTATGCGTAGTTAAAACTTAAAATTAAACATTCAAACTGAAGGATACATCAAAGCAACTTGGAAATATACTGTCTGAATAGTTAGTAACGACTCAATGCTTTATCACAATCTACAGCTGGAAGTGCTAATAAGTCGGTGGACCTCAGCATAAAGTTCCCATGATAAGATGTAAAGCGAAGTCCTAGAAGTATAAACAAGTAACAAAACATTAGCATATTTCAAGACAGACAAATAACATATGTATGTGAATCCAATTGAAGTGGTTCTGGAGAATCATCAATAGCACACCTTTTCCACATCTTATGCACATGACTGCTTCCCAGGCAGTTTCCCTAGTAAGGTCTCTCAATAACTCATGTCTCAACTTCTCTCCATGAATTGTTGATTGAAAATTAGGGTAATAATACACCTGCCCCCGGTATACCATTACTAAGCAAATGAAGATCATAGGAGAGGAGAGCAAACATTAATGCAAGAAATTTGTAATTAAAAAAACAGTTAATGCAAGAAATATCAGAAAACCATAGTAAAAGCAAATTTCCTCACAACTAAAAATTGGTAGATAATGTAGGAGTTCTGAACATATCAACAGAGAGAAATATCAGTAGAAGATCCTCCGATTTCCTACATCATCTTGATCTTTGGTTCTATGATAGTGAAACAGAAGATAAAATCACCACTATATACCTAATGAGGCTATATCAGTGTACTTGTCACTGAAGGCATATACATCTACCCCTATCTGGAACTTGGTAAATTCTGCAGCCATCTGCTTGTAGAAAGGATCCTCTGGTAGTCTCAATGGATGATCTTTATCAGTTCCATAGACACAACGATCATCTTTATGCAACTTCAAGCAGCCAACACCAAGAGATGGCAGTGTATTCTGAAAAATTAACAACTTTCCCCAAAGTGGCTATGCAGAAGATAATGCAGAGTAAATGAACAAAACTCTTAGAAATGCATAAAGAAGTAACTTAATAGCAAATTACTCAAGAAACACCTAGATTAATTAAAGGAATCAACCACCAATTCAAATGCCTTCTAAGTAAAAGAAAAGAAAACGAACAACAATAGAAAAAAAACGACACAAACCTTTACTTTACTTTACGGGCATGCAGAACATCTATGAGGATCCCAAATCTTCCAGTAACTGCCCATAGCAAACATTGTAAAACCATGTGAGTGATGATATCCCACCACTGCAAATCTTATGATATCCACTTCCCCAAGGAAAAACAAAAAAGAAGAGGAACAAAAAACTTATCAGAATAAAAATGGCGCAAGCTGAAAAAAAAAAATGGTATTACCATGTCAGTGCATTCCTCTACTGACTCTACTAAAATTTCTACCATTTAGTTTCTTCATCTACCTATCCATACAGTCAAAAGGCAAAAAAAATAAAATAATAAAAGAGCAGCTTTGACATGTCATGTAAGATTATTAAGAACATCAACCCATATGTATGGTAAAAGAAAAAGAAAAACATAGATTAGAATTCAATTTTTCGATTTACTGCCTTTACTGAAATGCATGACTCATCAGAAGAAGAACGATCAGAGATGTATGCGAAACCTCTGACAACCTTTAATGGACCTTGGCAATTATGAAACAATCATCTTTTGATTGATTTTTTTCATTGCTTTTATAAATGTAACAATTGTGTTCTTCACCACCACATAAACCTTATATCTAAAACAGTCCATATGTAATAACTAAGAAGGGACAATTGAGCTCACAACTAGGATAACTTCTTTTGTCACCAATAGCCTCGGCAGGAGCAGGATCCATTCTCGAAATGATGAAAGCGACTTGAGTCCCTCAATATGACTTTCGTGCTCAACAATCTTGGATATGTAGGTAATCGCACTATGGCAATCTCCACAGACACGTAAGTTCTTGGTGATCCGGATAGGTGCGCCTGGTGGAGTAGTTAGGATTGCATAGGCCAAAGCCAACTTCTCACTATGCTCGAAAAGAAGGTCTCCTTTCTCTTCATCATCGACATCGTGAAGTGCATAGCTTGTCTCAGGGACATATCCAATCTCTTTGATCCGTTTAATCAAGTCAGCAAGGGTCTCATAAATTTCTTGAGACTGTGGATGAGTCCTATCACCCACAAAGAAGGTTGCATTGCCTTTCTTTCCTTGCACCCAACTGCAACCAGGCTTCTTCTTGATGCCCGTATGTTTCATTAACAATCTGATTCTGGCCACATCTTTCCAACGCCTGGCATTGGCATATATGTTTGAAATCAATGTATATGAACTATCATTCTCTGACTCCGTCTCTGATAACTGATGTGCAACATATTCACCAAGTTCAACATTCCCATGGGTCCTGCACGCACTGAGCAAGGCCACCCATGTAATTGGTGTTGGTTGCATAGGCATGCCTTTGATCAGCGCTAATGCGGCATCCAAGCGACCAGCACGACCCAAGATGTCAACCATGCAAGCATAGTGTTCTGCCCCAGGAACAACCCCAAAATCTGTGCTCATGCTGTTAAAGTACCTCATTCCTTCATCAACCATTCCAGAATGGCTGCAAGCATAGAGAACAACAACAAAGGTTACACCATCAGGCACCAGCCCCACTCTCCTCATCTCATCAAAAATTTGCAGGGCTTCTTCACCGCGACCATGCATTCCATAACCTGTCATTAGTGAAGTCCAAGAAACAGCATTCCTTTGTTGCATGTAGTCGAACACAACTCTAGCAGCATCAATGTCTCCAGATTTGGAATACATATCAACCAGGCAATTGGACACAAACAGCTTCACAAAATCATACTGATTGCGTAGTACAAAAGCATGAATTTGCTTACCAAACCTCAGGGCACCCAGACGAGCACAAGCCATCAGGGCACAAGATATAGTAAAAGCGTTTGGCTTTTGGGGGAAATCCTGTCTGAGCATCTGGTAGAAGAGTTCTAGTGCCTCATTAGCTTCCCCATGTTGGGCATATCCACCAATCATCACAGTCCAAGTCACCACATTCCTTTTCTTTGGTGCAACAGAATCAAACATCATTCGTGCAACTTTGGGACTCTTGCATTTAGTATACATGTCAATCAGACCGTTAATTACCATTATATCATTTCCAGGGTCATTTCTGTCTAGGTTCAGGATCCATTTTATTGCATAACAATGAGTTTCCTTTCCATGAATCAGTGCTCCAGCAGAGGCACACCCTGAAAGAAGAGATACGAGGGTAACAGCATTTGGCTCAGAGCCACACGCCTGCATTTGCCGAAACACATCCAGCGCCCCATAACCATGTCCCCTCTGAGCATATCCTGCAATCACAGCACTCCAAGTGACAACATTCAACTCAATCTTCTCCTCCCTCATCTTCTCAAAAAAACCAATAGCATCGTCAAGTCTACCAATCTGAGAATACCCAGTAACCATGGCATTCCAAGAAACCACATCCTTTTCTTCCATCCTCTCAAATACCTTGTTTGCCTCATCCATCATCTCACACTTAGCATACATATCAACAACGGCATTACCCACAAACACATCTTCAAATAATCCCCTCCTAATAGCATAACTGTGAATCTGCTTACCCCACATTGGTGCCCCAGCCGAGGCACAAGCAGGAAGAACATTAACTAAGCTAAAAGCATCTGGGCGTACACTAAAATCGCCCATCATCCGATCAAACGTTGAGAGTGCATTCTTCGAATCTCCACTCTGAACATAAGCTGACACAATTGAATTCCAGGACACAACATCCCCTATTCCTCTCTCAAGCAATTCATCGAACATTTTACGCGCATCATTCAAAGCGCCACAGCGGCCATACATAGCAACAACCGCATTGCAAACAAACACATTTGAATTAAAACCATTTGCATACAAAGCAGCATGGACCGAAGAGCCTCGACTGAACATGTGAAGCTCGCCGCAAGCCTTGAGAACAAAGGGGTAAGTATAATGGTCAGGCCTCCACCCAAGCATTTGCATTCGCCCGTGGAGACAAAGCACGTCATAAAGCAACCCAGAGCGCACGGCACTCCGTATAAGCACATTCCACCAGAAAACAATTGATGGGCACGGCACAAGGCGCTGGAGCAACGCCAAGGCTTGTGAAGGAGCATTGCAAGCTACATAGGCGGCAATGAGGTCGGTTACGGTGTGCGTGAGGCCTTGGACCAGGATATGTTGGTGGATGAGCTTAGCTTGGAGAAGAGAATTGCATTGTCTCAGAAGTATTGATGTTGTCGTTGGTTTGGTAGAGAACAAAGCGCTGGTGGTTATGTTGGTCAAGTGTTTACTTACGGGTTTCAGACAAAGCAAGACGCAAAGCATGCTAAGGGATTACTGGATTCTCAGAATCACAATATGAAATGAAGAACCCGATAAAATGGGTAAAGAAAATATGACTGTTGTATTCAGAAACTTGAGCGCGAAGGCTTCTCTATGTTGCACCGATACGCCGGTCATGAGGGGTATGCTCGTATCGGATACTCCTCCGATACGGCAAACGACGTATCGTGGACTTTTCTGTTATGTTTACCACCTTCGATACGCCATGGACACACGAGCGACATGGTCAAGGATATGGCGGGGGTATTTCACAATATACTTAGCCTCTTCTTCTGGATTCGACAGAGGCTAGTTTTTACTGGTTTCGGCAGTAGCGAAGAAAGAAGAAGAAGAAGGAATAAGGAATAAGGGAGAAGAAAAGAACTTACTTGCGCGCTGCAGCTGCTGCGAATCTCCAGTTGCAGTTGCTCTGCGAAGAAGAGGAGGCTAACTCGTGAAGAAGATGATGTTGCCCCAATTACAATACGATCGTTTTACTTGCATGCCTTGAGTGAAAGAAACAGTAAGTTTCACTATGGGCTAGTGCCTAGGTCTGCTTTACTAATGGGCTAGCTTTGACAAAAGAAAAGCCCACTATAAGAAGATGAGAACCAAATTGGGTTATTATAAGTAAGCCCAACCCAGATGCCCAAACTTTGATAATTCTTTGGGCCCATTATTCACCTGTTTATATTATTTTTTAAAATATATATTATTAATCGTTGTATCGGTGCCGTACTCCGTATCCTAATTTTTGAAGATTTGTCATATCCGTGTACTTGTATCTGTATCTGTGCAACATAACTTCTCACTAACCAAACAAAATCGAATAGGAGTTAGGGCTAAATTATCTCTTACAGATGTAAGAATAAATAATAAAATAAATTCCTTCCAAAAAAATTAGAAAAATAACAAATCTCTAGCTTCGGTGCCAATGGTCTAGCCCCAGTCAAAAATGACATTGACTTGCGACCAAGAGGTCTATTTGAACCCCCATGGCACTTTGGTAGTGTGTGTGTGAGAAACCTCCCCAGTAGTTTAAACTATCACTTGTACTGAAAAATAAAAAAACCTAAAGGGGAGATAGTGCTTCTCACACACACTACCAAAGTGTCATGAGAGTTTAAACATTAGGCCACTAATTTGTAAGTAATGGCGGACCCACAAATTTTTCTAGGAGTGGGCAAAGTTTTTTTTTTTGGGAGGTCTTTTATAACCAAGAATTTTGGGCTAATTAATATTATATGGCATGATTATTATTATTATTATTATTATTTTATAGAAAATAGGCTTATTTATTGAAATGCCCCTTGTGGTTTCCAAATCTTCTCAGTTTACCCCCTGACGTTTTAAATGACTCAATCTCCCCCTTGAATTTCCATTATGTGACCAAGGTTGCCCCATTCCGTTAGTTTTTAGATTAAAAACCATTAAACTGCTGATGTGGCATGGTTATGTTGTTAATTTTAACTATTAAAAATTAAAAAAAATCAAATTGAATTAAAAAAAAAACAAAAGGCTTGAAATTATTCAAAAATCAAATATGTAAAATTATATAATTAAAAAAAAAAAAAAGTCTTGAGCTGTGAGATCTAGTCGCCCCATCTCGAAATTATGACTGTTGATCTTGAGCTTCAAGTAGTGTTTGATGAGCTCTTCGTCAGCCTGAATCAAAACCTTAGAGGTTTAATCCATTGATAAAATGGCCAAGCCTGATCGGTGATCTTCTTCGTCCCTCACTTTGTGTGTAATCTAGTCCAACAGTGAGTGTAATATGTTGGTTTTGAGTGAGAGATATGTTGGCCAAAATAGGGGATGAGATTTGAGGAGATTGGGAGAAAGCTGAAGGGGATAGAATTGGTGGGTTTGAGGAAGAGTTTGATGGGTTTTGATTAATTATAATGTTTGTGGCTATTGTAGTTGGGTCAATGTTGTTGGTGTTTGAGGTTGCAGGAGTTCTGGGGATGAAGATGAGCCACATTCAATCATGTTTCAAAATTCGTTTGCTTTTCTTTGAATAATTGGGTTGGTGATGGGTTTCGTTGTTCTTGATGACAAAGATGCTAATTCATTTTGGAAATTTATTTTCTTGGTTTTTGATATTGGAAACCAAAAGTTTTAGACACCGAGCAAGAGGGGTTGAAGAAGAATGAGAGCTTTAGAGAGAGATAGAAGGGGAGAGGGAGAGGAGACAATTGGGTTTGTGTGGGAAGATGAGTTTGGTGGTTGTGGGTGGGATGGGAGGTGTGGCTGGCTGCTGATGTGGTTAGGTGTACAGTGGGGTAGTGGTGTGATGGAGTCAAAGAAGATGATGCAGAACTTTGGGGTTGTGTTCATTCTTTTTTTGTTTTTTTTAAATTTTTATGTTATTTTATTATTTTACATATTTGATTTTGAATAATTTCAAGTAATTTTTTAATATTTCAATTTTTAATAGTTAAAATTACTAAAATACCCATGCCATGTCAGCGGATTTAACGATTTTTATCTAAAAACTAGCGGAATAGGCAACCTTGGTCACATAATGGAAGTTCAGGGGGGAGATTGAGTCATTTAAAACGTCAGGGGGCAAATTGAGAAGATTTGAAAACTACAGGGGATATTTCAACAAATAAACCTAGAAAATATGGTAGGATTTCAGTGAGTAGAAGAATAAGAAATCTAATGTGGGTAGCTAGGATGGGCTAAATTCAAAAAGATAAGAGGGTTAATTTTTAATTGTAGTGGATTTTGTTGTTCAATTAAGACTAAAGTACAAAACCAGCATTGGACTAAAGCCCAGTCAAGCCCCTTCGTCAGTCCGCCCTTGTTTGTAAGTCAAGGTCATTTTCTATTAGCCTAGACCGCAAATTTTTAGATTTATAATTGAAGACAACGTCGTAAAGTGCTCGTAATAATTTACGGGCATTTGTTTTTCATTTTTTTCAAAATAAAAACAAAAAAATTGAAATGTAACATACATGTGGTGCTATAGGAAAATAATAGGACGATTCACGAGTTTGGTTTCTTTTTTGTTGTTGTTGTTGTTGTTGTTGAAATCACTAGAGCTTCAACAGTGCGTTATTTAAGGTAACAGAATGAAATATTAGCGCAATATGCCACATGACACCCAGCTTGCTTCAAGATCGGGCCGAAGTCGGCAGCAGTGCCAAGTTGGCTGTGACTCATAGCGGCGACCGAATAGCTGTGGTGGGAGGTTCCACCATGGATTGCGATGGCATTGCAGTGAGGGACATCAAAGTCAACCGTGAGGCTGCAAGGTTACCACAGCCTCGAGACCTTGTGCTTGAGCCGTAATTTTTGCTACGGAGCCTTTTGGTGACGTAAGGCCTATGGTAGCTGCGGCAACGCGGGCTGTAGTGGTGTTCGTGGCCATGAGGCCAGGCGGTGGAGCGATTGGTGCGGTGCTCTCGGGCATGGTGTCGGGAGGCAAAGCAGCGGCATTGGCCGTGGGGCCGTGGGATGGATAGCTTAGGCCTATCGCGGATTGCGTCGTTGCTGCAGTTTTACCTCTCTTTTGTAAGAGTTTTTCACTTATCATTTGTTAATACTTTATTTGTATTGTTCTGGCTTGGTTTTCCCAAGCTTTATTAAGGTAAGATAGTTTACTATCTTAAACTCGCATAAAGTGGTCTTCTAATCATTATCGGATTGCAAGACCTCCAAATTAATCAAGGGCTCAAAACGATCTCAGCCAGAAGACTTGTATCAGTGTTTTAATTGGATTACAAGGCTAAAGTGGTTTCTAGTTCTATTAGAATTGGGATTCACTATTCTATTGCAATAAGGATACCTCAAGGAGTTTCTTGATAGGCAAGAGTCCTTGAGTTATGCATATAAATAGATGAGCTCCCTCTAAGAGCCGATACACACAACTCATCAAGATATTCACCCCATCTAGAATATTGAGCTAAGGCAATCGTTTATCTTAGAGAAGAACTCTCTCTCAAGTCAAGGTTTCATACAATGGCAGAGCAAGGTTAGTGCTCAAGTTTTAATAGCTTATTAGGTTTACATGTGGTATCAGAGCCAGGTTATTTTATCTTCTACCTAACCAATTTTGTTGCAGTATTAAGAACTTGAAAACTCAAGGTTAATTTAAGTTTTTCAAGATTAAAGAAACTTGTCACAGCAACAGTTACAGTGTGTTTGGATGAAGAAATTTAAAAGTATAAAGGATTTCATAAATGACGGAATTTAAAATGACAGAATTTAATGTTCTAGAATTTGTAAAGTTTCTTGTTTGGGTGATGGATTTAAAACACGGAATTTAACCTTTATTTGTAAAGTTATCTTTTTTTAAAACTCAATCTCTCTTGGGATTTTAGGAATGGCGACTTTTAGATAGAATTTAAAGTTGGGATTTATGATCTCCAAATTCCATGTTTTTTCCCATGCGTAATTTCTAAATTTCTATGTTTTTTTAATCCAAACACGGGAATTGGTTCATGTCAATTTAGAAATTTTGACTTTTGTCAAAATTCCAAGTTTATTTCCCTCATCCAAACGCACCGTTAAGGCTAACACCTCGCTGTGATAAGAGGAAACTGATCAATTGGTTTGTAGAGTTCTTGCAGTGTTTTGAGTAAGCCAAAGCAACTCAGACATTGCAAGATCTGTACACTCAAAGGTTTATGATTAAACTTGTGCTACAAATAAAGGCATAATGACTGATCCTCTGTCCAAAGATGTGGGTGATTCATAATGCAATTATTTACAGCAGAACAACATGGGAGATGAAACACATAGGTTAACAAGATTTTTCTTATGTCCAAAGATGTAGAAATCCTCTTGTACAAGAAGCCTGCGTGATTTTCATGTCTCAGTGTTGATAAACATGTTTTTGTTTTCTCTGCCTAAAGGTGAGAATCAACCATGTTTTTAAAGTTTCGGGGTTTTTCAGTTTTTAAACATATATACAATGTGTTTTTCAGTTAATCACAACTGGATTGAAACTCTCATTGGCTCTAACTACACCAAATGACGAGAAGATGTAGAAATTGCTCTAGGTCTGCTGGATTATGAGATGGTCATTGAAGAAGAAGCTCCTACAGAACCTTCAGCCAATGCATCTGCTGAAGCAAAGGCAAACAAAATGGCTATTCTAATAATGAGAAGGTCAATTTCACCATCTGTCAGGGGAAGCATTACACCATCTGATAATGCTAAGAAGCATTACACTATTGGGGAGAAGTATCAGGAATTAGAAAAGGCTGAGATTGGAACTCTAGTGGGACAACTCACTAATGCAAAATACAATGGGGGAAGATGTGTAAGAACACACATACTGAACATGCTGGAAATTGGGAACAAACTGAAGGCACTCAAAGTCAATGTGGATGAGACCATGATGGTGCATTTTGCTATAAACTCTCTGCCTAATACTTTTAAGCATCTTAGAAGCACATATGTAGCTCAAAATGAGAAGTGGACAATAACTGATCTCATAAGCATCTGTGTGCAAGAAGAACAAAATATGAAGAAAAATAAGGCTGAAGAAAAGATTAATATGATTCAGAGCTTCAAAAGGGATTTTGGAAAAGGCAAAACTGCTGGAAAGAAAAAAAAGGAAGAAAAGGAAACTAAGGGACTGAAACTAGAAGGACTCAAGTGTTATTTTTGCAAGAAGTTTGGTCATATGAAGAGGAATTGTGACAGGTACAAGCATTGGTTGGACAAGTAAAAGACTAAAGTTAAGACTGATCAAATATATGTTTGTTTTGAGTTTAATGCAATTGAGATTTCTTCATATTCATGGTGGTTAGATAGTGGTGCAACGGTTCATATGGCTAATTCTTTTCATGGGTTCAAAACAAAGAGGCTGCCAAGCAAGTCATAGATGAAGGTGTTCGTGGGAAATGGAGAAAAAGTCAAGGTACATTGGATTAGCTAAGATCGAGTTGGGGTCTAGTTTTATTTTGGAGTTAGTAGATGTAGTTTATATTCCTTCTATGAAAAGGAATCTTATTTCAGTTAGTAAGCTTGTAAAATCAAACTTGCAGTTTGAGTTTGATGAGTCTGGATTCCCCATTTTTATAAATAAAGTTATGATTGGTAATGGTTTTCTAGATGATGGCATGTTTCGTTTGAATTGCAAGAAACCAAATCCGAGCACTATTAATCTAAACATCAATCTGATAAGCACTAAAAGAAAAGCAGATAGAGAAGAATCATATAGACTTTGGCACAAGAGACTAGGACATGTCTCGAATGAAAGAATGAACCTGCGAAACTGCTGGAAATTATACATACTGACATATGTGGTCCTTTTCCCACTCAAACACACAACGGTTTTAAGTATTTAATAACCTTCACAAATGACTTCTCAAGATATAGTTATGTATACTTAATATCTGAAAAATCCAATGCAGTAGACATGTTTAAAGTTTACAAAGTAGAAGTAGAAAACTAGCTGGATTTGAAAATAAAAGTGGTAAGGTCAGACAGAGGAGGTGAGTTTTATGGCAGATTTGATGAGAAAGGAAGAAACCCTGGACCTTTTGCAAAGTTTTTACAAGAAGAAGGAATTGTGGCTCAATATACTAATTCAGGTACGCCACAACAAAATGGAGTGGCAGAAAGACGAAATAGAACATTGATTGAACTTATAAGAAGCTTAATGTGTTGTTCTAAGCTTCCAAAATTTATCTGGGGAGAGGCCTTGAAAACAGCAAACTATTTGCTGAATAGAACTCCTACGAAAAGTGTGAACAAAATCCCTTATAAGATATAGTGCAACAGAAAACCAAGTCTCTCACACCTCAAAGTCTGTGGAAGCAAGGCAAAAGCAAATTTCTATAATCCATTTGAAAAGAAACTAGATCCCAAGACAGTTAGTTGCTACTTCGTGGGATATCCAGACAGAACAAAAAGGTACAGGTTTTACTGTCCTAACTATACCACAAGGTTTATGGAAACACAAAGAGCAATTTTCATTGAGGATGAAAGTGAATAAGGCACTGATGAAAATTTTGATTTTGATGAAATTTTGGAATGTGTGGAATTTACAAGAAAAGAAAATTTGATAAGCGAAATAATAGTCTTGCCATTCACTAATTCAAGTGACAAACAAGTCTCACCAGTTCATGATGAAAGAAATTTAGAAGAAAATCAAATGACTGAAGCTCAACAAACTGCAGCAGAAAATATGCAGATAGATCAACAAGAACTCCAGCCTCACAACTCAGAACTGAGAAGGTCACAAAGAACTAGGAGACCTGCTCTATCAAATGATTATTATGTCTACTTGCAAGAGCCAGAACATGATATCAACCCCATAGAAGACCTTGTGTCTTTTAAACAGGCTATGCAGAGTGAAAAATGTATAGAAGCAATGGAGTCTGAGCTTCAGTCAATGAGTGAAAATGGTGTGTGGAAGCTTGTAGCATTGCCTCAAGGATGTATACCAATAGGATACAAATGGGTTTACAAGACCAAAAGAAACTCAAAGGGACAAATAGACAGATATAAGGCACGTTTGGTAGCAAATGGGTTCACACAACAAGAAGGAGTGGATTATAATGAAACATTCTCACCTATTTCAACTAAAGATTCTTTAAGGGTCATAATGGCATTAGTGGCACATTTTGATTTGCATCTTCATCAAATGGACTTTAAGACTGCATTTTTGAATGGAAACCTTATTGAAGAAATCTATATGAAGCAACCAGATGGTTTCATTCAAAAAAGGGAAGAAAATTTGGTTTGTAGGTTACAGAAATCAATATATGGATTAAAATAATCTTCAAGGCAGTGGTATTTGAAGTTTGATGAAGTTGTGAAGTCTCAAGGTTTCATTGATAATCCCTTAGATGAATGCATTTATCTCAAATTTCATGGAAGACATTACATTTTCATGCTCCTCTATGTCGATGATATTCTCTTAGCAAGCAGCAATTTGTCATTATTACATGACACTAAGAGAATGTTGTCAAACTATTTTGAGATGAGTGATTTAGGTGAAGCAAACTATGTTTTGGGAATTGAAATAAGTAGAGACTGAGAAAGGGGATTACTTGGTCTATCACAAAAAAGATATATAGAAAGGGTACTTAAAAGATTCAACATGGAGAACTGCACAGGTTGTGATGTTCCATTCTCAAAAGGTGATAAACTGAGTTGTGAACAATCTCTTAAAACTAAGCAAGAGAAGTTGGAAATGCAGGACAAGCCCTATTCTTCACTTGTAGGAAGCTTGATGTATGTGCAAGTTTGTACGAGACTGGACCTTGCTTTTTGCATAAGTGTTCTTGGAAGGTTTCAATCTAATCCAGGCCAAGCACATTAGGTAGCAGGCAAGAAGGTATTAAGATATTTGCAGAGAACTAAAGATTACAAACTAGTTTATCAAAGAGTTGAAGAATTAAAACTTGAAGGATATGCTGATGCAGATTTTGCTGGTTGTTTGAATACTCAAAAGTGTACATCATGTGCTGTGTTCTTGTTTGCAGGAGGAGCAGTGGCATGGAAAAGTGTCAAACAAAAATATATATCAACCTCAACTATGCAAGCTGAATTCTTAGCAGTTTATGAAGTTACTTCAATAGCAATGTGGCTTAAGAATTTTATGTCAGTATTGAGAGTTATGGAATCCATACAGAGACCAATATAGTTGTGGAATGACAACAGTGCTGTAGTTTATTTTGCAAAGGGAAATAAAAGATTGTCAGGCATGATACATCTGCAGTTAAAATTTTTATCAGCAAAAGAGAATGACGGCTAGACGCCAGATGAACCGACGAACACCATTCCATTCCTATTCAGCAAAAGAGATGGTTTTGCAACTTTGGATTACATTACGTAAAAGAAAGAAGTGTGTTGCCGAGCATGATGGCTAGACGCCAGACGAACCCTATTCCATTCCCATTCAGGAGTGGGACCTTTGAGCAGCCATGAAGGCTATAATCGAGAGGGAAAATGGGAAGCGTGTGGGATAGTCTTGGTAAGGTCAAGAGGACCCACAAGCTCATTAGGATCGGCTTCATCCTCGAACTGGACTACCCAAAGTGGGTATCAAACGTGATTATGGTAGAAAAAACACCGGAGAAGTGCAGGCTGTGCATATACTTCACGGATCTCAATAAGGCTTATCCCAAAGACAGTTTCCCCCTCCCCAGATTCGATCTCTAGTTGACACCACCACGATCTTCGCCCTCCTTAATTTTTTGGATGCCTACTCAGGACACAACCAAATTCGCATGGACGTTGCCGATGAAGAGGACACCACGTTTATTACTAATCTAGGGCTATACTGCTATAAGGTTATGCCCTTTGGACTTAAAAATGCAGGTGCCACATACCGATGATTGGTAAATCGGATGTTTACTAATACATCAATTGGTCTATCGAAGTGTATGTAGACGACATGCTTGTCATGAGTCTCACTGCCGACCAACATATCGATCGCCTCGTTGAAATGTTCATAATCCTCCGACAATACAAGATGCGGTTGAACCCCGCCAAATGCGTGTTTGGTGTGGAGTCAGGAAAATTCCTGGGATTCAGAGTTAGCCAGCTGGGGATCGAGGCCAACCCCTAAAAGCTCCGAGCATTGGTTGAAATGACCCCTCCCAAACACGAAAGAAAAGTATAGAGTCTGACAGGGCGCGTTGCTGTCCTCAACCAATTCATCTTGTAATCCACCGATCAATGCTTACCATTCTTCAAGGCTATACGAGGCTTACAAGGGCATATCCAGTAGACAGAAGAATACGACGATGCTTTTCGGAGCTTAAAGGAGCACATGGGAGCCGCTCATATCCTCTCTAAACCGGAACCTGGTGAGACCTTATTCATTTACCTATATCTCTCCTCCTCCGCTATCAGTTTGTTCCTCGTCTGAGAGATCGATACTACATAACGAGCCGTGTACTATATAAGCCGAGCACTCATAGAGGCCGAGACACGCTACCCTGGCTTTAGTAGTTTCGCTCGACGTCTGCATCCATACTTCTGACAAGTCCCCTTTTGACCAGAGGTCCACCCCATCTCGGTTCTCACCAATCAACCCCTCCAACAAGTCCTCTATCGACTAGAGGTCTCTGGAAACCGCATCAAATGGTCTATTGAGTTGAGTGAATTCCATATCGACTCAGAATTCACACCAATCATGCTTATTACCGACGAAACATGCAGACAAGCCCTCATCCATTCCCCATGAATGAAAGGAGCCCTCATCAAATGGACCCTAAACGTCGATGATGCTTCCAACCTACGTGGGAGTGGTGTTGGGATCGTACTTACCTCTCCAAAAGGAACCGAGATGGAATACGCTCTCCGTTTTCAATTGAAGGTCACCATAATGTGGCCGAGTACGAGGCCCTACTCGCAGGGATATGCCTCACCCATGATCTTGGATCCAAACAACTGATCGGCTCAGCGACTCGACGCTTATCATCAACTAGGTCAATAACACTTACCAGGTTAAGGGAAAGGTTATGCAGGCCTATCTGATAAAAGCACAGCGTCAAGCATCATTTTTTTAATACCACATTTGCCATCTCTCAAATCCACTGGAGCCAGAATGGTCGAGTTGATGCTCTAGCCAAGTTAGCCTCTGCCCTCAACGGGGAGATCAAGCGAACGATCCCGATCAAATACCTTGCTAGATCAACCATCATTAATGACAAGAGCAATACACTACTGCATTTCAGCCTTTACGCGATGAGATTTTGCGCGACAAACAGTTATTCGTCGCACAAGAAATCCTTGTGCGACGAAAAAACGCATGTGTAGCACAAACTATCTCTAAACATGCGCGACGACACATATCGTCGTGCATGATTGCTTAGCATGACAACACTGGTTATCGTCGCGTTAGCAGGAAAAATGCGGGGTCATTTTATTTGGCGTCAAAAACTTGCTCGATGAAATGTATCGTCGTGAAAGAAAACTTAGCGCGGCAATACGCATTATCGTCACGTAAAGTTTGCAAGGAAAACGCAGAGTGATATTATTTGGCGCCAAACACTTGCGCGACAATACATATCTTCGCAAAAGAATACTTAGTGCGACAAAATACGTTATCGTCGCGCAAGAAAACACGGGGATATTTTATTTGTGGCAAAAAACTTGCGTGACGAAAAAGGAGTATTTGAGCGACGACAATTAGTTGCGCGACGAATGCTATTTCCTCACGTAAAGCAGTATGTGGGCACATACCAGCGTGACGAAAAAGGAGCACTAGCTCGACGATAATTAGTTGAGCGATGAAGTTTCTCTCGTCACGTAAAGTAGGATGTTGGCACATACCAACGCGACGAAAATGACCGATTGTGTGACGGAAATGAGTTTTTGCGCGACGCAAGTTTGTGCGATGAAACCCCCTTTCGTCACACAAAAGCCTTCGTGAAATATATAATATGTATTCAGCTGTTGCAGAGGCAATCTGCAAAGTTTTGTAGCGCAAAAGCCTTCGTGAAATATATAATATGTATTCAGCTGTTGTAGAGGCAATCATATTCATTGGGTAAGTATTTTTTGTCGTTAGTTTAAAAGTATTAATGTAAATTCATACTAATGCCATTAATGTCGTTGTCTATAGGGATATTATTTGTGATTAGCAATTGGTGGAGAACGATTAAGAAGGTATTTTCTTCGTTTTATATTTTAATTACATTATGTTAAACTTTGTTTGTTATGTTTATATTGTTTTGTGAAATTATATTTATATTATGCTGTTAAATTGTGCGTGATGTAGCACAATGTGTTGTGATGTACGAAGTTAATTTCAATGAACTTAGTTTCTTGTTCGAGATTAGTTGGATTTCGTGCATGGATGCGTAAAGCATGAGTGCGGTCCAATTAATTCTTGAATTGTCCCATTACGTGACATGACTATGAGTTCCCGAATGGGATAAGGCCCTTACCGGAGGCATAAGGTGACATTATGATTTTGTAAGAAGTTGTTGTGATTGTTGTGTTGTGATTGCTGTTCTAGGAATTATGAGCATGAGGTGGATACAATACCCGAATAGATGCATAGACGAATACTTGGATGGAATCGAGGATTTTATTGACTTTGCACGTACACACAACCCAGGTGCAACTAGAATCTAGTGTCCTTGTAGGAACCGTAACAACATATTGTAGGAGACAATTGAAAATGTTCGATTTCATTTAGTAAGGAATGGAATGATTGAGACATATAGCACTTGGAATCATCACGAGGAACAATTAGATAATGCTTCGTCTTTAGGGGCCACAAGAGTGAACAAGTCATGGATATTATAGATGATGCTTTTCCATTTGCATCGACCAACATCAATCAGGAATGAGAACATGACGTGCCTACACCAATGGATAGTGCAGAGTTCGAACAATATGAAAAACTGTTAAAAAATGTCAACCAAGAGTTATACCTGGGGTGTGAGAGCTTTTCCATTCCCACGGCCATTGTGGAGCTAATGAATGGAAAAATAAAGTATCGTATGTCGAACCTGTGTTTCGATTACTTTTTGTGGGTTTCCAAGAGAATGCTTCCGACGGACAATTGTTTGCCGAAAGACCACAGACACATGCAAAAGGTGTTGAATGGTCTTGGATTAGGTTATGAAAAAATTCTACAATTGCATGTTATTCTACAAAGAGTATGAAATATTGGATCCATGCCTTATATGCAATGAGTCGATGTTCAAAATGACATCTCATAATATAATGAGAAAGATCCCACAAAAAGTCATGCATTATATGCCCTTGAAACCTAGGTTGCAGCGATTGTATATGTCGACGCATACTACCACAAACATGAGATAGCATAAGGAAAAATGAGTAGATGACGATGTGATGCGGCATCCTGTAGATGGGGAGGCATGGAAAGAGTTCTATCGAACGTTCTCTGAGTTTGTTGCTGATCCCCGAAATGTTAGATTGAGACTTGCCATTGACGGATTCCATTCGTTCGGTGTTCTAAACCAACACTACAGCACTTGGCCGATTTTTGTATTCCCATATAATTTGCCGCCTTGGAAATGCATGAAAAAAGAATACATTATGATGATTGTTTTGATAACTGAAGATCTTGGTAGGTCAATCAATATTTACTTAAGGCCGTTGGTTGATGAGCTCAAGGATTTATGGACAAACGGTGTGTGCATGTAAGATAAATCTACTGGGAAGATGTTCACTTTTGCGAGCAACAGTTATGTGGATTGTGAATGATTCTCCCGCACATGCAATAGTTTCTGGGTGGAGCACAAATGGTTATACGGCATGCCCTGTATGCAAGGAAGCTGTAATTTCTGGTTGGCATGCTAGAAAAGTTTGTTATCTTGGTCATCGGAGATGGATGCCATGAGACCACGAGTGGTGGAAAAAGGGTAAAGAGTTCGACGGGAACACAGAGCGTCGCCTTGGACCTAGAGAATGTTCCGGTCATGAGATATTGGAACAACTTAATTGTTTGGATTTTGTTCCGTTTGGGAAAACAGTTAGTCGGACCAGACCTTCTACACATTTGAACTGGACGCACAAGTCTATATTTTTTTAGCTCCCATATTGGTCAAAAATAAAATTGAGGCACAATCTCGAAGTTGTGCATGTTGAGAAAATTGTCTTTGACATATTGATGAGCACGATTATAGATATCGAGGGCAAGATAAATGACACGATCAAAGCTCATCTTGATTTGGAAAGAATGGGCATACGAAGAGGTTTATGGATGAACAGGGATAGTGATAAAGCCAAAAGGGATCTTGCATTTTTTTTCCATGAAACTGAATGACAAAAAAGATTTTCTAAAGTTTGTATCGTCTGTAAAGTTTCCCGATTAGTATGCTTCTAATATCGCGCGTTGCGTAAATGTTGACGGGGGTAAATTTGCTGGACTAAAGAGCCATGACGGCCATGTGTTTATGCAATACCTACTTCCTGTGGGTAGTCAATACCTACCGCCGGAAGATGTAGTGAAACCAATCATGCTGTTGTTCATATTTTTTTCCCAACTGACGGCAAAAACGTTGTGAAAGACAGACATTAATTAGTTGCGCCATAACATTTTCCAAATCCTATGCAAGTTTGAGATGATATTCCCTCTAGCTTTCTTCACAAGTATGATCCACATGATGGTTCACTTGCCAGAAGAGGCATTGCTTGCTGGTCCTGTCAACTATCGCTGGATGTATCCAATAGAAAGGTATATAATACTCATAATTTGTTTATGCATCCTTATCCTACGCTTGCTAATTTGTATCATATGGTTTTATTTTGGCAAGCTTCTCGGAGAGCTAAAAAAAACTGTACGCAACAGGGTGAAGCTCGAAGGATCAATTATAGAGGCTTTGGTTCAATATGAATCGCTTACTTTCTGTGGAATGTATTTAAAAGATGTGGAGACGGCTTTCAATCGTCCTCAGCACAATAATGACAGAGGTGTAAGAAATGAGAAACTTTTTGTTTTTGGCCAAAGCACGACCCTTTGGAGATCCTGCACGAGGAGAGTTGTTTTTCAGAAATGACATGGAGGTAGCGCATTGGTTCGTATTGAACAATTGTGATGAGATAATGACATACTTAGATGAGCATGAAGAGATGATGAAGCAAAAACATCCATCACATTTGTATGCTAAGAAACACCGTGAATTGTTTCCACAATGGTTTTTGGAATATGTAAGTTATAAGTATTTTGTATTTGACATATATATTATAGTATTTAATTTTCTCAAACTTACATTTGAATGTTTTTGTATAATATTAGGTGAATAAGTTGAAATTATCTAATTCCCCCACTTACAGTGAAGAGTTATAT
This sequence comes from Prunus mume, assembly GCF_029339155.1. Classification (NCBI taxonomy): domain Eukaryota; kingdom Viridiplantae; phylum Streptophyta; class Magnoliopsida; order Rosales; family Rosaceae; genus Prunus; species Prunus mume. The sequence goes on from NC_142705.1 coordinate 23,666,313, forward strand.
AACTTGGCATTCGGCCCGAATCGGGCTAAATTGTTCTCGGGTTGCTATGTTAACGGCGTCAAGTTTTTAGGGACTGTACGAGATGACAAGTGTACGCAAAATAGCGGTGTCCATGTCCTAGGTGGAGGCGAAAGTACGAACATTGATTTCTATGGCAAACTCACAATTGTCGTGCAATTGCTTTACAAAGACCAATACCAAGTGATCATGTTTAAGTGTTGATGGTTTGATACAAACCCAAATAAGCAGGGAAGTGTTAAAATCGACCATGGCTTACTATCTGTGAACATTAACCGAACTTGGTATGATGACGACCCTTACATTTTGGCAAACATGGCAATACAGATTGTGTATCTAGATGACCCTAAAGCTGGGAGCGGTTGGAAAGTTGTTCAGAAGATGGATCAGAGGAACGTGTATGCTATACCAAAACTAGACCCAACTGACAACGACATCGACAACATCGCTGACCAACGTTTATAATCTTCAATGGAAAACGATGCGGAAACACTTCGAGATACAAATGTTATACAAGAACCATTTCAGATACAAGGAGTGTCTTCAATCGAGATACCGATTCAGTCAATTACAATTGACCTCGGCGATTTTCCGCGATACGATATTGCAGTGGGCCCGAGCAACGATGATGATGTAGTTATAAAGGAGGAGGATTAGGAGACCGAAAGTGATGATCGCGACAATAACGAAAGTTATTATAGTTCAGATGATGAATAATGCAATTTATTTCGACTTGCCATGTAAAACATAGTAAATGAAATTTTTTGTAATTTAATTATGTTAGTGTAAAGATTTTGGCAAATATGCTTGTTTGAATATATGTACTTGTTATATTCAAACCTTATATATGTGGAGAAATGAAACATTGTTAAATAAATTGAGCTATAAAACATTGTTAAATAAATATATCCAATTGGTAATATTTTTTAAAATTGTTTTTAGAGAACATTTTAAAAAAAGGAAAATTGAGAAACAAACCTTAACATTCCCTTAGCAAAATAAAAAGGAAAAAAAATGAAAATGAGAAACAATATGACCTAAATATTTATTTGGCGCCAAATACTTCCGTGACGACTTTAGTCTCGTCGCGCACAGAGCCGGTCCATTGGATATGGAGGCCCTGTGCGAAGAAAGCTGATGAGGCCCTATATGTATAAGTAAAATAACAATTTTTCAAATTTTAAAATTCATAAATCATAAATTAAACTGAAATCATTATGTGGAATCAATTACATTAGAACTCACTAATAGAATCAAGATCATCCTTTGTCTATTTTCACATACTAACATCTATTCAATTTTCGTTTACATACAAAAAAACTACACCCTTTACTATAAAATGTTAAACAATGGTTTAAGAGTTAAACCCTTTACATCATCTTTTAAAATTTTCCAACGCTTTGTGGAATGAGAAAACAAGTTATAAATATATTGTATCACACCAAAAAAATCATGTGCTTTCCTACAAGAGTCCGCAATATCACAAAGTGTCAAGTTAAGACAATGACAAGCACATGGTGTGTACAAAGCTCTAGGATTTAGATCTAATAGTCTTCTTTGTACACCTTGGTTTTTCCCTTTCATATTGGATCCATTATCATATCATTGTCCTCTCACATGATCAATATTAAGTTTAAGATCTTTGAACACATTTTGTAATTCTTCCAAGAGTCCTTCTTCTGATGTATCATGAACTTGTAAGAATTCCAAAAAGAATTCTTGTACTTTTATTAGATGTGTAGAAACATCCACACATCTCAATATCAAGGACATTTGTTCTTGATGACTTATATCAGGTGTACAGTCAAGAATAACAGAAAAATACTTTGCTTTTTTAATTTTTTGAATGATTGCACTTTTGATTTCATTTGCTAACCTTGCAATCAGCTCATTTTGGATCCTTGGACTAGGATAATGATGATAAATTTCTTTATCATCAATCTGTCTCAAGTGTTCTTTCATGATTGGATCCCATTTCGCTATCATTTCAATTAAACCAAAAAATTTCCATTGCTATCTTCATGAATCCTCTCATTCTTTCCACGAAATGCCAAGTTATACTTGCCAATATATGTTATAGCAACTATTATTCTTATTAATACACCCTTCCAATGTTCTTTCTCTTTATTAATAAGCTGTTGAACATGTTTATCAATTGTAACATTTTTTTGCATTCTCATTTGCAAATCAATCCAAGTGTTCATGTTAATCATGTGCTCACCACTTGTTTCATGTTCTTTAAGTCTCACACTAAGGTGTACCCAATCATTAAACCCCTCATTAGCTAATGAGTTTATTTTTGGGCTCTTATTAAAAAACTTGCAACAAAAGCAAAACACCTTATCCAAATGCTTGGAATACACCAGCCATTCCCTATCATACTTATCTCCATTTGATATATAATGAGTGTAAAACGTTGAGGAGAAATGTCTAGAAAATTTATCACTAGGTCCCTTCTCAATTGATAGATCTCTTCTTGGACCATTCGCCAATAATTCATCTCTTGATTTTGAATCTAGACCATCCCAAGTCCTAGGATCATAAATATCTAAAGGAATAGATTGACTTGGTTGTTCCTCCTCATTGATTACATTATCATTTTCAACATGAGCATGACCTAAGTTTTCCACATTTTCATTAGCCTGTTCATCATGACCTACATTTTCAAGATTTTCAACTAAACCTTGTGGTTCTTTAATAATGAATTTATCAAGAGCACCTCTCTGAGATTGAGTTAATTCTTCAACTCTTCTCTTTTCTTGGCGCTTTCTATATCCAGATGAGTGTTTTCTTTTAAACATTTTTCTAATATAGCAAAATAACACACATCATAACAGAAAAAGAAGACAATAGAACCTGATTTTTGCAGCTTTCATTGATTTTGACTGTTTCACTTCAGCTAATGTTCACAAAACAAAAAGTCTGTTAAAATAATTACAAAAATAATATATGAAAAGCATTGAAAAATTAGGGATAGAGATTCACATGATTTTTTAGGTTTCTTCTTGCAATGATATGATGGCTAAATTCTAATATGAGAGAGAGAGATAGAGAGATAGATAGAGAGAGAGAGAGAGAGAGAGAGAGAGAGAGAGAGAGAGCAGAGATGCACACAGCACGCCTTCTGACTTGCCAAAGAGTACAGAAGATTGCGTGTTTTGGACGGAAGATGGAAGAATCAAGAAGGAACAAATATATGCCCGTTAGGAAATAATAATAATATTTTTGGAATAAAAAAAATATAATATATTGCTGGGTTGGGCTTTTAAAAACATTTAAAGGCCCCCAAAGGTCAGGAAATCATAATAATATTTTTGGAATAAAAAAATACATAATATCTTGCTGGGCTTTTAAAAACATTTGGAGGCCCTTAAAATTTGGGGGCCCTGCAGATCATCACACATGTGGGCGCTTCTAACTCGCGCATAGTTGTAATTTTGAGCGACGAATTCATTCTTGTCGCTTAAAGTTGCAATTTTGCACGACCACTTTACTTATCGTCGCACGAAATTTTCACACGACGACTACAGTTCTCATCGAGTAAAGTTTAATTTCGCGCGACGACCGCCATTCTCGTAGCACAAAGTTGTAATTTTGTGCGACGAATTTAATTATCATCGCATCAGTATATGTATATTATAATATATATGTGTATATATGTACATTATAGTATATGTGTATGTAATAATAATAATAATAATATATGTGTAGTTTATGTATATGTGTAATATATGTATATATATGTGTAGTATATGTGTATATATAGTATACATGTGTAGTATATGTATATATATATATAGTATATGTGTAATAATAATATATGTCTAGTATATGTATATATATATAGTATATGCAGTGGTAGATTCAGAAATTTTTCAGAGAAGGTGTAATATTTAAAAGGGTAAAAGCTCTAAAAAAAAAAACTATTTCAGATGCTCTTAATCTAACCAAAATCAATACCAATTAATCTAATCAAAATCAATCAAAAATCAATTTCAATTAATCTAATCAAAATGCATATCAAATTCTCAATTAAATAAATGAATCATAATTTATCATACCTCGAGTTGTGCATAGTCTCTTTCTGTTTAAGTTTGCTATTGATCATACAAATACAGAGAGCTAAATCAGAAAAATAAAAATAAAAATAACATTTAGAAAAACTCCTAAGACCATTCAAAGACTACAGTGTGCCCCTTGTAGACTTAAAAGAAAAATCCGAAAAGCCTTAAATTAAATAAATAATAAATCCGAAGAGCCTTTTGCTACTGAAGAAGAAAAACAAAACTAGACATTGCTGTTGATGGGTTTGCTTTGCCTTTGTTGAACAAGAAAAGTAAAAACAAGATATTTGTATTTTTTATTTAGAAATTTATATGATATCAGCAAATTAGTGCAGAGATTGCTGCGAGAACACTGAGCCCTCTCAATCTAGAATTCGAATACAATCGAGCCCTCTAAATCCAAAATTCTAATACAATCGAGCCCTCTCAATCCAAATTTCTAATTCCTAGTTGATTAATTAGTAATCACATTTGAACAGTGGATGGTAGTAAGGGTTTAAGGCTTCTAAACTTGGATTGGACGATCGTCTTCCATAGAAGGTAAGGCTTTTACTTCACTACGTTGTTTTTTTTTTCAAAACTCATCCAAAACGACGCTTTTGCTGCAGCTTTTTTTTAACAAAAAAGGTCGCACTGTTAGCGCTGCAAAGAAAAAAAACATCTTTGAGGCATTAGGACGAGCACATGGCGGGCACACCAGCAGAGGGGCAATTTCCAACTTCTTCCATGGCTTTTTCAGTAAGGGGAGGTGCAGTGCACCTCCTTGCGTCTCTGTGGATCCGCCACTGAGTATATGTGCAGTATATGTATATATATATATATACACATGTATAAAAAATTAACCTAATTATTATAAACCAAGTTATTAAATATCTCAAACAAATCCAGAAATCCAAACTACCCGGTATCCAATAAAAACCCAAATTTCCTAATAATAAATCAAACTCCCCGACACGATTAGTTACAAATGCTTTTTGACAAGCATTCGCCGCACTAGGTCGTGTGAACCAAAAACCTATTAATAGATAAGAACACATTCCAACCAATTCCCAAAAAATATAAATTTGTATCAAATTAGAACTAGTAACTATACATATAATCATACGTCACAATGCCAGAAAATCATTCTTTAAAAATAAAAATAAAAACTTTGCGTGACGCCAATAAATCATACGTCACACAAAATGTTGTTGGACGTAACGTTTCGTCGCACAACCTAACTTTGAGCGACGCCAAGTCTTCCTGCGTCGTGCAACATAACTTTGAGTGACGCCTAGGCATCCTATGTCGCGTACTGTTATAATTTTCGAGGGTTTAGGGTTTAGTGTTTGCGCCACGCTAGTATAGTTTTACGTCGCTCAAGTTGACGAAAATTTTTGCGGAATTACTACCTTGCATGATGGTTTACTTTTGTCGTGGTGCAAGGTGGCGAAAATTTTGGCGGAATTAATACCTTGCGTGACATAAGCGTTTTTTTACATTGCACAATTTGACCTTGCGGACGGTTTACTTTCGTTGTTGCTCAAGTTCGAGAAAATTTTCTTAGAAAAACATGCAAGTATAGACCCCTCGTTCCTCTCTCTCCTTCGACCCCTCCGTTCCTCTCTCTCCTTCGACACCTCCCCCTCCCAATACTCCCTGCCCCATACCCACCACATCCATCCACCTCAACCCACGAAACCAACGCAGGATTCAGCTGCCGCCGCCACCACCACATAATAATAATAATAATAATAATAATAATGATGATAATCACATATTCCATCCTAAAAATTCACTAGCTTGAATTAGATCACCCATAACTTTCAGCATCCATTCTCAAATCAATTCCACATACGTATAATATACTATTCAGCAAACCAGAATTCATAACCCTTATTATTCACTTTCCAAGACAACCCTTTGAAAACCCGCATCAATATCCAATGTACCCATGACCTAAACACATAGACATATATTTGAGTGTAAACATATAATCGACATTTAATTATATCCTTACTAACACCATACCCCCTCTATCAAGCCATAAGTGAATTATAATAACAATCATCTAAATAAAATGATATTAATAATAATATTAAAAATAAAATATTAATAATAACGATATATATAAACGGAGAGTCTCGTGTCACACAGTAAAGGCCGAAACCGAACCGATAGCCCGATTTCATAACCTCCTTAACCAAAATACTCATTACCAGACAATTAGATTCCTATCAATATCACTACATCAAAACAAGTCCAAGTTTTCAACAATACGCCATAACCACCATTCAAAATCCTACGTATTTATCATTGGCAAACAACTTTAGTAATATCCCAAAGCCATTTTGGTACCTTCCCAAAAGATGAGATGGTCCCAAAAGGCCCGTGGTCAACAGATGGTCAAACATCTTGTTTTTGGTCAACCGAGCCCACGGGGGCCACGACTCTGATTTCTGATCCGAAAGTTTCTACAGATTCAACAAAGTTTACTGAACACGTCCTGCAAGTTTGGTCCAAATTGAACGGTCAGATCCCTCACGATCACACGATCAAACGGTTACTTTTTTAACCTAATCTTTGAATAATTGAATTGAAGCATCCTAGACTCCGATTCTCGATTCGCGAATACCTACACGATCCTAAAGGTGCCTAGAACAACATATTTGAAAATAGAGTTGATCTAATGATCCAAACATATCGAACCTGGATAACGCCTAATATGGGTAAATCCAATCAACAATTAAATGATAACCAAATTCAAATCCGAGTATACCGCCGTACATGGGATGATATGAGGATCATTTTAGGACCAAATGGGTCACCGAAACAGGTGCCCACGCTCCGTCACACGCTCCGACAGCGTGTGGGTGTCTTGAGAAATTCATGTGATTAGAAAATTCTCAAAACACCCAACAATACATATACCTACGAGACCAGGACAATGAGTGGAGCAAGTTTTGTTGTTGGACCATGGCTAAAAAGTGACCATAACTTGCCAGAAACACGAGCCGAAAATTGGCCAAGCTTCAAGCGATAAATCAAGTTCCAAAACACAAAGTCGATCCTAATCAACCCAACCATCAGCTAGAACACATTGATAGGATGAAAAAGCATACCTAGATCGAAGAAATTGGTGGCCAGAATCGCTAGAATGAGCGTCGAAAATTGAGAAAAACTGATCGGTTGAGGCGGCGGAGGGGTGGGATGGAGAAAGGAGGTGGATGCGGTCCTTTTGTACCGCCTTGTGGCCGGAGGTGGACGGTGGCGGCGGTAGTGGCAAAAGCCGCGGCTGTACAAACACCGGGAAGGGGGTCTGCGCACACAGAGAGAGAAAACTAGGTTTTAAAAAATCATACTTTGAATTATTTACAGTTATGCCATTGGGCTTCCGTAGCTCGTAACTTTTTCGTTGCAAATCCGATCTAAGCCCACAACTTGTCTACGAACTCGTATCGACGCGATCTATGTAATTGTATCATTCATTTCTCTAACATCCCTCCGGATTAAAAAATAACCAAAATAACCCTATCCACAAGGGCAAAATTGAAATTTCGTAATAAAATAAAATAATTAATTTAAATGAATAATTAAAATTGGGTCGGGATGTTACATTTTCCCTCTCCTACCTACAATGCATAACACCTAAGGCGGGGCGCGAGGTCCTTCGTGAGGTCCACGAAAGCGTTTGTGGGGTCCATTCGGCATCCAGGACCATGGTTGCCAAAATCATTCGTCGGGTATATTTTTAGCCTTCCTTAAAAAATGACGCCCAATTCATCGTTGAGAAGTGCCGACAATGTCAACTCTTTTCTAACCTCATCCATCAGCCACTAGAGCCAACGCCACCATGGCATGCCCATGGTCGTTCGCCCAATCCACTCAACCCGATCGGCCCATTGCCCGAAGGAAAAGGCCAGATAACATTCGCCATATTCGCAATAGACTATTTCACTAAATGCGTTGAGGTAGAGCCCTTCGCTGCCATCACCGAGGCACGCATTCGTAGTTTTATTTGGAAGAATATCCTCTATCGTTTCGGATTACCCCGGGTAATTGTCATTGACAATGGTCGCCAATTCAACAACGATCGGTTCCGAGAATTTTGCTTAAATTTTAACATCTCTCTCCGTTTTTCGCCACCAACGCACCCCCAAGTCAATGGTCAAGTCGATGCCATCAACAAGATCATCAAGCGTACCTTCAAAAAGAAAGTGGGACCCAAAAAAAGAGACTGGGTTGAGCGCTTACTTGAGGTCCAGTGGGCCTATCGATCCACATAGCGCACATCGACCGGTGAGACTCCTTTCTCCCTGGCCTTCGGATATGAAGCCATAATACAAGTGGATATTGGCCTACCAACTCACCGCGTCGAGCATTACGACCTTCAGAAGAGCACTCAACAACTCACTCTCGACCTTGACTTAATAGAAGAAAAATAGGCTCAGGCCGAGATGAACCTCACCACGTATCAGTAAAGAATCGCATGCTACTATAATGCGAAGGTTCGATCTTGGACCTTTCACTCCAGTGACCTTGTCCTACGTGCCGTACTACTTGCCACCAAGGACCGCTTAGCCGGAACACTCGGTGACAACTAGGAAGGCCCCTACCGAGTAGTCGCCATCGTTCGCCCTGACACTTATACCCTTACTACGCTCTTCGACAAAGCACTCCCACACCTGTGGAACGCCGAGCACCTCCACCAATACTACTCCTAAATGGGTTTTCCATGACACGAGCTCTTTAGCTCGAGTCCGCCCTAGTCCATTGTCTCTTCTTTATTTATCCTTTATATATATGTGTGTTTTTATCTAATTAGCTACGCTTAAACGTTACTCCACACACATGACCAATTCACAACTCAAACACAATTCAAAGATTATACAATTGAAAACAACCAATCAAACTTAATAATTGAAACCAAAATAATATTACTTAAGAACACTTAAAAAATATCCACAAAAAAAAAAAAATTATGTTCAAACACAATGCTCCTCTTGAGCCGATTGGATATAACCAAAAAAAAAAAAACACTTCTTACACTTTCTTTGTCTCCGCCCCATGCCCTACAACCTTGACATCTCTATCCATGGCATGCTCTCGGGCAAATTATCACCTTGACCCTTCTCCACCTGCTCAACATCTTCCTTGTCTGGGAAGAGGTCCTCCAAGTTGAACGCAAACTCCGAATAGCATTTTTGGATTTTTTTCAAGCAAGTCCAGCCCACCCTAGTGTTGCATCTCCCCCGCCAGACTCGACCCTTCAGTTGAGTCCTAGAATTGCTTCACATCCTCCATTTGAAGATGACAAAGGGGTCCTAGGTTTGAGTTCATCGGGCAACTTCGAGGAATGCCATCCACTTCTGAACAAAGGGGTGCAGGGGCGGATGCAACCTATTTTTGAACATCTCCCAGTGTAAAGTAACCCAGCACCTTAGCGGTCTACTCGGCTTATCACCCTCTTGCGGAAGCGTGAATATTATGTCTTTAGGCAATTCATAATCCCGCCAGCTTTTTTTATCCAAAATCATGTGTGTCATACGGATCCGCACAGTGTCTATCGACCACTCCCTTGCTTTATAAAAATACGGGTGAATAGGCATCCCGTATCTATACGAGCACGTCAGCTCCCTTGAGCCCCTAGCTGTGCTCACCCTCGGAGGAATTCCATCCAAGTCGACCACAGGGTGCTTGGGGTCCTCCGCCTCCCTATGTTCCGAACACTCTACCTCGGCATCCAGATGCCCTTCAAGGTCGTCCTCGTCATCTAATGACGCCTTCGCCACTCACTCCACCTCGGCCTCCCTCACTTCCACCTCATCCGATTAACCCATAACTTCCACTACATAGGGAACTGCCTTGGCACCCACCCCCAGCCTCATTGGCTGCCTATCCCTCAACCGATCCTAGGCATCATCCAAATCCTTAAAATTCACACTACCCCTGTTGGACCTACTGTGTCCTTCCTTTTTCTCAGCCGTGCTCACTAATTTTTCCTTCTTTTCTCTCTCCCTCCCGTCCCAAAGACAATAACAAAGAAAACTAGAGAGAGAAGCTCTGACATGGCTGCCACGACGTCTTTGCACGAACAAGCCCCCTTTTTCTTCCTCTCTCTCCCATCGCACTCAGCCTCTTTCCCTCCCGTCCCAAAGACAATAACAAAGAAACCTAGAGAGAGAAACTCTGACATGGCTGCCACGACGTCTTTGCACGAACAAGCCCCATTTTTCTTCCTCTCTCTCCCATCGCACTTAGCCAACTGGCTGCAACACGATCTCTTTGCTTTTGCACTCGAACTTAGAGTTTTTGAAAGCTCAAAATGGCTGAAATAAAATTCCTCCCAAAAAGCTTCTATATGTGGCACTCTTGTCGATCGTCTTAATCATCTGCCCTAACTAAATGCCCCTTCCTGGATCGTTATCACGTGTGGCTCTCATCGTTTCTCTCAATAGACGCAAACTAGACGTCACACTTGTTTCATCTTCCCAGACGCCTCATCATCACGCCTGCAATAATTGCACAACACTCGAGCATTTGACACCTATCCAAACCATTTTACTTGCCTTAGGTAAAGTACTATTTTCTTGGGGAGTTGGGGGACTACCCAACCCGAGCCTTCACATCCAGACCTACCGCTCGGAGTACTCACCAAATAGCTCGGGCACGAAAAATCTCATTAGGCAGACCCAAAGGGCAGAAGCAACTTCCCACCCAAGGAGACTTGCCTAGAAAGTTGTGGGACTTGTTGACGCTTGGTATAAACCGAGCCCATCTACCCAATGAGAACATAACACGTGGACCTCGCTAGCCACGTGGAAAAAGTGACCATCTAGTCCCCTATAACTGCCAACTATGCATATCGGCTCGGTTCCCGACCATACTACCTCGGCCTCAGTACCATCCAGGAAAACATGACGAAAGGCTACTAGTCAGCCACGTCGACCACAAGACCTCCCCTGACAAAGGAGGGTTCACCTCCTCTCAAAATATCCCTCTTGTACTCTCCAATACCACATGTAAACCACCTAACCCATCCCTTGACCAGATGGGACTCCAATCGTTTGTAATAGGCCACTCTACTCACTCTCGCTCCCAAGTAAAACGCGTAAAGCCATCTTAAGAAGAGGACCATCCACCACCTGACAGGACTGCCTAATGTGACATAAACAGCTCAGCTCTAAGCTGAGATGACCGGTTTGAGGAATATCTTGTGAAACTTCCTATAAATAGGCTTGAATTTATGTAAAAAGTGTGACTGCTTCCAAGTACAAAGAAAAAGACTTATCAAATACATAGAAGACTACTCTCGTTCTTACTCTTATTCCAACATAAGTGTCATACAATTAAGGAACCAAATCTCCTCTTCATTCAAGTGAAAACACTTGTATTTCATACTTTGACCACATGAAGTTTGAGGTCTAAACAAATAGCATGAATTATCAATAAACTATTGGCTCGTTTGTTATGAGGGATAATTTTAATCATCAACCTCTTATAGATAGTCTTCATCCTTTCTCCAAGTTAGGCAACATAATATGCTTTCAATGCACATGAAATGTAGGCATTTTTCTAGTTTAGTGTAGTCCTCCCTACCAAACAAGCCCTTGATACGTTATTGATAAATTGTTGAGAAGTTATTAACAAATTAACAGGGTTATTGATAAATATTAAAAGCATTGATAAACATTTTTGCACACATTGGTTAGAGATTTATAATCGAAGACAATGTCGTGTGTAATTCACAAGAATTTCTGGGGTGGTTTTCAATTTTTTCAAATCTAAGTGACACGTGGTCTCACGAATGTAGTGTTTGGGAGCAATTGCTCCCTCAAGAAAGGTTCTCTGTTCGAATTGTAACATATGTACAGTTTGTGAAAGTTTAGTACGTTATTGCTTTTCTCCTTAGAAAATGTCCTTAAAAAAGTGAGACGTGGGTTTAGGGTGTTTTCTACGCGCGCAACCTAATAGATGGCTGTAACTATTACTGGGATTTGAGGACAACAATGCAAAACATAGTATAGTTCTAGGAACACAACAATTAACCGTATATTATTTTTCCGAAGAAAAGCACATGATAAACCGGCAGTATCCGGTAATTGCAAGGATTACCGGTTACATAAGAATCAGCCCCTCTCTCTCTCTCTCTCTCTCTCTCTCTCTATATATATGTATAATAGACAAAAGCCAAAACGTCAAAGCCAAGCCAGACAACAAAAGGGAAAGGACCTCCTCACCACCCGCATAAAATCGCATTTGCCTTCTCTCAGACCAGACCCGACCCCAAACAAAATCCACGATCGCTTACAATTTCTTCCATCAATACCTATAAAACACACCCTTATTTGAAAATCTCCCCCCCCAAATTCCAATTTTCCCGCGAACTTTCTCCGAGTTTATTTTCTCAATTCTTCTGTTTTCTTAAATCCTTTTGGAACCCTAGATTACCGAAAGCTCTGGATCTGATTGAGGACGATTATAAGGAATAATTTCCCGGAACCCAGAAAAACAAAGTTACAGGATTTGTAGCAGAAACAGAAGAACACTTAAAACATATATATATTTTCTTCTTTATTATACTATATTTGGAAAATCGCCGAAGTCTTGAAGGTGGGATACAGGGAATGGAGGAACAAGGTGGATTCGAAGAGAACCAACCTGTGGATCTTTCCATTCACCCCTCTGGTATTGTTCCCACTCTTCAGTAAGTCTTTCTCTGCCCTCTTGCATTTGAAGTTTCTAATTCTGTTTTATTGAACCGTCTTCATCATTTTTTGGCAAAAGAAAAGAAAACCATCTTCATCATGTACAAGGCTCCTGAGTTGAGTACTGCGTAGTGGGCCTGTTTAGATCTAATTGGTTCATGGGTTTATTCTAGGACTATCGGTTTGTAGGTTGATGGGGTTACAGTGGTCTCCCAAAGCGGAAGGAAGATGAAATTTTTTAGTTTATACTGATTCATTTGCATCCCTAAGATGCTTTTTGTGTTTTAAAAGGATTGAAAATTTTCCAACTTTTGTGGTTGAAGTCGAATTTTTCCCCAATTTATATGAACTTTGGTTTTCTGTTTTATCTAAATCTTGTGGGAATTGAATTCTATCTGCCAATGAAAGATTTCATTAGATAGTGCTCTCTGTTATTGTAAACGAAGCTGTGGCTCGAACTTGTTCTCAAAACTGATTTACATGGAAAGAGTATTTTTGTTTTTAGTTTTCCGGCCAAGCTTAGTGATGAAGTCCACCAGGTTTCCGTACCTGGAGTCTCTCCAGACTGGCTTGGTGGATAAAGTTTTTTGTCCTTCCTAGTCGCCTACCAGTTTTCAATGCCTCTGTACTTTTCGCATGCATAATATCAAGACATTTTAATCTATCCTATAGGCCTCCCTTCTGTGAGCTATATCTCTATTGTGTGATGGAACTTGTTTTGATGCCAAATGTACTGCATCTGTGGTAGAACTTCGCTACTAAAAAACAAGCTTATATGGGTTTTGTGCCCTTTGTTGGTCCATGCTATCCATTTATTCGATATGTATGTTTGGGTCATGCAAAACTTTGTGCTATTAGCACAAAGATATGAAGAAATGTTATTAAAATGTCTTTGCTATAGAATGTGCGGAATTGTCAACAAGTGTTCATCTCTTATGGTTTGTTTGTAGTGGAATTATTAATATTCAATTATTTTCTTTTACTTTTTATTAACACATTATTCTTATAATCTGGAGTATTTTATGCTCAATAATGAAGCTTATTAATTCCTTCTGTTCTGGTTGTGTTTGTAGGAATATCGTATCTACGGTTTACTTGGGTTGCCGGCTGGATCTCAAGCAAATTGCGTTGCAAGCTCGGAACGCAGAATACAACCCCAAGGTATGCAAGAGTTTGTGTATAATTCATTTCTGTAGCGTATTGACAGTTGAGTGTTGGTAGTTCACTCTTTTTTTAGCCTCTGACATTCACCGAAACTTTGATGTCGTTGCTTTTCATGTGGGTAGAAAGTATTGGAAACCAGTAAAAGTTGACACTTGTACTCCTTTCACGCTGCTTTTCATACGTATGCCTCCCAAGTCCTCCCAGCCAATAAGTATTTGTTGTAATAAAAGGGACCAGTTTATATGAAGAGAAAAAAAACATAATTAATAGCAAACTAAACAGATGTGCTAATAATCCTATCACTATTTCTTTAATGTCGAGCATTCAGTGATTCCTTAGCATCTTATAAAATTGGTTGAATTTCTGTTGAACTCGCTCGCTCTCTCTCACATCCCCCTGGAACAAACACACGGATCCATCTCGGTATGACTTAAATTGTGTCAATAACAGACCATGATTTATTTTCTGGTGCTTTAGACATTTAGGAGAATTGAATAATAACTTATTTTTTATTGAATGTTCTTGCAGCGTTTTGCCGCTGTTATTATGAGAATAAGGGAACCAAAAACTACAGCGTTGATATTTGCCTCTGGGAAGATGGTGAGCTCTCCACAAATTTCTGCTATTCCAATTGCTGACAACAGCATGATTTCTTTTCAGCTGTTCCTAATTTGTTTCTATAAAATTTTTGGAGCTGGTATACATTTGAATCTCTCAGGCTCCTGTTCAGTCCCACCATTGGTGGTAAATGCCTTTGTTCTTTAAATCTTTGCTGCCATGTGAGATCTGAAAGAACAGTTTATCGTACTTGATGTGTTTGATATCATAATCCAATTGATTGTGCTATTATCCGTGGACATGGCTATTGGGGTACAATTCAGACATGATTATGTATTTGTTGACATGTGTTTGGAACCCCACATACATGACCTTGTCAATTGTCATGTAAGTGTCAGTAATGTATTTTGCCTTTTTCTTTGCCATAATTTACTGTTTTTGTCATCAGCTAATTTTGGTTATTAAGTCTAAGTTGAAGTGTATGTCTGATATTGGTTATGGTCATCTGGACTGCATGTTTTGTCTAAAATTTACAATATCTTGAAGCTTAAATTGACAACTTTTGATGCTCAAGATGACAAGATATATTTGGAGATGGAGTTATCCTTTTATGCGTTTCATTTCAAATGGCATGTGTACATAGTAGAATTGGCATTGAATTAGTTGTTACAGTTTAAAATTATGTTTTCAGTCTCTTTTATTGGAACTACCATAAGTCATGGGTGGTAGGTCAATAATTTCATAAGATAATGTTTTTGCACCCTCCACTTCTGCTGCCAAAACTGGCTTTCAAAAATTTACTCGTGCAATTCTAGTTGACTACTGCATTTCTCATGGGCTCTTGAACGTGATAAGCCCCCCTCCCTTTCCCCTCCTGCCTTGTTTATAATTTAAAATTTGACCATTATACCTTTTTTGCCACTTTTTAAGATATTTAATCTCTCTGGTACTTCAGGTATGCACAGGTGCGAAAAGTGAACAGCAATCAAAACTGGCAGCAAGGAAGGTAGATGTTACACGCTCTCACAGATTGTTACTATTATAAAAAACGTAGTTCTATATATATGGGATTTTTCATACATTTTGATGCGTTTTTAGGCATTTTAAGGCAGGAGTAGAGTGACATTGGACTTTTATTTTATCCTTGTTTACTTAAAAAAATTTAGTATCAACCTCAAGTGCTGTGAGTTTGTGACTGAAATAATTTTTCCTTTGTTACTGGTCACAATCAGGAGTGGGAGTGATCATTGATGATATCCTTTACATAATTATTTAGTTAGATTAGTGAATCTTTAGAAGGTTGCAAGGGCATACTGATGAATTTCTTTCATCTGTTTTGATATTTTTGGTTCCCAGTATGCCCGAATCATCCAAAAGCTTGGATTTAGTGCTTCGTTTAAGGTCTCTCTCTCTCTCTCTCTCTCTCTCTCGTGTAATACCATTGAGAGCAAGTCCTTTATATTTTATATTTTATATTATTTGTTAATACGTGCTTTTATGAGTATCAGGATTTCAAGATTCAAAATATTGTTGGCTCCTGTGATGTTAAATTCCCTATAAGACTTGAGGGTCTTGCATACTCTCATGGTGCCTTTTCAAGTGTAAGTGAAGACTATCTGTTCCAGGCTTTTGTATTTCATGTCAGTACTTGATGTGATTTTTAAGCTTTTCTTTTTGCGTGTATTATTTTTGTTTTCTCTTTCATAATTCTTGTCTGTTGATGTTAAATTTTTTTCATGATCTGATGTCCATGTCGTTTCTACTCTTGGGATGATCATCTTAGTCTATGGTTGGCACGTTAGGTGTTTATATTTTATGATCAAGTTTATGAGATTATTATCGTTGCATGTGGACATTTTGCATTTTAGGTGCTTATAATCAATGAGATTTATGTGTGTCCCCTCTCCAGTCGATATTTGTGTGATTTACGATAGCTGTAAATTGTTGGTAGGTTAAAGTGCAACAGGGAAGTTCATGGACGAGAGGAGAAATTTTGACTAAATGGATAATTTTACCATCATCACCCCAGTAGGAGACTTAGGCATCACACATCGTAGGGATAAACAAATGCTTGCTGGAAAATTCTGCAAGTTCTTTCATGTTCCAAAATAAAGGTTGACAAGCCTACTTATGAAGCTTTACTAGCCTGACTACTAAATTTTTTCATGACTCCCTCCCAGATATACAATGAATCCATACATACATTCAACCAACACAAGGACTACTATATATGAATCCTAGACACAAGCCTTACTTTGAAACAACATTATGATAGGAAAATGTATGTGGCCAATACATGAATCATTGGGATCAAACAGATCCTTGCATTTTAAAATTTGACTAAATGGATAGACCTAACAGGTTTAAAAATTCTGTTGTGATCCTTTATTTTTTGTTATATTGGTGCAGTATGAGCCGGAACTTTTTCCAGGGCTGATATATCGCATGAAGCAGCCGAAGATTGTTCTTCTTATATTTGTGTCGGGGAAAATTGTTATTACGGGTGCAAAGGTGATTTGCTTTTTTTCTTGTCCACTGTCTAGTTTATTTTCTATTGCATTTGCAAATGGAGATTTGATAATGTTTTGTTTAATTTGATGTCTTAGGTAAGAGAAGACACATATAAGGCCTTTGAGAACATATACCCTGTCCTTACAGAGTTCAGGAAGGTCCAGCAATGGTGCGCCCCCCTCACTCTCCCAAGAGAAAAAATTAAAAAATCTGTTGCATGATGAAATCTTAATTTTGGATGTTTCTCTAGCACTTTATTGCTAATTGATTCCTCTTATCTTCTTTGTAGATCATACTTACTACACGTGTTAGCTGTCGCTGGCAGACACACGTCTATCAACGTAGCTCCGGTGCTGTCATTGGCAATGCATGCAGCAACAATTTTTTTTTCTTATTTTCTGGTTGGGTGTAGAAAGAAAGGGTTAAGATTCACAGTGTGAAAGCTTTGTTGTCAGTGGCAGATAAGCCAGGATTGATGAGATTGTGATCCCGGAGGAGTTCATAAATAAGAACTTGCAATTTTGATAGTAGAATAGAAACTTCACTTCTTTCTTGCATAAATGATATCCTACTAAATTTGTTCTCTCCTTTTCTTTCACGATGCAACCAATTTGAACTCATTTTTCTGGACTGGTCACCAAAAAGAGAGCGAAAATGGAATTTATACAAGCTTTTGCATTAGCTTTAGTAGAGAGTAAGAAAGCAGTATTGAGGACCCTGCAGTTGCCTTCTTGTTAACTAATAATAAAAAAAAAAGGTTAAAATTCAATTTGATTGCTGAGAAAAAAATTTAGCCAAATTGGTTGTTGTATTTCTCAAATTTACAATTTATAGACATTTCATTATATTCCGTTAAGTGTATTTTTTATTTTTTAGGTAGCACATTCAATCTTCTCTAACTCAAGGTATTGTGCTCTAAGGGTTCAACAAATTAGGCGGAATTTTGAATTGAAATTGAAATTGTGAGGTATAAGGTCGTATATTGGATGCTATTTTATAGTCTTAGGGGGGTGTATTCAATTAGGATTATAAAGTGTTTAAAAAGATTTTAAAAATCCGGGTGTATTCAATTTGGATTTGTACAAACTTTAAAATAGGTTTTACAAGTCTGGGTGTATTCAATTTAGACTTATAGGAACCTTTAAAAAGTTCATTCAAATATGGGTGTATTCAATTAGGATTATAAAAAAGCTGAATCAAATCTAGGTGTAATTCGAAAGGTCATATATTTGGAAGGATTTCATTAAGTGACAAATTTTCGTAGCTTTTAAGGGGAGAGTTATAAATAACAAAGACCAAAATAAATCCAACCTTCCCAAGATTTCATTAGACATTTTTCTTGCCCTAGCTGTTCTCTCTGAAGACGAACTTCCTTCCTCCAAATTGTGAAGGTATGCTCCCTATTTTTTCTTTGATCAATACCTCGTTGGGTTTTCTTTTTCCATGATTTTTTCTTCATCGTGTTTTTCTTGTTATTAGGTTTATACTTGTTGCTAGGGTTTATGCTTGTTACTACTTGTTTTTCTTCTGAGTCTATATACGACTGGATATAAAATTGAAATAATTGACAACCTTTCTATAATCGAACAAAAAAATTGAAACAAATATGGATGAACATTAAAAAAAATGAAAATCCAAAATTTTCAACTTTTAAATGCTGTTTTGGAAGCCTAAACGACCCCAAAAGCCCAAAATCCATCATATGTCACAGTAAACTAGTGAGTTTGACTCGTGGCATCGTTCCCTTTTCAGAAAGGTATCATACACCCCAATCGGAGTTCAGACGTCAAATCTGTAAATTCCTACTGTGTCTTTTTTCCATTCAACATAATATGCAACACAAACAGAAATAGTGTTAGCTTGTGTAGGACTACACAAATTTCTTCGAAAAGAGTGTAGATCTTACGAACTTCCTGTTGAATTGGAGGATGAATCTTCTTCATCTTCATCGTTACCGATTAATGAAGGGGATCCTGAACTAGTTTTCCAAACACAAGAACGAAAACGACATAATGCTAATGAATGGAGAGTTGGTATAGCTTTGGATATGTGGAGAGATGTTGGGCACAATGAGAACAATGAGAATCAAGGATGATGAATGAACGTTAAATATTTTTCTTAAACTTTTCTTTCAAATTTGTAATACATTTGTCACTATATTTCTTATGAATTTTTCTTTTCGTTAAACATAATTTTATTTCATGTTGTTGAAGGAAAAGATGTTATGAATTTGGTTTTTAATTTCATGTTGTTTAAAATTTTATTTCATCTTTTTTATATACATCAATGTTATTATATACGTTGACAGCATTGAAAGTACTGTGCATATTTGACACAACATTCATGGATTATTCTTTTCATTTTGAACTGTGCATATGTTCTTCCATTGCAAACAAGTACTTTTTGTTTTTGCTTTGGGTAACAAAAACAAATTTGATTGAAAAAAATTCAATTTTCTTTCTTTAAATGACAAGGATGGGGATACAATGAAATATACTGTCTACATAAGTCTGGAATAAAAACCTATCAAGTTCTATGAAAGCTTAAGAAAGTTTTATTAAAAAATTATACAGAAGTCTTCTGAAAGTTTATCAAGTTCTATACGAATTATAAAGTTCCATCAAGTTCTATAAAAGTTGGCACTTAAATAAAATCTTTTTAAACACTCTAGAATCCTAATTGAATACACCCCCCCTAAATCAATTGAGTGAATTGTGTTGTGACTTCAGATGGTAAGGAGATGTAATCAAGGTAAAACACCAAAATATATTGGTAAGTTATTAATTTCATTTTAATTTGGTTTGGCCTTTTGATTTTCCTTATACCTCACAATTTCGATTTCAAACCGAGATTCACTCCAATTTGTTAAACCCTAATAGACAATATACCCTAATTCATTGAGTTAGAAGAGGAAGATTGAAGGCGCTTTCTAAAAAAATAAAAATAAAAGCTGCACTTAACGGAAGATAACAGATGTCTATAAATTGTAAACTTTGAGAAATACAGTGACCAATTTTTGTGTTAAATTAAGTGACGAAAAACATATTTAACCCTAAAAATAATAACAATGATAACAACTACAACAACAAATAATAACATGAAGATTCTCCAATAAGTATTTTATGTTAAGGATTCATTACATACTTTTAATCTCGGGCGTTAAATTGCATGTATTTTACAATTATTTAATAGAATATTTTTTTACCAATTTTTATGTGCATTTACATTAAATAATATAATGAAGGTAAAATAGTGACTATTAAGCAGTTTAAAAATCAAAATAAAATAAAACCTCCTCTAACTCTTTCTCCCTAGTCCCACTTATGATCTATATATCAGACAAAAGGCAGAGAATGGTAAAATATTCAAAATACCATAAAATACCATCGGTTAATCCAAACATTAAGAACTAATTTTTCTTTGAAGGGGGTTGAAATTATTAATTAAATGAGAATAATATGGTAAATTCACACTTTTTTATATTTAAAAAATTAAAAAAAAATAAAATTAAATAATAGGTCATATTTTTATAGAACACTTTTTTATTATCTTTTTTAATTCTATAAATAAAAAAAAAACCAATTGGCACGTGTGAGCATGTGCGTGTGTCTAGGGGCTAGTTATTATTAGAGCTTGTCCAATATAGATTCCTACATTTTCTTTTTCCTAAACATATACCCATTACTCTATAAATCTATGTGTAAAACCCAATTTCAAATTTAAATGACTAGTAGGATATAAGAGGTTGTAGTATTTCTATGTTTTTACATCATTGCCACCAAACTTCATATTTTATTTATAATTTATTTCAAGCATTTCATTAACTACCATAATTGTAATTAATATACTCCCTATTAATAGCATATCAACCACCCCATTTCTTTTAGTTATCATTCCCTTTCACATCTCGCCCCCTAAAATTACAAAAAAAAAAAAAAATTTCTGTAAATTACATATCCAATAATGTACCTATGAAATATAATATAAATATATACATATAAAATATAGGTATATTATTTACCAAAAAAAAAACCCAAAGTCAGTTACTTTGTAATTGCGTATATTTTTCATAATTAAAAATAGGTACACAATAATTTAAATAAAATATAGGTACATTATTTACCCACAGGTAAATTATTTTACAATATACCTGTAAATGTGTATAGGTACATTATTTGGAATAGATAATTATGTACACTTTTCATACTAGGTAAATTATGTTTTTCATAAAACAAACAAGTAATAGGTACATTATTCTTTCAAAGGTTTTTTAGGTTTTAGACATTAAAAAATTTTCACTTTTGGAAAAAGCCAAAGCTTTTTCAAAAAAGACAAAAAAACCACTTAACTTTCAAATCAAAGACATGCAAATGTATTGGATTCCTTAGAAATCTAAAAATAAATACAGGCATTTTCGTCCATTTTTGCTTCTTTTAAAATTTTTCTCTCTCCTTTTGCTTTTTCCAAAATGTCCCTTTTTTCAACATAATTAGTATAATTAGTATGTACAGTTTTATTCATAAACAATTATAAAGTGGATTATTAGTCATGTATAATTCATAAAAAGAAAATAACATAAACATTTTATTAAACAAACCGATTACCTAAATTTGAATTTATTGTTAAATTTTTTTTAAAATGTTTCAAAATTAATTCCTACATCCATTACAACCATTTGGAGATCTTTCCAAATTCAACATCTGTCATTATATACAATCCAATTAAAAACTGTTTTCATATTGATTCCTACATTAATATACAAAATGCAATGATGGCTTAGTTGAGGGTATTTTTGGAATCTGAAAAGTACAATAAATCAGATTTTATGCTTAATTAGGTAACTTCTGAGTTGAATCCTAGTCATGGTTTTTACTTATACAAATTGGGTATTATTTATAGGAACAAAAAGTGAAGGGTTTTAGGTACAGCAAATTGAATTTGAAGGGTGTAAGCCAAATTTACAATTATTATTAAGAGAGATTCTTATTTAAGTTAAGAATTGGACAAAAAGATGAAAGTGCGAATATGAAAATAAAATAAAATTTAAGATAATAAAAAAGATGAAGGTGTGAATATCTTAAACCTCAAAGCCATACCGCCGCTGATACCCGCATCCCTCCCTCCTTCCATCCATCATCTTCTGCAACTGCAACTCTGCAAGTGTGTGGTTGTAAAGTGATCAGAGCGGAAGTGGCTACAAACCTACAACCCTACAACCCTACAACCCTACAACCTACAAACAAGAAGGGAAGATGGGAGAAATTACAGCGAAACTCCAAGGAACTGCCCTGTTGGTTGTAACATATGTTTCTTGTTTGTTTACTGTATTTAGTTTCTTACTACTTCCTGGTGGTGCTGATGGTTTCATTTATGTACAAAGTTACATCAGAAGTCAAACAACACTAGGACTGTGATTTCTGTTCATTACGTATCACCATTTCCAGGTAAGCCCCTCTCTCTCTCTCTCTCTCTCTCTCTCTCTCTCTCTCAATCTTATTGAATTCTATTGACTCTCAGTTTGGTTTTGGTTTGGAAATTAGCACTGTTCCTTAGCTTTTACCAATATATTTCATTTACCACTCTCCAAAATGGTATGATATGGCAATGTCTGAGAAAGCATATAATTTGGTTTCACATTTGCAGTTAATGGGTTCTTGAGAATCATACAACCAGAAAATGGTGAGGTGATGCAATAGAATTGTGCTTGACTCTATCATCTATTCTCCTTGCGTTCCATCCCCATTCCCATTCCCATTCTCATATACCAGTTCCATGACAGTTCACAGATGAGTGGGTCTGGGTGTCTCAGATCCTTGATGCTCACTCTAAACCAATTCCCTGAGCCTCTGTTTTCCCATCGCTTCCCGCATCATTTCAGAAACCAACTCACTCTCACAACGAAACCCACCTCATTTATCAATCCTCACAAGGTAATCATTCTCTCTTTCATAATTCTCTTGTGCACCAAACCAATCGCCATCTTTTAATGTCTTCTGGGTCTTCTCGTTTTTCTCTTTAATGTTTAAAATTTTCTGCAGTGCTTTTGTGGGAATGTCACAAGGTTGAGCTCGGCAGAATATAGTAATGCAGCTGCGAAAGCCCATATCTTCGATGGTAGTTTAGTTCATCAAAATGAAAGTAATCCAAATGGGATTGAATTCCTGCATTCGGTGGAAGCACATTGCGTTCGTGCTAATTGTCAGACTTATATTTGGCTTTTAAAAGGGTGCTCAAGTTCTGGGTTCTTGTTAGATTCTAAGAAGCTTCACTCTACGATTCTGAAGCTGGGTTTCGATGCAGAACAGGTAATATGTGATGGCCTCACTGATGCTTATCTTGCCTGTGGTGATTTAGATGGTGCGGTTAAGGTTTTCAATGACATGCCCCGCAGAAGTTCATTTTCATGGAATAACATAATTCATGGGTTTCTTGCAAAGAAGTTGACCAGCCACGTATTGGATCTCTTTTCTCGAATGATAGCAGATAATGTGCATCCTGATGAGACCACATTTGCCCGTGTTTTAAGGGCATGTGGTGGGGGTAATGTCCGTTTCCAATATGTTGAACAGATTCATACAAGGATTATATGTCATGGTTTTGGTACTAATTTGCTCGTATGTAATCCCTTAATTGATTTGTATGCCAAAAACGGGTATGTGGATTATGCTAAAAAGGTCTTTGATAAATTATATCCAAGGGATAGTGTTTCTTGGGTGGCCATGACTTCTGGTTTATCTCAGAATGGACGGGAAAAAGAAGCAGTTCTCTTATTCATTCAGATGCAAACATCAGGAATTTTACCCACTCCGTATGTATTCTCGAGCGTACTAAGTGCCTGCACCAAAATAGAGTTATTTGAGATGGGAGCACAGCTGCACGGCCTTATTTTCAAGGGGGGATTTTCTTGTGAAACATATGTATGCAATGCACTTGTGACATTATATTCCCGCTCAGGGAACTTCATATCTGCTGAAGAAATTTTCAAAACAATGATCCACAGGGATGCAGTATCTTATAACTCACTGATCTCTGGGCTAGCTCAGCGTGGGTTTAGTGATAGAGCATTGGAATTGTTCAAAAGAATGCAGATTGATTGTTTGGAACCAGACTGTGTTACAATTGCTAGTCTTTTGAGTGCCTGCGCAGATGTTGGTGCTCTGCATAAGGGAACTCAACTCCACTCACTTGCAATAAAAGCGGGAATGTCATCAGATATCATCCTCGAAGGCTCTCTGCTTGATCTTTATGTGAAATGCTCTGATGTGCAAACTGCCTATGAGTTTTTCCTTACAACAGAGACAGAAAATGTTGTCCTGTGGAATGTGATGTTAGTTGCTTATGGTCAGCTAGATGATCTTAATGAATCATTTCATATTTTTAGGCAAATGCATATTGAGGGCATGAGTCCTAATCAATACACCTACCCTAGTATTCTGAGAACCTGTACCTCTGTCGGGGCTCTCAATTTAGGAGAACAAATACATACTCAAGTCATAAAAACTGGTTTTCATTTCAATGTTTATGTCTGCAGTGTGCTTATTGATATGTATGCTAAGCATGGGGAATTGGATACTGCCCTGAAAATTCTCAATAGACTCACTGAGGATGATGTTGTGTCTTGGACTGCTATGATCGCAGGGTATGCACAGCATGATTTATTTTCGGAATCTCTTATACTTTTTGAAGAAATGCAAAAGAGAGGAATTCGATCTGACAACATAGGATTTTCAAGTGCAATAAGTGCATGTGCTGGTATTCAAGCACTCAATCAAGGAAGACAAATTCATGCTCAGTCGTGTGTCTCTGGTTGTTCAGATGACCTGTCAGTCGGAAATGCACTTGTTACCCTGTATGCCAGATGTGGTAGAATATGGGAAGCATACCATGCATTTGAGGCAATTGATGCTAAAGATAATATATCATGGAATGGATTGATATCTGGGTTTGCACAGAGTGGGTACTTTGAGGAAGCACTGCAGGTATTTAATCGGATGAATAAAGCTGGAGTAGAAGCTAATTTGTTCACATTTGGCTCTGCAATTAGTGCTGCTGCTAATTTAGCAAATATAAAACAAGGAGAGCAGATCCATGCTGCAATTATAAAAACTGGGAAGAATTCTGAAACTGAGGTTTCCAATGCTTTAATCACATTGTACTCAAAGTGTGGTAGCATTAATGATGCCAATAAAGAGTTTTCTGAAATGCCTGAAAAGAATGAGATTTCTTGGAATGCCATGATTACTGGCTATTCTCAACATGGGCGCGGTGTTGAATCAATACATCTATTTGAGGAGATGAAACAACTTGGTATAGCGCCAAGCCACGTCACATTTGTGGGAGTACTTTCAGCCTGTAGCCATGTAGGCTTGGTAGATGAAGGGCTTGGTTACTTCGAATCCATGAGCAAAGAGCACGGGTTAGTGCCTAAGCCTGAACATTATGCTTGTGTTGTTGATCTTCTAGGGCGAGCTGGTTCTTTGAGCTCTGCAAGAAAATTTATAAAGGAGATGCCAATGAAACCAGATGCAATGATTTGGAGGACGCTCTTAAGTGCATGTATAACTCATAAGAACACAGAAATTGGAGAGTTTGCTGCCCATCATCTTCTGGAACTGGAACCTGAAGACTCAGCAACTTATGTTCTCCTATCAAATATGTATGCAGTAGCAGGAATGTGGGGTTGTAGGGATCAGACGAGGCAATTAATGAAGGAAAGGGGTGTGAAGAAAGAGCCTGGTCGTAGCTGGATTGAGGTAAAAAACTCAGTTCATGCATTCTTTGTTGGTGACAAACTGCACCCGCTTGCAGATAAGATTTATGAATTCTTAGGGGATTTGAATGAGCGGGCAGCTGAAATTGGTTATGTTGAAGACCGCTACAACCTTTGGAATGAAATAGAGCAGCAGCAGAAAGATCGAACAGAGTATATTCACAGTGAGAAATTGGCAATCTCTTTTGGCCTACTCAGCTTATCTAATACGATCCCTATACGCGTAATTAAGAATCTTCGTGTTTGTAATGATTGCCATAATTGGATCAAGTACATGTCAAAGATTTCGGATCGAACTATCATAGTACGGGATGCTTATCGTTTTCATCATTTCAAAGATGGTGTGTGTTCTTGTAGAGATTACTGGTAAGATTGTCAAAAGCTTGCCAGAATCCATGTTTCCATCGAGGATTTCAAATCACTTTATTGTCCTATGATTGAGTCGATTCAAGTTTCCTCCAATAGAAGACCATGGTATGAACTATAACCAGCAATTTCCTTCTATTGCTATTTGCACAGAATTTTAGGGACCATGGCTCGTTAAATCTTTAGTGACTGTTAGCTAGTGACATGTTTTAATAGGTCTATCTAGAACTATAGCATGTTAACTCTTAACGTACTTTTATCAGACAAACAAAAACAACGCTTCTGTCATGTGAACTAGCTTGGATATTTGGACCAGTTCAAATTTCCGTGACCAATTTCTGCCAGCTACTGCCGCTTTTTGGAATTTGAATTTTTAAGGACTTGGTGACAATTGTTGATGCTCACTCCAGGAGATGACTGTCTTATTTATTTTTAAAGCCCTGGAAAAGTAAGTCGGATACTGTTCTTTTCTTCAAGGTTCTTCAACTTTTTAAGCTAGAATATGATTTATTTATTTTTGTCACAAGGGGTAAAGAAAAGAAGTAAGCTTGGACCAAAAGAGGGCCTGCCACCTGCAGCATCCTGGAACAGAAACACTTGGAGACCAGCCAGAGGCTGATGGTGGATTTGTAGTTCTATCATGATTGAGGCTAACATTCACAAACCAATTGGTGTGGAAGGCCCTGCGAGAATATCGTATCTACAGTTTACTTGGTTGCAGGCTGGATCTCAGGCAAATTGCGTTGCAAGCTTGGAATGCAGAATACAACCCCAAGGTACACAAGACTTTGTGTATAATTAATTTCTTTAGTGTATTGACAGTTGAGTTGAGTGTTGGTAGCTCACTCTACCGAAATATGTTATAGTGCGTTCTTTAGGCAGTAGTTGACTCAGATGCGATGCTAATACTCAAAGTAAAGACTGACTTTCTTTGCTGAGTCCAGCATTCAGTGATTCCTGAGCCTCCTATAAAATTGGTTTAATTTCTGTCGAACTCTCTCTCTCTCTCTCTCTCTCTGTCTCTCATCCCCCTGGAACAAACACATGGATCTATCTCCGGAAAACTTAAATTGTGTCAATAACATACAATGACTTATTTTCTGGTGCTTTAGACATTTAGGAGAATTGAGTACTAACTTCTTTTTAATTGAATGTTCTTGCAGCGTTTTGCCGCCGTCATTATTAGAATAAGGGAACCAAAAACTACAGCATTGATTTTTGCCTCTGGGAAGATGGTGAGCTCTCCAGAAATTTCTGCTATTCAACTTGCTGATAACTGCATGATTTCATTTCAGCCATTCCTAATTTTGTTTCTTTAAATTTTTTGGAACTGGTATGCTTTTGAATCTCTCAGGCTCCTGTTCAGTCCCACCTTTGAAGCCATATGAGATCTGAAAGAACAGTTTATCCTACTTCTTGTTATGTTTTTCATATCATAATCCAATTGATTGTGCTATTATCTGTTGACATGTCTATTTGGGTACTGTTCAGACATGATTATGTATTTGTTGATATGTGTTTGGAACTCCACATACATGACTGTGTTAATTGTCATGCTAAGTATTAGTAATGTATTTTGCCTTTTTCTTCGCCATAAATTCCTGTTTTTGTCATCAGCTAATTTTGATAATTAAGTCTAAATTGAAGCTTATGTTTGATATTGGTTCTGGTTATCTGGATTGCATGTTTTGTCAAAAATTTACAGTACCTTGAAGCTGAAATTGACAACTTTTGATGCTCAAGATGGCAAGATATATTTGTTTCTATGTGTTTTCCTTTTGTTAGAAGTTTAGGTCTTGCATGGTCTATATGCGTTTTCGCTATTTAGACTCCCCACTATCTTGGCCACCTTGTATTTTATTGTCTTACAGCAATAAATTTTTTTTCCTAAAAAAAAGAAAATTTCAAATGTCGTGTACATAGTAGAATTGGCTTTGAATTAGTTATCACGTTTTGAAATTATGTTTTCAGTCTCTTTTATTGGAACTACCATAAGTCATGGGTGGTTGGTCAATAATTTCATAAGATCCTGTTTTTGCACACCTGCACTTCTGCGGCTAAAACTGGCTTTAAAAAATTTACTTATGCAACGCTCGTTGATTACTGCATTGCATTCTCATGACCCCTTGAACGTGATAAGCCCCCCCTCCCTTTTCCCTCCTGCCTTGTTTATAATTTAAATTTTGACCATTATACCTTTTTTGCCGCTGTTTAAGATGTTTAATCTCTCTGGTACTCAGGTATGCACGGGCACGAAAAGTGAACAGCAATCAGAAGTGGCAGCAAGGAAGGTACATGTTGCATGCTCCTCACAGATTGTTACTATTATAAAAAAAAATAGTTCTATATATATATATATATATGGGATTTTTCATATATTTTGATGTGTTTTTAGGCATAGTAGAGTGACAATGGACTTTTACCCTTGTTTACTTAAAAAGATTTAGTATCAACCTCAAGTACTGTGAGTCTGTGATGGAAAATAATTTGTCCTTTGTTACTGGTCACAATCAGGAGTGGTCATTGGTGATTATCCTTTACATAATTATCATTTCATTTAGTTAGATTAGTGAATCTTTAAAAGGTTGCAAGGGCATATACATATATATATATATATATATCTCTCTCTCTCTCTCTCTCTTATAAAACCATTTAGAGCAAGTACCCTTTATATTTTATATTTTTGATTGTTTTGTTAATACATGCTTTTATGAGTATCAGGATTTCATGATTCAAAATATTGTTGGCTCCTGTGATGTTAAATTCCCTATAAGACTTGAGTGTCTTGCATACTCTCCCATGGGGCCTTTTCAAGTGTAAGTCAAGACTGTTTGTCCCAGGATTTTGTATTTCATGTCAGTACTTGATGTAATTTTTAAGCTTTTTATTTTGTGTGTATTGTTTTTGTTTTCCCTTTCATAATTCTTGTCTATTGACTATCTGTCCTGGGCATCACACATCCTAGTGATAAACAAATGCTTGCTGGAAAATTCTGTAAATTCATTCATGTCCCAAAATAAAGGTTTACAAGCCTACTTAAGAAGCTCTACTAGCCTGACTACTAAATGTAATTCATGACTCCCTCTCAGAAATACAATGAATCCATACATACATTCAACCAATACAAGGACTACTATATTTTTGCCCAATACATGAATCCTAGACACAACCCTTACTTTGAAACAACATTATGATGCGACAATGTATGTGGCCACCTGAATCATAGGGAACAAACAGATTTTGGCAGTTTAAAATTTTGACTAAATGATCGACCTAACAGGCTGAAAAATTCTGCTGTCATGCTTTATGTTGTGTTATGTTGGTGCAGTATGAGCCGGAACGTTTTCCAGGGCTGATCTATCGCATGAAGCAGCCAAAGATTGTTCTTATATTTGTCAGGGAAAATTGTTATTATGGGTGCAAAGGTGATTTGCTTTTTCTTGTCCACTTCCTCTAGTTTATTTCTCCTGCATTTGCAAATAGAGATTTTTTTAATTTGATTGTCTTTCTTAGGTAAGAGAGTTCACGTATAATGCCTTTGAGAACACATCCCCTGTCCTTACAGAGTTCAGGAAGGTCGAGCAATGGTGTGTCTCCCTCACTCCCAAGAGCAAAAACAAAAAATCTGTTGCTTGATGAAATCTTAATTTTGGATGTTTTTCTAGCACTATATTGCTAATTGGTTTCTCTTATCTTATTCTTAGATCATACTTACTACACATGTTAGCTGTTGCTGGCAGGCACATCTCTCAACGTAGCTCCGGTGCTGTCATTGGCAATTAACATTGCAACACATTTTTAGTTTTTAGTTTTTGTTTGCTTATTTTCTGGTTGGGTGTAGAAAGAAAGGGTTCAGATTTACAGTGTGAAAGCTTCGTTTTCAGTGTGGCAGATAAGCCAGGATTGATGAGATTGTGATCCCGGAGTTCATAAATAAGAACTTGCAATTTTGATAGTAGAATAGAAACTCCACTTGTTGGAACTCATTCTGCTGGCCTAAGTTTGCAATTTGTGGATATCAATAGAAGAGTGACAAAAAAAAGGGAATTAAATTAATAAAAGCTTTGCATTAGTGGAGGGAGAGGGAGAGAGAGAGAGAGAGAGCAGTATTCGGGTCCCTGCAGTCGCCTTCCTGTTACCTAATAATAATATTGAATTACTACTAATAAATGCTTAGTAATAGAGAATCAGTTCCATCTAATTACTCCCCCTTGGGTTTTCTCAAGTCCCTGATTTGACTTCACATTAAAGCTAAACTGAAAGTACTTAAATTAAGGATTGGTTACATATTTTAATTTCGGCTGTTGGATTGCATTTGTTAGATGTGTTGGTAAATTTAATATGCAACATACATGCAATTCAACGGTCGAGATTAAAAATATGTAATCAATCTTTAACATTAAATACTTATTGGAGAATCTCCCCTCTATATTGTCTCTTTATTGCTGTTTCTGGCATATATCTATATTGTCTCCTTATTGCTGTTTCTGGCATATGCATTGTTGTACGGTTTGAATGTTGGCCTCAACCCTAAGAGAATAACTTTCCTTCGTTCCAAGGTTAGCCTTAATCGTATGAGTAACTTTCCTTCCTTCAAAGGTTAGCAGTGTCGTGTTTTCCAATTTAGCCAATTCTATATCCAATTTGATAGTAAAATTTAGTTTCTATATGTAACCAAACATTACATGCCAAACCGAAACCAAATCAAACCATTGGTCAATTTAAATTTGACTCCCAAATTCAATACAAAAACCACCCCCCATTGAAGTACATCATCACATATACTTTGCATGTTACCAAAACCATTCACAAAATTGAGCCTTTCATAAAACATTGATTCTACCTTTCATCCTCTTAGAGGAAAATAATCCAAAACAAGTATATTTTGATGAGAGCAAACATAAGCTAATGTTTCTAGGTAGCACATTTGTCATATAATACAAAAGAGTAGAACATTTGCAATATTAGCCCTCCATCATACAACACATGTTGTACCACTAAGCCGCATAACTGATACATAGGATGTATTTTTGAAGAGTGGTGATTTCCCCACTCCTTTTTATCATATTTTATCCACTTACACTCCTTTTTTATAACTAAAAAGGAGTGTAAGTGGATAAAATAGGAGTGGGAAATCATTGCCCTTTTTGAAAGGTGGATAAAGATGGATATAATATGTAATAACACTGTTTGGGCCTAAAATTGACACCCCAAAAGCTTATCGAGCAAACAA
This sequence comes from Prunus mume, assembly GCF_029339155.1. Taxonomy (NCBI): domain Eukaryota; kingdom Viridiplantae; phylum Streptophyta; class Magnoliopsida; order Rosales; family Rosaceae; genus Prunus; species Prunus mume. The sequence continues at coordinate 23,697,684 of NC_142705.1, forward strand.
AACTAAACACAGGCCTCACAGGCCGTTGTGATAAAAAGGGGAAGCCTGAAACAGAAATGCACTCCACGTGACATCTCTGGATAAAAGAAAGTCAACAATGGCAATCATAGAATAAGTGATTGAAAAGTTTATGACATCAAGTCGCTCAAAAACCTAAAAACCACAAGATCAAAATCCTTCTTACATATATATATATTCAGAGATTTTTTCTTCTATTTTTACAGAGAAGGTAATTCTCCCAAAGAGATAAGCAAGTTACAATCTCAGAGAAGGATAAGCAGGAAAGCAGGGAGCTGTCCAGAAAAGAAGTCAAACTAACCATCACGGGTGAAATCTCACAAGGGGCAGTTGAAATTGGGAAAAGAGATTAGGTTATTTTTCAAGAAAAACAGGGAAGTGATTGCCTATTTGAGAGCCTATCTGCCAAACTGATGAAATCCTATTTTCTTTCTTTCCATTAAAGAAGAAAAAAGGGGGAGATATCTTTTTGCCGCCCAATATTAAACAGAATCACCCTACTCCAGAAAAACATTTTACTATAAATACAAGAAGGAGTGAACAGGGTAGAGACAACAAAAAAATTCATCATCCAATCAAACAAAAATCTTACACAAGGAAACCCTCAGTCAAATGGACAACTCAAAAATCAACCAAAAAGCCCACTTGAATTTCAAGTGAAACCAGCTTCAGATCAGAATTCCCAAGGTTCGGACTTAAGGAATGAGTCATTCAAAACGAGATTTCTCTCGTTACAAATTTGGTTCAGCAAAAAACCAAGACAGGTAGAGCTTGAGCTTTCCCCAAACATGGAAAACCTCAGTAAAATTCACAATGCAGTCTCTAGCCCTAAAGCCCTAAAAATCCTACGCCGAGGAAACCGCAGATCGCCCACTCAAAAGCTTCACGAAAGCTTGAGGTACATTGAAGCTCTGCCATAATCAACCTTTGGTATCGATTTATAGTTGAAACCTAGCAGTCAAAGTTGTCAACGGTCCATCCGGCATTTCCAGATCGAACCTTCCATCTCGATGAAATGGAGTTCCAGCTGTATCTTCATCTCTCTCTAGCATAAGTATTTATTGTTATAGTTTTGTAAAAGGCAGTTCCGCCTAAAAAACAGTTTAAATTCCATCAACCATTCTGGCCAGAACAACCTCTTTATACTGAGATAAATTGTTAAAGTCCTCACCAGTCTGAGGCAAGAAAAGAACTTACTTGGGAGATATTCCTCACCCAAATTCACAATCGTTTATTTGCAGAAATCAGTAACTTGGGCGCAAGTTATCCATTTCAAACTAAGTCTGCTAGAATTTTTATTACTAGCAGTGGCACTCTTGCACACCAAAGAAAGCTGACTTGTTGACCAGTCTATGGTTCTCAAGGCAGTGGGGAACTTTGCCCTTCCATCATAGGAGTAAACGCAAAACGGGTGAACAAACACTAAGCCTCAAACCTCATAGATAAGCCTCCTCCCTCAAAGCCTCTATTGCGAGTTTCAATCGGTCATAGGCAACCTTCGAAGGGTCAATTGTATGACATGGAAGCCCGGCACTGGCATACTCAATGAATTTGATTGCAAAAACTCTGCATGTAGCACTGTCCAGCAAACAAATTAGAGATGAATTTGATTACAACATAAATATAAACTCCACTAAATTCCTACACCTTACCCATCAGCTTGTTGCGGAACATCTCCATAGGGCTCATTAATGGGCCGGGCCGATTTGATGGGCTTGAGACAAGCCGGCTCGGGCTTTAAAGAGGAGAGAGAAAATATCGCCGGGCTGAGCCGAGTTTTTTTAGAAAATTCAAAGCCCAAGCCCGACCTATGAGCCGGGCTTGAGAAAGCCCATCGGGCCTAGCCGGGCATAAACGGGCCCTACTTCATTAAAAAAAAATCATGAACTTAATCATAAAGGCATTTTAGTCCAAATTTGAGATTAAACTCACTTAATTCCAATATTTTCACTTCAAACCAAATTGATAAAACATCCAATAAAGTCACACAACTTATAAGATTTTCCACAAAAATAATAAAACCAAGAAAAGCATGATTATATTTGGTGGTACGATTATGTTTCGTGATATAATTATATTTGGTGATGTGGTATGTTGTTCATCTTATATATATATATATATATATATATATAATTGTTGAATTAATAATTGACACAAATTAATGTGCTAATCATCCAGTTATAAACTATAAATGAGTAAAGAAAAGTAAATGAAATGAAACAAATTATATATGTGATTTAAATGATATAATCCTAAATCTAAACTCTTATTTACACATAATTATATATATATATATATATATATATGCGGGCCTAACGGGCCAGAGCTTTTGTGGCGGGCGGGCCGGGTTTTCTTGGGCTTAATCAAGCCGGGCCGAGCTTCAGACACCCAAGCCCAAGCCTAGCCCGGCCCAAGGCGAGCCGGGCCATCTCATAGCCCATAACTGGCCCCCATCGGCCCATGAGCCCGCGGGCCAAATGATGAGGCCTACATCTCCATGCCTGCAAATGCCTCAAAGTTCGGCTTCTGAGTCGCCATTTTCTTGACCTCTTGAAGCTCCGAACTCTCATAAAATCGCATATCATAAAGAATACGTGCAAGTGCATGGCTAATAGGCTTAAGAAATTGTACCACCTTCTTCTGAGCAGTAAAATTAACGTAGGAGTCATACACAATGAATGTGTGCCTCACGAAGTCGATTTCAAGTGCAACCCAATGACACCCTCCAAAATTGAAGGGGACATACACCTTGCGGACTTTGGTCCATGGTATAGCATACCCATGTTTCCAAAGTCCCTGCACATACAGCTCTATTTTGGCCTGGCATTGAAGTGGAGCGTCCTCGGTAACCCTAACATCTTGTTTCTTCGATCCTCACTTTTTCAGAGGCAGTTTTACTGGTTCTAAAAATGTCTGCAAACAATTTGAAGGCACATAACAAAATAAGGCACAAATGCACCTAACATAATAAAACCCAATACTTCCACCAATACAGAAAATATATTAAATTGAACTACATATACACGTTCTTACTTGCAGACAACAATCAGCATCATCCAATGGCCTAATCGCCAATGGATAAGCAAATTGCCTTTTGCGTATCAGAAACATCCCCATGTCAAGGTGCTGCCAGTTGAGGTAGATAATAACAGCTTATTTTAATATACATGTACACATAGTAAAGAAGACGAGTGAATTTAATTTTAAAATTAAAGCAAGATTGAAACTGTTGCCGATGAGGTCATCCAAAGGCTATCATTTATGAGTTTGTAGAAAAACTCTTGCCCAACTGCCATCGCTTCGAGCCGCACCTCCGCACTACGATATAAAAAATGCTGGTTTATAAATCCAAGGCTTCAACCTGGGGAGGTATTGACTAAAAGATTCTATTGTATACATGGAAATGTTACGAAAGGTTACATGAAGCGAGCAACTACTATCATTTTTATTTTTATTTTGGAGGGGGTTGGGGGGGTGGGGTAACAACCCAGAAACAAACCAACTAATCACACTGGTCTAAACAGACCGATCTAATTCTAAGGGCACCTAGAACATCATCAACTAAGCAAGAGCTAATCCAACTAGGGGCTGTGTCAAAAGTGCACAATCCTAAATCTAAATTATAGCTCCAGTTGGCAGTTGCGTTAGCAACTCTATTCTTCTCTCCATATATATGCTTGAGGGTGCATTTACCAAGTTGCTTCATAAGATCACAGCAACTATCAATCAAGGAGGCCATAGGGTGCAAACCAAGGAGAGAAGGTTTCGGACACAGTTTCACAACTAGAGAAGAGTCCATTTCAATGCCTAGATCACTGAGACCTTTTTCAAGAGCCAACTTCAAACCAAAGAAAAGCCCCCAGACTTCTGCTCTAGAATTTGGCATTTCCCTAAATTGAGGGCAAAACCAGAAACCTAATTACCTTTAGAATCCCTGATGACTCCCCAGCGCCAATACAACATGAAATTGTCTTTATAGAACCTTCCACATTTAATTTAAACTTACCACCAGTTGGAAGATCCCAAGCCAAAAGGAGTTGAGTCACATCAGTCCTCTTCTGATTCACAGATGAAGCCTTAAAGGCTAGATTATCAGCTCCACTAAACACACGCCTATTCCGCCATTTCCAAAGGTGCCAACACGTAAAAACAAATACAGAACTCCAAGGCATTCCCCCAAACCACTTCTTTTTAGAATGCTGTTGATCTGCAGCCAAGGATCGAAATCCAAATGGAAGAAATTGGCCTTATGCTTAGGAATGATCATAACATTCCAAACAGACAGACATCAAAGTGTTGCAATTTATTCTCACACCATTTCATGTCAAATGCAATGACATTATTGTGTAGCATGGGCGTCCAAATTATTAGAAACAAAATTAAAATTTGCAAACCAAAAAGACAAAAATTAAAGAAAACAAGAAGGGGACAATATACCAAAATTTTAAATCCTAACCTTATATTGCTTTTCCAAGTGGTGCAGAAGTCTATTACAGCCTTGACATCCTCAATGGGAACGGGTTTTGTTGGATTAAAAGCAGTGAGTGCCTTCCAAAACAGTTAGCTTCCTCTTTTTTCCCATAGGACTGATAAAGGGACTCAACAACACAGTTATTGGCCGCTTCTTCCTACACCCTTTACCTTCTGTTAAATTACCCGCACACCAGATCTTGTTCTTTAATGTAACCAACGGCAATAGACTAAATTAGCAAATATTAGAAAACTTAGAAACACACAAGAATTATACTGGTTCGGCAGAACTTTTGTCTACGTCCAGTTGTGATTTCTCTAGGTAGAGAAATCATCGCTCCTTTGATTAATAATAGAGATTACAGAACTTTTGCAACCCTAGAACTAATCTCAAAACTCTCGGCTGTCTCTGGCTGTTTTTCCTGCTGTAAAATAAGTCCTGCCACACCTTATTTATAGATATAGAGTTGGCTTACATGTCCCAAGGCTGATTGAATTCCTATTCCTAAGTGGATTAGGAAATTACACTTATCCAAATCCTATAGACTTCTAGAAATCCAGACCTAAATTGAATAAGGAAAACTGAAATTCTTTCCTAATCCCTCTAGGACAAGAATTGGTATACCTATAATTTTCCTAAAACAATCTTAAACCAACTAGGACATATTTGACGAGCCAAAATCCTAACACCTTCCTCGTCTAGTTTTTCAACTGTGACACTACCTTCCGCATTCGCTTTATCACCAGCCACAGTAGCATCGCTTCCGATTGGAGGCCTCATCGGAATTGTAACCAACGCCATTCCGGGTTCCTTTTGCCAACCCTTTAGCAACTTTAAAAGTTTTTTGCAAAGGACTTTGCACCCCCAGAAATCTTCAAGCGTAGGCAGAATCTCTGCTTCTTGCTCAACTTCTTTCTCATGATTTTTTGTTTCCATTTCAGCCCCTTGGACTTTCATGCTTGCGGAGGCATTAGCTCCATCATCTGGGGTATAACCAGGGGAAGCATTCTTAGCAGGGTTTGATGCAACATTGGGTCCTTTAATCTCTGTGCTGGGACTAGTACCCTTCATAGTCGAAAGCATTGGTTCGGTTATGTCAACACCCGCCTTCACAACAATGGTTCTAGGCTCCTGCCTTGATGCATCGCCTCCTTCAATCTCTGTAGTCTGAGTAATATGCTCATGTGAGGGGGCCACGTCATTCATTTCTTCCTTGTTTTGAAGAGTATGTAGTTCATGACCTTCAGCAGGTCGATTCAACACACCATAAGCTTTTTTCAACTCCTCCATCACCGACATAAAATGATGTTCCATCAAAGCAACGATCTTGTTGAAACCCACAATAGCCTTCTTATTTTTCAAAGACTCACTCTTTATCCTCCCTTCCAAGTCACGCACTCTCTTCTTAAGCGCCCGATTTGAAGCAACTACTCTTTGCAACTCATCCTTTGTACTTGGTAACTCCTTTTTCAAATCAAAACAGTAACTCAAAGAGAGTTTACCATTGCCCTGCAAAAAGATATAATGCAACTGTTATATATTTCTGTAATATAACACGACTATTGTGACTTTATTGCTATTGTATTGCCTATAGATTGACAATATATCACCACAATTAAGTTTATTATTGCCTATATATTGCAAAAAGGTTATGGTCATATACATTCGAAGACAATGGAAGGCTAGATGTTTCCTAAACTTCCAGAGTCTCTTCTTCTATTCCAATGGTTGTATTTTCTTGCCTATCCTCAACACCCTCACCATGATCGTCACCACCATGACCAAGGGACTTTGTGTCGTCATACACTTCAACATTTTCTTCATCCTCTTCATCGTCACCCCAAATCCAATAAGCTTTTTGTTTCTCAATTTGATTGGGATGGATGAACTTCACATCAACCTGCAATTGAAACACAAAGTACACTTTTTAATATAATTATAAATTAATCATATGCATAACATGCCGATTCCCTAGCTTTGTGATACAACTAAGAGTTAGCAGGTCTTAGGTTCAAGGACTGGCACCGATCAAATCCACATATTACCATAATCATATGCATAACATAACCAGTACTAACCTCAATGTTTTCGTATACATGAGACATTAGCTTGTTATAACGTGCCAACTTATTGCTCCTCCAATGTAAGATGTGTGTGTGGAGGGCATTTTCTTCATGCACAACATAATGCAGTTGAGTCAAAGCTGGGAACACTTCAAAAGCCCATATCTGTTTTTAACACTGAACCATAAATTATGCACCTCAATGTCAACAATCAGAATTTAAGTTAAACATTGATGGATATTTGCTTACCTAAAAAGCAAATCCAAACCCTTTAATATGATACTCACTAATCATACCACTCGTCGTTGTCTCTGCTTTCTTTTGAGTTTCTTGGGGTACTTTAACTCGATGGTAATCTGCATAACGTGCCCTCGAAAGTGACTCATGTGTCTTTGCATATGACACAGCGCCACAAGGATACTTCTCAAACGCATCAAGATCTTCCACCAACTTCAAATACCTCATGTCCATGTTGACATTTTTAGCGGTACCCAACAATACAAATACAACAAAATACACAAAACCAAGCTTCACTAAATCCTCCTTATCAGTGCAAGCCTTGAATGCTTTTTCGAGTTCCTAAAGGCTCACAGTTTTATTCTCCCGGAAGTATTTATTCTTCAAAGCGCAGTTTTCATTAGTGGATTCTGAATCAATGGGAGGTTTCCAAACCTTAGCCCCGTGATGAGGCAAAACTGTTGCTTCGTGAATTGTATCAACTTATTACCAACCAAGAATGCAATACCTTTCACGGTTTTAACTGTCTTCAGATCAACCTTTCTTGGCAACAGCCCATGGACAATTTGTGGAGTCCACTTTAGGTCCTCAATGAGTAGTAGATGACCAAAACAACTACACTTAAACCTTTCCAACTGCTCTGAACTGAACTTCTCCTTGATTGCAGTAATGGCGGTCTTCTTGTATGATGGAGACAACGCATTTCCGTGAAACTTGTTCTTCTCCGCAATCATGAGCTTTACATTCGAACCGATTCTTCAAATTCCTACACAACAAAATTATACAAGAAAAAGGTTCCGTCCCTCCAATCCAAGCATTCATTCAGTTATCTTTAAAAAAATGAGATGAATGCAATTTGCAAAAATAAACAACAATCCTTAACGAAATTTAATCCACACTTTGTTTGTAAACTCAAATATCTACAATAAAAAATCCTATCAAATAGTAATAAGCAATTTGACATTGAAAAATTATCCTTCTTCCATCTATATAAAATGGATAATAAACTGCATCTTAGAAGCAAATCCCTCAAGCTTAGAATTCAGTATGAAACAATCATAAACTGCATAATAGAAACAAAAACATATCATTCGTTTTGGCCGGATTTTTCAAAGAAGATTCCGGCGGCTATGGTGTTTGTTAGCATCGGGTGTTTGGGGGAAAAGATAGAGGAGGTGGAGGAGGTCGTTTTCCATGTAAAGTCGGGGACAGAGAGGGAGAAGGAGAGGGAGAGAGCTGGTATGCCATGTGGCAGCCCAACATTAGAGAAATTGGAAAGAAAACTCAAATTTGAGTGGGGCGACCAAACTAACACGCCCAGTAGCCTAGGTGCCTTAATAATATTTGGGAAATTGGGTAAAATAGAATCCTTTCGATATTCTTGGTAAAACAGGACCTATAAATACTTCCTATTGGTCGCATATCACCCTTTTTTCACTTTTTTTTTTCTTTCTCATTTTGAAATTGCTAATATCTTCTCTTCTTTGTTAGTATGTTCTCTCTGCTCTCTCTGAAATTTTAGAAAGGAGTTCTTAGCTGTGGAAGCACCAAATTCGCCACAGAACTGGAGTTGGCATAGCTTGTATTGTATAGCTAAGATGTTTGGGTGTGAGTCTTGGTGTTGGAGCAATTGACTAAGATTTTATGATTACTCTGAGCCAGAGCCCTTCTCTCTGCCTTCACCTCTTCCATAGTGGCCTCAAGGTGTGCCACCATGTTCCTTTATTTCCTTTATATAAAAAAAAGTCACAGTTTATTGTTGCAATTTGTTTCTTTGTTTATTTACTATTCTCTTAAGAAATGAAGGTTTCTATCTTCTTAAAGTTTTTTTTTTAAGGAATTATTATTTGCATTCAGATGGCTACATGAGTTTTGCTAAGATTGTATTTGTCTTGATTTCTTCCATCTTCTGCTAGGTATTGTTATTATATCTATTTATGTTGTTGCGTAAGTGATACACATAGCTTGTCTGTTGTCGTGTTTGGTATAGTTGACCAGTAGCGAACATCATCTGCTTGTTATGCTGATCTATGCATACTAATTCATATTCTATCTTTTTTTTTGCAAGAGTTTGACATAATCTTACTTCATTGTGTTGTTTTTAGGCTTATCAAAGAATTTGACAGAGAAGTCAGAAAAAGACTAAAATACAAAAAAAAATTAAAAAAATCACTGCTCTTTATATCCAAGATAAAAATACTAATAAAGGCAGATTTCAGTGTCCACATAAGATGACTCATAATCAAGATTAGAAACAATACAAACATAAAATAAAAGCATGTGTGTGTGAGAGAGAGAGGACTTATTGGGCACACTAAGCAAGTTTTTCAAGGTTTTGATTATCCAATATTGCCAGAATCAACTATTTGTTCTCATCAAGGTACTGCGTAATAAATTGTCACAAAACCAATTCCTAAGTTTCATATTCAAACTCATTATTCATTATAGAAACATGCATAAATATTACGTTTGCAACACAGACACAAGCGAAATAAAAGAAAAGAAACAACAGAACCCATACCCACAATTCTGGTTGATGTAATGCTTCTGAAAAGAACTTCCATCATATCCATGTTTCTGTCTGCACCAAGCCACTAAAAATCAGCACTATGGCTAAATTTAGAAGTGATACCCAGACATTAGTGTGATCAGCAATTTTTTGCAGAATAAGAAACAAAATGGAACAGAATTCGATAAATTGAATGTCATATGAACAAACTGGCCTTGCAAAGAGAGAACTTTACAGAAGTAGGCATGCAAGACTGCTTGTGAGCAACAACTTTGGTCCAACGTAAGATGCAACTGTAACAAAAGCAACACAAAATTCCTCAATTTATAAGGCTCAACATATGACTAAGGATAATACAATGCAGACCGAGTTTATCAAGCATCTTATCAACTATAGGAAATATGATACTGAAGCTGCCAAAAAAATTGAGGATGCTCATTTTGTATGGGCTTTTAGTTTAAGTGATGTTAATATAGGATATAACCACCCACATGACTGCTCTCGGCTAAAGAAAAATGAAGCTCTAAACTTTTTACCCAAAAACAAATATAAATTCAACTTTCATCAGTCGCTAAAGCACATGAAAAGAAAGCTCTAATACTAACATAAATTAAACTTTCATTACAGCTGAAAAATATTTCAAATTTGAGATAATCCAAATTCATGAAAACTGAAAACAAAGATTAATACACCGATTTACCATAATAATAACAAAACAAAAAAAATGGAAATCAAAAGGCGTATGCCATATTTGAGAGACCCAACTGGGCAACTTAACACTAAGCCCAAACACAGCAAGTGAAGGGCTAGAGGGCGAGAGAGAGAAGAGGAATAGGAGAAAGAGATTTGTTACCTTGCACAGGTAGGACAGAGAGCGACCCAGAGTTCGTGAGAGAGACTCCTCCTCCGTTCTGAAATTTCAGATAGACTAGAGAAAGCAGAGATGAGAAGAGCAGGAAGCAAGGAAACCAGAGAGAGAGAGAGAGAGAGTGAGAGAAAGGCTACAACAGGGCGATAGGGAAGTATATGGAGGTCTTATTTTACCAAGAAAGTTGATTTTACCAATAGCAAATAATGGAGTGAAAAATTTGTGAATTTGACTATAAATATGCCAGAAGATATTCCGAGAGGGAGTGGAACGAAACAAAAGAAATAACACACAAAAACATGTGGCAACGGTTTATTCCGTGGAGTGTATTTATTTCCTTCCTCCCCCATGGGAATGGAAAATGGAAAATTCCTACATTTCGTTTCCTCTGCTTTTCGCTTCCAGTTTCAGAAGATGAGACTTATTTATTTGTCTATAATTATTTGAGTGTCTCATCTCAGGAAGAAGAAACCAATAAACATTTGCAGAGAGAGAGAGAGAGAGAGAGACCCATTACTGTCTCTGTGGAAGGAAATAGCAATAAGCTTCAGTGATGGCGCAGTTTGCAGCACAAGGGCGAGTTAAGTTGCTCTTTAATGGCGAGGGAGTGGCATTGGAACAAAAAGGAGACCCATTTAACAACAACATGTTCACATCAATCCAACCCCACACCTACAACCGCAGGCTCGGCAGGCCACACCTGGATTCTACTAGGCTTTACTCTTCTTCTTCTATGAACAAGGCAAAGCGTCTGAATGCCGAGGCCCGTTTGTTTGTTGGCGGCGATGAGGCTGGTCCTGGTCATGACGATGCTTCTGAGTTTGAGAGGGATGATGAGTTGGCTTGTTTCAGAGGCCTCGTTTTGGATATCTCCTACAGGTCACCTCACTTCTCTTTATGGGATGCGTGCTTCATTCTTGTTTCATTCTTTCAAGTTCTGTAAATTTGTAATTAGTAGCTTGAACTAATGTAGACAATTTCTTGGTCGACAAACCATGGCAGACAATTTAAACAGTTTTTTTTCTGGACTGCCCATAAAGTTTGGCGATCTATGTTTTACAATACACCAAAAAATGCTGGAAGCTCATAGGAATGTTTAAGTCGAGGTTTTGAACTAAATTACTATTTAACTACTATAATTCTCCAGAGGGTTCAAGTCAGAGGACTGAAAATCCTCAACTAGAAATAGACGCACAACTTTATAATCCGTTGTCATGTTGACTCGTTTGGATGTTGAATAGGAATTTCATAAATTCCGCAAATTATGCACGAAATACACTCTAGCTCGCTTCTTTTTTCATTTTTTTAATATTTCCCTTTAAGCTCATCTACATGATATGCTTAATGCACAATAACCATCAGTTGGTCCTGTAGCAAGTATATCTGCATTGTATATTGTGCATCGTTTTGTTGGCTGTGTCGAGGGCGTACTCTTTTCTGATGATGATGACACAATTTCTTAGTTTTAGTTTTTTGTATTTATGTGTTGGCAATTCATAAGCCGAAACTGTTGATCCTAAGCTCTTGAGTTTTCTTCCCTCTTTCCGCTCTACCATTTTACAAGTGCTTGAAAATATGTTTTCTCATAGTTCTAATTGTTGTTCAACGGTACCAGGCCAGTTAATGTCGTCTGCTGGAAGCGTGCTATTTGCTTGGAATACATGGAGAAGGTTGGACTGCTGTGGCTCACTTATTCATGTTAGATATTTTTCCAAAACAGATGATACTTAAAAAGAGGATAAGTTTTTCTGCAGTTAAATAGGATAAAACAGTAACACTCCTTCAAAACCAAATGGACCTGCCATATTCAGGATTAGATTCCTATTGGTTTATGATGCCTGCTTTAGATACATGTTTTAATTGGGTTCAAATCTTCTGTTGTACCAGGCAGATGTACTTGAATACTATGATCAGACTGTAAATTCCCCAAATGGATCCTTCTACATACCTGCTGTCCTAAGGGTATAGAGTTGCATGACTTTTACCAATGTTTTTACTTGCATTCTCGTTGGCTTCTTTCTTCTTGGTACTTTTCCCTTGTTTGTTCTAGTTCACTTGAACTGAGTACATTTGCTTCTGGTTCCAGGTTCCACATTTACTGCAGATTGTAAAGAGAAGAAGAATTAAGAACAATCTTAGTCGTAAAAATATACTATGTCGGGACAGTTTCACTTGTCAGTAAGTAGATTACCCTTTTAGTCAAGTTAAAGCTGCTGAATCAAGTACACATATCTCTTGTGCTTAATTTGATTTCATAGTTGCGTCTTCTAAGATGAGAGTTGGATTAAGCATATGCGTCTCAGGGGCTAGCAAGTGAACATTGCAGCTAGGCTAGCTCTTACAGTCTCGTGTAGTCATACCGAAGACCTTGGACTGAATCTCACCTCACCAGGGATGGGAGATGTTATGGGATGAAAGAGATTATCTCTATGTACCCCCATAGGCCCAACAGGCCTCTAGTGAACCTTTAGAAGGAAAAGCATTGTGAGATATAGTGCTGTGTGGTCTACATTGCGTTCAGATCTCGATGATATTATAACAAGAGAAATTTGTTGCATGATGTGAAATCTTGGAAGTTAGACTTATAGAAATACTGTGGGTAGCAAACAAAAAAAGTTCTTGCAACATATCATCACAATGAAGGTGTTTTGGATTATGCTCTTACTAATGTGGCTGGGCCTTTTATGTGTTGTTTCCTGTGGCGGTTTAGTTTAGTTTATCAGCTTCTTGATGATTAGTTCAAAAATTGATAGGTTTACTTAATGAGGAAACTAAAGGTATTCAAATTGTATAAGCAGTGGAAGGAGAAGGAGAAATCAGTCTGCTAGATAAGTGAAATGCCTTAGTTGTGATAATGCAAAGAGAGGGAATTGCCCAAAAAAATTCAGTGAAGAAGGCTCCATAGAAAAACAGAGGTGTAAAGGTGAGGAATAGATCCTTGTTTTATAAGGCTAGATGCATCAAGTTCAATGCTGGGTAACCCAAGAGTTTCAGGGTTGAGGCTGTCAACCAACAGTATTCGTTATCAACAGATCACCAGCTGCAGGTACTGGTTTTAGAGTTCTAGAACAGATGTAGACAGGTAAACTGATTAATGATGTTCAGCATACATCCTTCACAAGTAATAATCGGTATCTAACAGATTGAAATTCATGATACACATCATTAGGCTTCTCTGTCTACACTGCTGATTTGCCTTGGGACATCTGGATAACCTTTCTCGATCCTGACTATTGTAAAACAGGAAGTACGTAGCTTAGAATTGAGTGATCTGTTCTCATGGCCATCATCAACAACGGAAATTTATTAGCCATGAAATACTAAATAGACTTTTATTTCAACCAAGGGTTATTTAGATTTTTTATGAAGGGTCATTTAGATATTGAATACTAACTTTGCATGTCTTCTCAACAGGTACTGTTCTTCGAGTGAAAACTTGACTATTGACCATGTTTTGCCAATTGTACGTGGTGGAGAATGGAAGTGGGAAAATCTGGTAAGACAACCAGTTCATTAAAGATTTAAATTCTTCTTGCATCATTGACTAGACGCTGGAGTGGTGCTTAATTCTCTCACACTTCATGTGTGCGGGTGAGTGAGAGAGAGAGAGAAAGAGAGAGACATGTTGGCATTAGATCTCGAGTAGTTTAATTAAAATTAGAAACCGTGTTTTGCAGTGGATTTCAGCTTCTACATTTTTTAAGTTTGAACTGCATCATATAAAGTACAGTTCAACTTTCAGTAATGAGAGCATATTAACAGGAATGAGCCAGGGTACATGACCTTCAACAGATTATTTACTGTTGGGCTTATCCAAAACCTCCCTAAGAGAGAGGATGCTCCTTTCCATCTACCTTGTATAATGGATGCACATGATCACTGAATTGCAGAAGCATTTTGTTGCTGTTTTTTCCCTTTTTTTTTTTTTTTCATTCTCCACCCTATTCCTCTGGAAACCCTGCTTTGGAAGGAGAAAGTCTAACCTTGAACTTATTGCAAAGAAAATGTAAAATAAGTCCCAACTCGCTGCTTACATGCTACTAAATTAATTATGAGACTGGATTTTTTTACATACTGCTCTCTTTTTTCGTACTCCTCTTTTTAAGACTGAATTCCAACAACCTGAGGCCTACTTCCTGAATCCTTCTTTCACCATTCAGCCGTATTGTGATAGAGCAAATGATGTCGTAGAAAATGAGTGTTGGATAATGTGTATTTTGGCCATTCTCCGGTATATCTTCTCTCAATCTTTAACCCAAAAAATGAAGCTGGCTGGTCTCTCTTTAGAGATAGAGGCGTCAATGTCACGGAAATTGTGTTCAATCCTCCCGAATGGGGTGCGGATCCGACACCGCAGGTAACATGAGTTGGCGCACGTTAAGCATTCCTAGCGGTACAAAAAGAGAGGCCGTGATGATATCATCTACATCTGTACCACTCCTCGTGGAGTAGATCCCGCATCCAACCAAATCTTTGACCAGGGAACGGGAGAATCCCAACTACCGCTGGCTGGCCAGCCAAGTAAAAACCAAAATGTAAAAGGTTACCAAACAGGCCCTTAAGTGAAGTGGTTTCTGGTAGTTTTGGTCCTAACCAACCACTTCTGAACACTAGCTTAATGATCTTTACTGATGTGGTTCTCCTGTTGATGCATAACAGGTAACTGCATGTGCAAGATGCAACTCGAAGAAAGGTCAGAAGACATTAGAGGAAGCAAATATGAAGCTTACTAAAGTCCCCAAGGTATTTTGATGTTTAGCTTGTTTGGTATAACATCTTTTCTTAAACGTAAATGACACAAGTGAGTCTGGCTACAAACTTGATTACAAGACTGCATCCAACTGATCTCGCAGGCTCCGAAAGACTATGACATACTTGCCATACCGCTGACCAGTGCCGCAATTAAAATGCTGAAAATGAGAAAGGGAACTCCTGAAGAGTGGCTCCAATACTTATCAAAGCCTTCTTCAGAGCCATGACGTTCATGGATTGTTGCAGTTGTACATTTATGTGCTCCGTCCATGTTAGATATGTGCTCACCCTTGGTGCTCAAGTCTCCTAAAAGCACCACCTCATTGCTGATTTGCTTTATTTGCCTTGAGAATTGTAAAATATTCATGTATAGTAACTCAATATCTGATCTAGTATAACTCTACCTTGGTTTAAGCCTTTATTGTATAAATTTGAAAGGTCAAAAACGTATATTTGCAACATCATGATGATGATAAGTGAATTCAAAGTTGTACAAGAGATGCATGATCTCAAAAATATATTCATAAATTCAAAGTTGCTCAGCCCTAAGGCAGAATATGCCCCCTCAACTTCAGTGCCCATTCAACTCCTAATTCCGGTTTGAGCCTGTTTGAGTGGAGTGGAGGATTTCTCTTTTTTCCTTTCTTTTGGGTCGAAAGAGTGGAGTGGACCATAACCAGTTAAGGAAAATGGAAGTCTGGTGAAACTTTCAAAATACCAATAAACACCCTTTGTTAGAAAAATTAGTAAAATTAATGAAGCTACAGAAGTTAATGTTAGTGAGAAACAAGACTAACAATTGGGTCCATGGATTTTTTTTCTTCAAAACATTGATTTGAAGTGTTTATAACCATGGAATGGAGTTTAAAGGGGATTATTTCTCATTTCTTTCTTTTTGGTTTGTCTTGTTATGCAACTAAAATCCAGGGGTAATGATTGTTCTTGGAAGGTAATAAATCTTCAACCAAAAAAAAAAAAAAATCAGCTAAAAATAACGTTTTCTGAGTGATTTCCAAACTAGCGGTGCTATCGAGGCTAAAACTGACTAATTCTCCTTTAGATCACAAATGCATCAAAATACAAGGAAAAGAACCAAACAAATGTACATTTCTTCATGCTCTGAGCGACATCAAAACACGTGCACAAGAACTCTGTATTGTTATTATGACACTTACTTCTACAATTTTAGCTTAGCACCATGTCATTGGTTTCCAACGAATCTTCAACCTTACTGCTCTCTTCATGCTGCTCAAGGCTATAACTTCCGATGGCTGCCTTTTTTTAATCTTCTCTTTTGTCATTTAATTCCTCTTTTCCCTGCACTGGTTTATCATCAGGCTTCTCTTTTCCCTGCACCTGATGGTCCACTATATTGACTCCTACTGATAGTTCAGCATGTTCAATAGGATTTAGTTCAGATGGCATAAGTTCAGTCATCTGGTCCGTCCCAGCTGCTACAGTACCCTCTTGCCTGCACACCACTTCCTCATCTCTCTCCCGATGCTGATCACCACATGGCTCGATAACACCACCCTGTGGGAATTTCATACCATCAGATATCACCTCCCCTTCACCAGCCTCTTGATGGCCTGTCTCGTTGACCACCTTTACATTGTGGAGAGGTTCCGAAATAGAATCTCCATCATTATAATCACTCCCTGTATTCACTTCCAAAACAGAAACTGTCTCACCCAGGTCGGGTTCTTCCATTTTGCCTTCTACTTCTGATTCACTTTCAGCTGCATTTGTAGTGGCAGGAAAAGACTGGAAAGCTTCCCAATCATCTTCATCCTCTTCTTCCTCTTCAATTCTTTGATCATCAGAAACTGAATGTGTTGTGGTGGCTGATGGTGGAGGAGGTTTCTCTTTACTTGCCTCCGTTGCAACTGGTAATTTAATCTCTAATGATGGAGTTGTGGGCTTCATCTGTGTTGCATTATGCTCTTGTGTCACAGATGCACGGATGAACCCCTGGAAAGAGAAAAAGGGATCGCATTGAAAAATATAATTTTTGAAAAAGACCTATCCAATAATGTAACATTATATCGAGGTCAACATCAAAAAATACCAGTCTTCAATCTTCAACAGCAAGAGCACCCAACATTCATCATATGTTCATTTTAATCTTTACAAATAATATAACTTCAGATTTTTTGTAATGAACATGTATGTAATTGTACACAAAGAAACAAAAAGGAAAAGACACCTGAAGTTGTTGCCGGTGTGCTACAGGCATAGACAGCAACACATCCTTGAAGTGAACTGCTGAGGAAGGAACTTGAGCAAGATGAGAAACAAGCCTTACCGCAGTGCTTCTTAATGTATTGATTTCCTGTCAATGATGCATAATTTAAAAAATCATCAGTCAAAGAAGTGATGAGATGCAATGTAAATTTCGGAGGCTGCTTATCATATCACCTGCGAAGAACCTTCTTCTGAAGCCTTGAAAACCACGACTACGGCTTCCAGGAGTAAATTCATAAAACCTCTCTGACATTCACTAGATTTTGAAAGTGTTTGCAGCACTACTAGGAGTCTTAAGCATTCACCAGCAACAGTTGCTGATTTTTCAGTTACAGGTTTCTGTCAAGAAAAGAGAAGTAGAGCTCCTTCAGAATTACAAAATCAAAGACAGAAAAGGAAACAAGGTTATAATTTGTAAATGCAAAAGATATCTGAGAGGATATTCGGAAACACCTTTAATGTATTCTGGATTATCACAAAAAAATCGGCAGCAAGTTCCCCAACAAAAAGCATTGAAAAAGTGCTGTCCTCCACATTTGTGGATTTTTGTACCAAACCTTTTAGCACTTGTAACCCAATTGTCTGAACCTGTGCACAAAATTGTTTTCAGTTGTCTCATGCTTGGAAAAAGTGACCATAACGGTATACAGCATGCATATGGATGTACCTGTCTATTTGAATCAGAGAGTACAGTTTGGACACATTTGGTGCAATATTTAAACATAGTATAATAGACCAAATCACCATCTGTATTCTCTTCAAGATAATCCATTTCATAACCCAGCTTCGCAAATGATATAATTTGTTCAAGAGAGAAAGCAAGCTTTGTTTGCTGTAATATGTGCAAGTCAGAGCTCTTATTCTCCTGCAGATGAATGCACTTAATGCAATCCTTGGTCAAGTCAGTGATCACATTCAAACAAGTTCGCAGTATTTTACGCATATGAAGAATACCATCTTCACCAACACCAGATTTATCTGCAATTTGAATTTTGATTAGCCAGAATATACTTTATTAATCAAGAAGCCAATGTTTTACTAACAATTTGGCATAATCTTTAACGTGAATATAGAGGGAAGGCAGGAAAAGAGCCTCAAATGGATGTTTATGTGAAAAATTATGTGGGAAAATAATTTGACAACAAAGGAAATGGAGCAATCTTCTTTTTTTACTTACATTAGATAAATAAAGACTCGTCAGATCAGTTTTATTGTCAGAATACTCACCATCAATAAATCTTTTCAATAATAGACCTGTGCACTTGAAAAACTCGTCCACCTTGGAGAAACAAAACTCAGTAGAGGCTTCTCTGATTCCCTTGTAACCAATTAAAAGAAACGCTAATGCCGCTGATACTAGTTGTGTCTGCATCTCAAAACACGCAATTAGTGAAAACATGAAAATTAGCAATGAACAGTCATTATGAAAAAATAACAAGGCAATTATAACATTAGAAAGCATGCTTATGCAATATAAATAAACACATAATGAAACTCAAAGACAGTAATCTTTAATCTGTAAGCCACAGAAAATATAACAGTGGATACACCTCACCCACCTTTGGTAGAAAACAGTTAACAAGTGTTTTTGCGGTGATAAATAATGCGGAAATCAAATCCTCCCACGGTTTGTCCAGAGATGATGTATTACTACAGAACACAAAAAGTATGAACCTTCAGCTAATTGGGAGTGATATCAGAAAGTTAAATTAAAAGACAAAAAAATAAGTTCAAATGTTTGGTATATTCCAGTACCTTTGAAACACTTTATAAAGGTAAGCCAAACAAAGTTCCATTGCCAAATAGGCAAAGTTGTCCACTTCATAAAAAGATTCAGGGCAGTTCTTCACAATCTATTTAAAGAAAAAAACAAAACTACAATTCAGAATCTGTGACCGACACATTACACACAGAGAATTATAAAAGGTCTATATACGCGGATCCCTTTTCTTTTTTTTTTTTTGGTTAATATGTGGATCCCTTTTTGAAATTACAACCACATCTCTGGTGCACTGTTTTCTGAACACATCAAAATATTCAGCCAACTATATTACACAATATAATTCCTACGAAGCCAAAAGTAAATAAAAAGCAATGTAGATACTCATTAAAATACTAAAATAACAAAAGGCTTAAATTATCTAAGAAGAGTTTTTTAATATATTTACCTGTGATATAACAGACACTGAAAGACTATCCCACGAATTATCCATGCACATAGAATATGAGAAAACCTGCATCAGTCAAATATGAAAAAAAAAAATTGACAAAGAATATCAAAGGCAAGTTAACAGGTGGCCTGTAGCATGGTTAGGGTAATATCAGAAAAACCAAAGCTGTGACTTCACAAATCAAAAGAGACATAAACAGGAGAGACATACAGGTACCACTAATGAGTGGCATGTCATTCACCACCATCATATCCCAATTCTTTTCCATTTCTTAAACAGAGAATTTGCAATTTCTGAGACGACATTACAGAGTTGGTATTTACTTTCTCTTCTTAAAAAATTTTATTTCATTTTATGAAGAATATGACTATGGATAACTCAATAGCATGAGTAATTAATAGAAATCGATTTACACTTAAAACAATCTACCATATCACACCACACTGAGAGAGAATGTAATACTACATCTTTAGAGAATGTTTAAAGAATATAAACATAAAAAGGGAGGGGCCTCAAAATTTTGAAAAGAGAGAAAATAATAAAGCTGTCATTTCAGACCATATTGAAGATGATCACTTCCTACATAAAATTGCATATGAGAACATGTGGCTATTTTCATGTGATGCCCTATGCACACCCTATATCTTTTGGGAGTTTATAAGAAGAGGAAAAGAAATGGATAGCCACCTGCAGCAGTTCTCTGCATATGTCCATGGTGAGAAATCCCGCACTGGCAAACCTTTTCGTTGACAGAAACTGGAAGACCGGTAAAGCAATCTCATATAACTTAATTCCTGGGGAACATAACTCTTCAGTAGCTGAATTTCCGCCATTACTAGCTTTAATGAAAGAAATTGGATTTTTCAGTTCACCGAGGGTTGAATATTGTCCCTGAAATAAAACAAGCAGAGCAAATCCCCAAAGAAACTGATATTCTTCGGATTCCAATTCAACCATACTATGTTCAGACAATAAGCTGTCCCTTGATGTATTTTCAGTAGTGGATTTTGAATATTCATTCTCTTCAAGATTTACTGGTACTGCATCCAATGCAATTGCCTGCAATATTACTGGCCAGGATTCTTCCAAGCAAGGCTGCAACTTTAATGATACCAGAGGTGACTGAATTCCATCAAGAAATGGATTCCACTGAAAGAAGGAAATATAAGATAAATACATTAAAAAATTTCATGCAAGTAAAAACAAAGGACAAATGCAAACAAGAAAAGCTAGTAGTTTACTTAACATTCAGCTGACCTTTGTCTTGAGATGCAAACACAAGAATACATAACTGTAGTCCTTCAAAACTCTAATCCAGTACTTCCCAAGCACGCTTGAACTCTTTGAAAATAACGGTAACAATGCTAGATATTCATCTGGAACCATACTATGGTCTCTCCTCAAGAACGCATATGTATAACATTTGAGAGAGGCATGGGCAGCAAGAAGTCTTATCTTGATCTACATTACAATTAATCAATTAGTTTTTCCTCTAAAAGGTAAAATGGATTCATTCAATCAAGAAAAAAAGCTATCAATAACAATTGAATTTATATACCTTGCACGAGACCCATTCTGCAAAGGAAGGATAATACAGGTCCTTGAAGTCATTCAATGGTCGTGAAATCAATGAATATATGCGTTTAACAGCAATCCGATCGCCCTTGATTATTCCGCTAGTCAGTATCTGTATTTTTCACAATCCATTTTTACATTGTCTTCTACGCTAAAAAATTAATAGGAAGACAACTAGGAAAAGTTAAATCTTATTTGTGTTCACTGAGAACCTTTGTAGCGAGCTGGAAGCCTGCTTCCAATAGAATAGGGCCAGAGGACGAATCTAAGGCAGTGCGGACAGCAGATACTAGCTGGGCCTGAATTTCATATAGCCTTAATTATAGAAAGATTCACATAATTCAAAAGTAAAAACCCATCATAAGACGCATCTTTTTGAGATTTCAAATGTAGGTCCTGAAATCTATTGGGAGCACATGAAAGAAAATCACAACCACTTGTGTCACCATACCTGATACTGTTCCAGTAGGAGGTGTCCTGGTAGCTCCGGGTCAGGTGTCTTTTCAAACTGTTCCCAGCATCACAAGACAGAAATAGTTATGAATAAAAGGCACTACATGATTCAGCACAAACAATAGGAAAATTTTAAATAAAAGACTTGGCCCAACAGAATGGACAATACAGTGTTTTCCCTTCTCAGCTAATTTTGGGTTTTTTGGGGTGGTTGGGGTGTAAATTAAAAGACAGAAAGACAGGAAAGGAGTGGTAATGCTTAAGAGAAACTATACTTCCATTTCAAAGATTTTGATAAAAATAGAAGTAAAAAAACTACAGACTGTTAGAAAATATGATGTGTAGAAGAGGTATTAAGAACTACATATTGAAACATGATTTTCAATTAGATTAAATAAATATTTTCTTTAAAATTCAGGAACAAGACAAAGCCAAGCAAAGTTGGGGCAAGGCTTGAACTTTTAAGAGCTCAACCATAACTCACAACTGTATTTACAGATTTCTCTATTCCTACAGTGTACATGTACCACTTGCACAATTTTACACCCATACAGCTAGTTATTTCGACCCATAATAACATCAGATCACGCAGTTAAACATATCCCCTGCGAAGAACATATTTGGAGCAAAAACTGAGGTTTTCTCTCAATTAGTAATTAAGAAGCATAATGAGCAAATTTTAAAATAAAATAAAAATCATTTACAGACACACTAAATCTTCACAAACAAATGGTGCTGCAGCGATCTATATACATATATATATATAGGCACATCTGATACAAATTCACCTTATCTGTAATGGTACTCAGAAGTCCTACACCAATTGGCTGCATGTTTTCGAACTGGATCGTGCTTATCTATGAAAAGTAACATGAAAAGAATGTCAACTCTAACATGCATTTTGGGCTTTGATATGTCATGTAATAAAACACGAAACAAACTTCACATCCAGCACCTGGTAAGCAAGTGCTATAAGTTCTTGTATGTGGAGGACGAGCCAATCACCAGAAGCCTGTCCATTAGTAGGTTGGCTCCTAGCAGCACAAAGATCAAAATGAACTGGATTCTTTCCAACAGCTCTAGGTAGGTAACTCAAACACCTACATTGCAACAAACTACTAAGTTAACCAAATAAAGAATACAATAAGCTAAGAAAAAGTTCATAACTAGTTCTTTGAAAGGAAAGAGGGGCTTGTGCCTTGGTAAGGGTCAAACCCAAGAGGGTATCTAAAGGCACAGGCTATGCACATTTACATCATTCTTCTAGTTTGTATGGTATGCACACTACTATTTTATGCTGAAAGCAATTTCTTTCATCTGATTTTAAATTGAAACTTTTAAAATCATTCACAGGTTTCTTTAATTATTATTTTCTTGACATCCATAGCAATATTACTCTTAAGTACTTCTCCTCTGCTGGACTTTCTTGTTTCATTTTTCTTTCATAAAATATTTCATTTCTGCCTAGTGGAATCTCGTATGACACATACACTCAGGTTGCATTCTTCAACACGTGTGCAGGGCACGTTTGTGGGCATGCATGTGTGCAATAGATTTAATGCATGGAAAAGATCATCACATACTCAGCAGCAAAAACTCTGGTTCGGTATCTGAGGTGTTTATCTCTATTAAGAAAACCACGGGGCACGCCTGTAGTGCTAGAAACCATGTTCTCATCGTCTTCTCCAAAATTTAAACTTGGGTCACCATCTGTACCCTTTGAAGGATCATTTTCTAAACTGTTACTACTATTAGCATTTCTCCTCATTGATGTGGCAAGAATCTGAGAAAGATTTCAAGATTCACTGCATCAGGACTTACATTGTCAAAGAAACAGCATTGAGTCGTCATAACAGATGTAATTCTATTTACCAGGACAGTACAGTTTATAGCTATACATATTACAAAGTCTTCTTCCATCAAGAAAAAGAACATGCTCTTTAATCAAGAAACCTGTGGATTAAACTGATTTACAAGTACTATAAATCTTTAAACAAGAACCAAGGTCAATGCAAAGAATATTCAGATATAGTTTACATCCAATATTGTTGAAAACTCTACTTTCTATGACATTCCGGGAAAAAATAACCCCAAAAAAAGGAGCTTACCGCATTACGACATATTGATATCCAATGAGATGGACAGGAAGGGCATGATGCATAGAGTAATCGCATTATTGTGGTGCGCACCAGATCCCCTATCCTACAAGGAAAGAAACAATCTAAAGCATAACCATATAGGGGGATACAGATAAATTTTAGGATGAATGTCAAACAAAAGATAGAAAATAGAATACACTACAAGAAACCAAACTAAAAGTGAAGTAACAAGTGTGCAGAAGAATTTTCTTAACATACTCAGAATCAGTTTCTTCATCCAGCATATGAAATAATTTCTCTTCTATTTGCTCAACAACAATGGAAACCTGTATAATAGAGTATCAGAGAACGATCCGACTTATTGTGATCAGACTTTTCAATCTGACGATGGAAAGTAACATGAGGGCATACCGGATCTTTTTCAATCAGATGTCGTAGTGTGGAAACAGCTAGATGCCTTAAAGCTGGCTGCTTGAAAAAGAAAAAGAAAAGGTAAAGCTTAGTACTATGGAAAGAAGCAGAATATACAAGCATAAGAACTTCACCGGTCAAAGAAACAAAACCTGTCTTGAGGACAAAGTAGGTAGAAGAGTTTGCACATGGGTGTGCACAGAAACAGCTTGTGGAGCAAAAAGAACAAGTTGTTGGGTAAAGCGTACACTCCTGCAAGAATCATAGGTTTTGAATGGAGCCAACTTCTATTCTCTAACACAGAACCAAAACCAATGACTGCAGAACAAAACATATTACATGAAAAACAGACAAGGGTTGAAGAAATTGGACTACATACTCGAGGATAGTTGCTGTTTCTTGCCCAGAGCTTATCTCTGAAACAACAGACTAGAAAGAAAAATCAACAAACTCGTCATTCCATGAATTATCTATTATATAAATGAAAAGAGAAGATAGTTATTCTGCTGAGCTTTAAAAAAAAACCTAAAAACTTAATCAGTATGTCCTGGAAGTCAATTCCAAGAATGATACAACATATTAGCATTAAAACACAAGCCCAGTGGCAATGGAAAGCTTCAAGAAATAATACCTTGCAACGTGAAAAGAAAATACTGCCAGGGGCAAGTTCAGGACCAAGAACAGCAACAATAGCATTTATAAGGCGACCAACACCTTGCTGAAGTGCAACCCATCCATTCTCCTCAGACAAAAGAATGTCCAAAGCAAGGCCAAGTACAGCCTACAAAGAAGCAGAAATGTGACAAGAGAAAATTGTTCAGTCAACTACAGACTAACAGTTCATCTGATAAGAGCTACAAAATTAAGATGACAATCTGCTCTAACAACAAAGCCTAACCAACATAGTTAGAAGTTTTCAGTTAGCTCTAAATAAAGAATACCCTAGCAGTTATATATTTAAAATAAGTAAAATCACTTTTCTGCACACAACACAAGAAAGATCTAACTCATAGTAAGACAAGAAAATTGTCGTACCATATTGCACTGCAGAAAATTATTAATTAATCAACACCACATCAACAAACAACATTAATCAACACCACTACCTTTGATAGTTTACACACAGTCAATCAGTTATAGAGTCTGACTTTTATTACGAAGTATCACATTGCCTCAGAGATCCCAAGATCAAAGAGCATGCCAAATATTTCTATAAAATCATTGGAGGTCTTGAACAACAAAATACTCATGCATCAAAGAAGTAGCAAAATAAAAAGAAAGAAAAGATACATTCTAAGTCAAAGATGTCATAAGTAAAAACTCCCATCTCATGAGCGCTGGAAAGATACTAACATAAGAAGATATTATAACGGTGGCAAATTTACCTTTCCTTATTTTGCCAAGATTATATACAGATTACGCCAATGTATAAAGCATTACTTAACATGCTACAATCATCAAGAATATGGTTTACCTGGACATGAGATACATAGGACAAGCCAGCAGCTTCAATAGTTAACAGAAGCCCATGCAAAGACCAGATCTGTAAACCAGCTATTGAACTTTTAGAAAGCAAAGAAATTGAGCTCACAGTTGAAGGCACTAAAGTTGACAATGCCATGCCTCCAGCACTGCAGGCAAAATACGCAAGGACAGTGAGAAAAGAATCACTAATTTTAAAATACAGACTTGAGATAAATAGCTCCCTGTTAAAAGAATCACTAATTTTAAAATATTAAAATTTCAAAACAAAAAATATTGAGAAGGATATCAATTTACCACTGTCTTAAATTCTTCATCTTTAAAGAAAAAATTATTGGAGGACTACACTAGTGAACGCAGTGAAAGGCGAAAAAATTGTTCAAAAAGAAGCTGCAATCTCATCCTAAAATCTGGATGTGATGTAAATACTTTAACAATATATAAACCTACTTTCATTATTCATCAAGTGATCATCACAATTGTCTCCCCCAAATATGACCTAGATATCTACTGGAAATACAATGATTAATGAGTTGTAACTCACATTTTCAGGAAAATTTTAAATTTAACAGCTCAAGAAGGGAGGTACAACCCAAGTGTCACACTACAACACCAACTTTTAGGCATGTATCTGCTTCCAAGAAAAAGATAGCAAAAGAAAGCAATAGAACATGCTTGTCTATATGTTAATTCGAGAACCAATCAAAGAATATTTCTGTAACTATTCAGAAATTCTGAATAAATTGCATTCAACCTTTTTCATGCGCAGACATAATTATTATGATGGATCACATACTTTTTCAACCTTGCAGTAACATAAAAAGGACAAAAGTTATAATTGACTCATAAATTAAGCAATTGTATAGTAAATAAACATTGGGTTCTCAATTTAAACATTTAGTCTTATGAGTTCACATACTCATCCTTGAGTCATCTCGAAATTGATATATCTTCTCCAATTTCATGCGGATAGGGCAATTGTAATGGTAATTATATGCAATTGACACCTAAAGGGAAAATGCAGTGGACACAGTAATTCTCGAAGAGTCACAAATGATTAAGACATTTCATTAATTAGAGTTAGATGCTGCTTATGGACCAACTCAGAGCACCTGCTTCTGTCCTCTTAATGCCACCATATATTATCAATTTCAATGTGAAACAAACTTGGCTATCACTTTCAAGCACAATATTCAAAGATGTAAATAATTATGATTTTTATAAGAAACATACTTTCAATAAATAATAATAAAAAGATGAAAGTTACAAAGAGACGTAAATAACTATTAAGAATCATATACAACTAACAAAAACACAGCTGTCCACGCCAACAAAATAATGCGAAAAATTAAATTGAGAAGTTCAATATGTCACCTGCGATGAATGCAGCCAAGAGCAAAAGCAATTGATCCAGCATAGTTTGAATCTGTTGCCCCAGTTAGGTCACCAAGCATAGATCTAGTCTGTTTGTGACCCAAAACAATGAATCAGAGAGGGAAGGAGTGAAGGGGGCAAAGGCAGCCCAGCCCGGGGGGGTGTTGTGGGGGAGGGGAGGATGAAGAGAGAGAGGGAGAGAAAAATATGAAAGAAAACTGAGAACACACTTAGAAAATGAAAAGATGCATGGTCAGCAACATGACAGCATTTAAAGAACATAGGTGATGTTTCACACTGAAATGAACTAACCATTCTTGCTGTAAAGATATCATTTCCAAGACGAGCTAAAAGACCAAGACATTCTGATGAAGCCCTACGTTGTGATGGACAGATGTCTCCCTCTGCCAGAATACTCTGTGAAATCAGGATACAAATATCAGTACAGATGTTGTGAGTACGACATTTCCTGATCCCTAACATATCTCAGTATCTTACGAAAAATAGGCACCTGAAATATGGCCTGTGCTGAATTCAGTATTTCAAGTGATAATGGCTGGGGACGTAAGGAAAGCAAAGCCTGACGAAAGCATTCAAACATGAATTAAGGTCAGACCCTGCGAAGTACGATATAGCAGATAGAAAAGAAGAACCAGCACCTTAAATCCCGAAAGTAACCCCACGCATATATTGGTTATGCTAGCTACATGCCATGGTTGCTTTTTTCCAGCTTTCAGACACTGCTCAATCGTTCCAAGAAGTGATAGCATCCCACCACCATCCTGGGATATGAATTCTGACTGATGTTAATAACCAGTCAGTCACTTGTAAGAAAAGGCCAAATATGACACATTTCCCTACCTGAGAAGCAAACATGATGCCAAAGCAGAGGAGCATCTGGTTCACCAATGTCTTGTTTACGGGTTCCGGCTTCATGGTCAAGTTTAAAAAGTAAATATCTATATTGACAGAAACACGTCTCTAGTAACCTAAGTACAGGATCAGACTTAAATAGCTTTATTATATTCACAGAAGCACAAATAAATAAATCTGACTTACAACAGTAAACAAACCATCAACTAGAACGAAACAAACCTGAGGAAAGCTAGAAACATCGTTCTCCCAGACACAGGGCATAAGGCCATCTCTTCCACCTTGAAAAGCACGAAGTTCATCTTCAAACCAATCCCTGAGTAAACACAATTACCAAGAAACAAATATCACATGAATTGAAAAAAAAAAATGAAACCAAGAAGAATATGACTGGAAGCTGGCTTAAAACAATCAAATATTAGCCAAACTGTATAGACATTAGCCATGAAGCTCTGACCAAATGAAATTACAATGTTCAGTAATACTTTTAGAAGAAGCCCGTGGAAAGGTATATTTACCTTCCAGGAATCCAGGGACCCAACCATGCATCTCTTTTGTCTAACAGAAACCTCAAGCATGTGCTTTCTTCGCATCCAGAAGCCTCTCTTTTATGTTAGCAACAAGGAACAAACAAGTCAGATACAAAAACAACAAAATTCAATTCAAACATAACAATTTAAATAGGAGTTGACATTTATTTGTCCTCTTTTTCAAGACAGGAGAAAAATAGAAATCAAATGCAAGGTTATGTGACAGTAAAATAGGCAGCTAACTTTACATGAATGGACTTGTGCAAATTTGAAGAACCAGGGGGTGGTCATTCTTATATGCCATTGGATCAGGAAGAGACTGGTAAGCTATTAATGTCCTGACAATAAATATATCCAAAGCAGGCTTCACATTTGGCAGTTCCTTGGCCGCTATCAGTGATATATATGATAAAGCCCTGCATTGCATCACATCTCAGAAAATTGTTTTGAACATAATGTAAAAGTAACACAGCTTCTGACTTCAACTGAAGCATATGCAACGTTGTAACAGCAAGACATGTGGCGTCCAGAACCAGCATTGAATTGAATACACTAGAGAACAAAATCGAGATAAACTGAACTTGCAAAATGAACTTACCTACTAAGATATACAAGGACAGGCTGAACCAAAATCCCATTATTCACATCATTAGGAGAAAGAAAGCATTTTAGAAATGCGGTAAGTGCATCAATTGCAGCAGACCACATGCTACAACAGGAGAAAGTGGAAGTCAGAGATATATAATTATTCACAAAAGCATAAGTCATTTAAATCAATTCTACCATTAGAATCAACAGCCCAATTAGGACGCAAACAAACCAATGACAAAGAGCAAGTTCTACATGTTTTCTGGATCAATAGCACATGTGGTGTTTTGGGTGATATCTTACATTGGTGGTTTTTTAGAAAATTTAAAACTTATACCAAACACTTGAACTTTAAACAAACAGTCAGATATAGGTTATTTAAGATATTTCATATTTCGAGAAAAATATAAAAAATTAATAAGAGAGTATGTGCCTTATATTTGCAACACTTTCACTGTACAAACAAAGTAAAAACAACAAAATGTTGAACCGTAAGCCTGGCCCAAGAATGGGCAGCAAGACAGTTCACTCGTACTGCAATGGCATTAAATACTTTGATAAGCTCAAGAGTTTGGAGACAGATGCAGGAAGTGTACAGAAATTAGTGCATAGCTTACCTATGTCCTATTTGAGGAATATAGAATATTTGAACATTCATTAGATAATTAGGACATAACCCAGTATACAGAAATTAGTGCATAGCTTACCGAATCCTACATATCAAATCTCCAGTTTGGGTAGTTTCATCGTCTGGATTTCCAGTAAAGAGAGAAGCCCACAAGGAAAGAATATCAAAAACCTGGTCTTCAAGCTCCTGCATGCATGAAGAAGAGCCCCTTAACTACAAATAGTTCCTTTTTATTTCAAGAATACAGGCTCCTTGGCTCTGACTTGAAAGGTAAAAGTAGGGTAGGGATGGAATTGGTGATTTGACTGAACATTGCATAGTGAAAAAAATTAAAAGATACAGAGACGATCCTCTACCTCCTTTGGCATAGAAGCTAACAGGGATGACAAAAGTAGCCACCCAGCTTCTTTTTCAATTGTAGCCGCCAGAGGGTTCCGACTAGATTCATTTATCATTTTCTTTGAAACTTCAAGAATTGACCTGGGCAATCTGGGAGAGACATTCAAAGACTAGCTTTTAAGAAACCACAGTTCATGGTGACAGGAAATGGACGCGTGGAATGTAACAATGACCATAACAACATAAATCTATCACCAAATACAAAACAGTGGAATTGAAAGGCCAATATAATAGGCCAGGCAGTATATATGACATAAAGATAATAAAAAAAAAGAACGTGAAAACAACAAAAAATGAAACTGCTCCAACAATTGATGCAATGTAAAATGTAAACATTACAGATATTGACCACCCAACCAATGACTGGTGTGTCCCAAATAGATCTCTCCTTTCATGGATATAAGCACTGTATTGACAAATAAGATGACACCATTACCTAGCGGGGAAACCAAGAGGTAATTTTGGGGAAATGGACACCAGAGCTGCTAATACAGTAGCTTGTCCATGCAAAGAATCAAGCTCTAATTGCAAAGTGCTCCCCTGAAAAACATAAATAAGAGCAAGCTACTTAACTGTTATCATAATTAATAGAGAACATTCCAAATAATGCTTACAATCAACTCATAAAAATAACACTGAAAAGTTTATCATTATTCTACTGACACAACATTCATAATAGTGACTTTCTCACTTTAAACTGTGCTCTGAAGACATTGGTACTTCAAAAAAAAAGTTGCAAAAAGTTGCACAATTCATCAAGGACCAAGAAAACACGGTAACAAGCAGTAATTTACTAGGGAGACTATACGTAGAAGCATCAACCAAAAGAGAAACAACCAGCTCAGCTTACTCAACAGACCCTTATCTTAAGATGGTAACACAACACAATCTTTTGGGTGGCTTAGATGAAAAGAAATAACATGATTTTCAGAAGCAAAAGTGGACCTGTAAAATACTTCTTATAGGATAGGGTTAGATTTTGTGCATCGTTATGGACATCAGTTTCTAATGAAATTAAAGACTGCCATTCTTCTGGTTGAATCTGGACTGCGAGCCAGTTCCTTAGATTCTTTTTGTGTATTTGTTTGAGATAGTAGCTGTGTCCAAGGGATATGTTTCATATAATGTTTGAGTGAACAATGGGTGGACTTCTCATTCACTGGGTTTCTATGGTTATTGTTTTCTTTTCGCAGCTGCTGTTCACACTCCAAGTTTGTTATGCACTACAAACTCCATATTTTATTGTTTTCAAGCACTCACAGAAGGAGCGCAGGATGAAATTCTGGGACTGGGAACAGTATTTCCCTTTCTTTTCATAAAAAAAATGTATATTAAACAGATGATTGAGAGTAATCTGCTTGAGGAGTACACCATTATGTCAAAGTTTTAAAAACTTTGCGGTAAAATTAAGTCCCTGTGTTTATAGTGATATTACTAATCATGAAACAACAAAGTGAAGAAACACACTCTTGAATATATATCACATATATTATCAGAAAATGGATAAATTGACCAGAAAACAATAAAATGAAGTTGGAAAGACATAACAGTTTACTTCACGGCATCACCTTCTCATACGACACATTTTCTCTCAAAGCATTCAGCATGGTCACACCATAAGAAATTAAACCACCAACACAGGTGGGATCAACCTCAGCTAGTACACGCAATGTCAAAGCAGCCTCAATTCGTACCTGACCAAAGATTATCAATTCAAAATTCAACTAGGAGAAATCATATTAATGAAAAGAGCATATAATTTTAAACACTGTTACATTGGGCATGACGAGATAGTTTAGTTATCATGCATAATAAGCCATTCACATCAATGCTGCAGTTAAACCAATTTGCAAAATAAATAAAAGATAAAAAATAAACAACAATTGAGAGCAAGAGCCTCAACTCACATGACCACTTCAACCAAAACAAGTAACAAGAAGAAAAGATTATACTAAAAAAAAGTAAAAAAACAAGAAGAAGAAATGCAAATTTCCTTGGGGTGTCAATTGGAGAGAAACAAGTTGGAACAAAAATCCTATGGATGATAGCAGAACCATTACAGTATGTCATTATATGGACTCACATACTCTCATCTTTATAAACAGATAGCAACTGATGCGGAGAATTTCCAGTCCCAATTATCTGTACTCTGATGTTAATGCATTTACATATATATATAGGGTCATCATGCAGAAAGACGTGGATAACTCTTCTGCTGCACAACCCCTTCCTTTTCAGAGTCTGGGGATAACATAATGCATTTATTGCTCTTACACTGTTTATTTTAGTTCCTACCACTTTTCACCTATAATATACGTAAACCCGGTTCAACGAAGATGATTCATTTGAATTAAACTTGACTTCCAAATTTTTGTTTTGCACATTTATTGCTAGTACACAGTTTATTCCAGTTCCTACCGCTTTTTCACCTATAATATACGTAAACCCGATTCAACAAAGATGATTAATTTGAATTAAACTTGACTTCCAAATTTTTGTTTTGCTAGGCTCATAGCTAAACAAACCAACTTTCTTACGCTTATGATGTTTATTTGAGTATGAAATCCACAGTCCTGGAATACAGCATCCCACTTTATTTTTTAATGGGGATTATCATGGTGTCCACAATTTCCTTCTCTATATACATATACAACCTCTAACAAACTTAAAATAATGACTTTCCTATTTAAACTATCCCACTTACTTTCGATGAGCAATATCCACACACGTCCAACAGGTGTGGAAAAGCTAGTTTCACGATAGTCTGAATCACTAAACAATAGGACCAAAAACAAAAATCATACCACAACCACACGCAATCAAACCAAGAATTGAAATGCAACAGAACCTCAAGCCAAAAATATCAGTTTGAGAAGTATAGTAATAAAATCAGACTTAGAGCATATCCGGAACTTGATGGGCTTTGTTTGAACAGAAACTATTATATTGATAACACGAGGATAAGCAATCCTCATGCAACAGTACAGAAGACTAATGTGACAGCAATCTACAACAAGAAAGCTAGAAACATATCAAAACTACAAGGGCTTGTTTAAAGGTTGATCAGAATACATAGCCTAAGCAAAAACAAATGTGACCAGGAAATGCATAGGTTATACACAGCTCAAGGCACGTAAAAGACTAAAAGAGCAACACTGCCCTTATCTATGCACAAAAAGTTGTGCTTTCTTGCCCCAACTACCTCTACTGTAAATCTGATTCTATCAACATGCCTAACTAAAGTAATACTCGAGATGACACCAGTTACAGTCTATGCATAAGCATAATAATCAAGAGTTGTCAGAAACTGAAACACTACTAAGGAACAATAAAAGTCTTAGACAATTGTGATAAAATGTAACATATTTTAAACAACTCCCTGACCATTAAGGGAATAATAAGAACCTTTGGATGTACCAAAGATGTTTGATTTCAAATAAGAAATCAAGAGCTTACAAGTTGAGAAGAATGAGATACTGCTGCAACAACAGTGTTGTCAAGAACTTCTTTAAATTCAACTGGAACCTGCAAATAGATAGAGCAAGCACAATGTAACTAATTAACTACAACAGGAACAACTAAACAACACAGTGTTCTTTCCTTCTATGTTGTCAATCAGCAAGAAAGACGTACAAGATATTACTGATAAGATCAGCATAGCATATTAATATTTTAACAGAATAATTCCTCAGGTGATAAATATGTGAATACCATAATCTTTACCCGGAAAACATTAAAATTTGGCATTCATAGTATACATCATTATAAAGACACTTACCTCTCCCAGTGTTTTCAGGGTATATGATGCAGTACGTAGAGCAGCAATTTTCATGGAAGGACTGGCATCTAGAGACATAAGCTGCAAGGTTCATGAAAATTTTAACTTTACAACAGATAGCATAGTACAATAGGCAGCCATCAGAAGATATAAGTGAAAGAACACCTCCATGAGAACAAAAAACAAAATGGAATCATTTTAGAAGACCTGATTTCCAAGAAAACCCAAAAAACTCCTTTGCGTTGGCTCTGTCATTTGATCGGTAACACCAACACGAAGGATATAGAGAACACAAGCCTTGAGTAAAACAAATGAGGGATAAGGGTCAGTAGCTTTATATTTAACAACAAGGAGATTCATGAAGATAAGCAACCAATGAAGTCATTACAGTAAATGATATCATGGATCCATCAGATTTAGATAGATAGTTCATGAACATAAGAGTTTAATTTTCAAATCCATGATGCAGCAAACTTGTAATGCTTCATATACTGACAACTCCATCATTATTCTGCAACTAAAGAGAACAAAATAACATCACTTCCTTCATACATTAGCATTTTCATCCTTCAAGTTCTCTAGAAATGCACCGGTATTTATTTGTCAAATATGATAAAGCAAATATATTACATTATTCATGCAGAGGCATAAAGAAACTTGTAGTTTGAACTCACACAAAGAACATAGCCTCTAAACTACGACTGTTTTGAGAAACTTGTTTTGATAAATTCTTTTTTACTAAGGTAGAGCTTAGAAGAGAATCTACGTTATGTTAAAGAGTTTAAGGCCATGAATTTTTAGAAGAATACCAGTGCGTAGGCATCAACAGAACTATCGGAACGAAGCATGTCCATAACCTGAATTGCATAGTTTTGAAGCTCACTATCCGGATGCATGTACTTCAGACGAATCGCCTGCAGTATACAATCCAAAGAATAAATAAGCACTACTTACCCAGGCAGAAATGTAAAATAACTACATACCCCAGTCCAAACTATGGCTGTCATAGGGCAGATTGGTTTATGGAATTATAAACGAACCAATTAGGTGAGATTGAGAAAATCCCAGCCAAATGTTAACCATTATGATCCACTATTTTCTGATATTTCTTGGTTCAGCCTCTCTGGTGCTCAGCTGGGATGTAGGCCTAAAAAGTGTCATTTTGAATTTTAGCAGCACGTGTGTTAACATGAGCCCTTTTATGAGCAAGCAGCTTTCCCCTAAAAGAAGCTTAGGGGGAAGTGTTTCACTTTCTACCATTATGGGTTTTGTTTACACATGTTTGTTTTTCTGCCATTAAAATTAAAATGTGAAAAAATGCATCTTATCAACTAAGTGCCTCCACAGGAATGCTTGGCAATCTATGTTATTCAGTTTACACCATAAAGTACTAGGTGTCCAACGCACCAAACAGAGGGGGCAAGGTCGGTTTGGGCAGCTTTCTTGGTGCTTGATTATTTTGCACACCATAATCCAAACCTAAGCCTAATATTAGCAATACAGATCATGTATGCACAAGAGGAAACAAATATGACATGATTCACAAGCAAGCACTGCCTCCAACAAGACAGTCTCAAAATAAAGCACACCAATCATTCTAAAGTAATTTTGAAAGCTTAAGAAACAAAGGACCTGTTCAGCATACAGTTTATCCACTTATTCTATTTTCCTATGGACATGAACCCTTCACAACCGATAATTATTGCTTCAGTTCCAATTTGAAAAAAGGCTAAAAGTCACTTTTGGTCCTTGTAGTTTGGCACTTCAACCACTTTTGACCCTGTAGTTTCAATTCCATCAATTTTGACCCCGTAGTTTCATATTTGTAGCAATTCAAAGACAAGTTAGTATTCCTGTCAATTACTTTGACAATGCAAGAGGCAATTAGGTCAACCCAAAATCCTTGAGCATAAAAGCTTGTCTGAAACTCCCCTAATTTCATATTAGGGCTTGAAATTGGTCATTTGGGTTTAGGGTTCTTCAAAAATTGGGATTAGTGGTTGAATTTCGAGCCTTAATATGAAATGGGGAAAATTTCAAACAAGCTTTTAAGTTCAAGGGTTTTGGGTTGAAGAAATTGCCCCTTACATCGCTAAAGAAATTGACAAGAATACTAACATGTCCTTGAATTGCTACAAATACGAAACTAAAATGGCAAAATTGACGGAATTGAAACTACAGGGTCAAAAGTGGTTGAAGTGCCAAACTACAAGGACCAAAAGTGACTTTTGGCCTTGAAAAAAATACCAGACATAACGGACGTTAAATGCAATGAAAAAAATAACACAATAAGTTTTTAATAAATAATCACTTTTCTTGTCAAAAAAATTCTCACTATTCACGAGGAACACGGAATTCAATTACTCGGGATTCAAACCAGAACAACAAAAGGGGATGTGGGGAAAGGAGAGAAAAGATCCAGAGGAAATCATTATCAGCATCTACCTGTAAAAAGAATACCCAAGACAAGGTTATGCCAACTCGGACGTCCTTTGACCGAGCTCCAACTGCACATTGCAAAAATTGTGAAAAGTATTACTAATCCCAGGAATCATAAACAGTCTTTCAAATCAACTAGCATGAAAAAGACAAAAATACCTTTTGTGAAAGGCAAAGCTAAATGCCTGTGCAAACCACCTTCTAGTTTCTTTGCTGGAGGAAAAGGTCTTTTTCCCCTCAGTTGA